>NW_028127642.1:7500-337883 GCF_965231255.1 Vanellus vanellus | reverse complement strand
TTTTTTGCTCCGGAGGCTGCCGAGAGTGAAAAACGGTGGTTTTGAGGATGGAGTCCACAGGAAAGCAGAGAGGTCCAAAAGGTGTGGGGCATTTGAAGGGGTTCCCGGAGGCAGTGAGGACCAGCATGACTTTTCCCCGCTGGGGCCTTTGCTGTGGGAGCAGCGGCTGGACGTTTGCGTTTTTTGCTCCGGAGGCTGCCGAGAGTGAAAAACGGTGGTTTTGAGGATGGAGTCCACAGGAAAGCAGAGAGGTCCAAAAGGTGTGGGGCATTTGAAGGGGTTCCCGGAGGCAGTGAGGACCAGCATGACTTTTCCCCGCTGGGGCCTTTGCTGTGGGAGCAGCGGCTGGACGTTTGCGTTTTTTGCTCCGCTGGATGCCGAGAGTGAAAAACGGTGGTTTTGAGGATGGAGTCCACAGGAAAGCAGAGAGGTCCAAAAGGTGTGGGGCATTTGAAGGGGTTCCCGGAGGCAGTGAGGACCAGCATGACTTTTCCCCGCTGGGGCCTTTGCTGTGGGAGCAGCGGCTGGACGTTTGCGTTTTTTGCTCCGCTGGATGCCGAGAGTGAAAAACGGTGGTTTTGAGGATGGAGTCCACAGGAAAGCAGAGAGGTCCAAAAGGTGTGGGGCATTTGAAGGGGTTCCCGGAGGCAGTGAGGACCAGCATGACTTTTCCCCGCTGGGGCCTTTGCTGTGGGAGCAGCGGCTGGACGTTTGCGTTTTTTGCTCCGGAGGCTGCCGAGAGTGAAAAATGGTGGTTTTGAGGATGGAGTCCACAGGAAAGCAGAGAGGTCCAAAAGGTGTGGGGCATTTGAAGGGGTTCCCGGAGGCAGTGAGGACCAGCATGACTTTTCCCCGCTGGGGCCTTTGCTGTGGGAGCAGCGGCTGGACGTTTGCTTTTTTTGCTCCGCTGGATGCCGAGAGTGAAAAACGGTGGTTTTGAGGATGGAGTCCACAGGAAAGCAGAGAGGTCCAAAAGGTGTGGGGCATTTGAAGGGGTTCCCGGAGGCAGTGAGGACCAGCATGACTTTTCCCCGCTGGGGCCTTTGCTGTGGGAGCAGCGGCTGGACGTTTGCGTTTTTTGCTCCAGAGGCTGCCGAGAGTGAAAAACGGTGGTTTTGAGGATGGAGTCCACAGGAAAGCAGAGAGGTCCAAAAGGTGTGGGGCATTTGAAGGGGTTCCCGGAGGCAGTGAGGACCAGCATGACTTTTCCCCGCTGGGGCCTTTGCTGTGGGAGCAGCGGCTGGACGTTTGCGTTTTTTGCTCCGGGGGCTGCTGAGAGTGAAAAAGCGGTGATTTTGAGGATGGAGTCCACAGGAAAGCAGAGAGGTCCAAAAGGTGTGGGGCATTTGAAGGGGTTCCTGGAGGCAGTGAGGACCAGCATGACTTTTCCCCGCTGGGGCCTTTGCTGTGGGAGCAGCGGCTGGACGTTTGCGTTTTTTGCTCCGGAGTCTGCCGAGAGTGAAAAACGGTGGTTTTGAGGATGGAGTCCACAGGAAAGCAGAGAGGTCCAAAAGGTGTGGGGCATTTGAAGGGGTTCCCGGAGGCAGTGAGGACCAGCATGACTTTTCCCCGCTGGGGCCTTTGCTGTGGGAGCAGCGGCTGGACGTTTGCGTTTTTTGCTCCGGAGGCTGCCGAGAGTGAAAAACGGTGGTTTTGAGGATGGAGTCCACAGGAAAGCAGAGAGGTCCAAAAGGTGTGGGGCATTTGAAGGGGTTCCCGGAGGCAGTGAGGACCAGCATGACTTTTCCCCGCTGGGGCCTTTGCTGTGGGAGCAGCGGCTGGACGTTTGCGTTTTTTGCTCCGGAGGCTGCCGAGAGTGAAAAACCGTGGTTTTGAGGATGGAGTCCACAGGAAAGCAGAGAGGTCCAAAAGGTGTGGGGCATTTGAAGGGGTTCCCGGAGGCAGTGAGGACCAGCATGACTTTTCCCCGCTGGGGCCTTTGCTGTGGTAGCAGCGGCTGGACGTTTGCGTTTTTTGCTCCGGAGGCTGCCGAGAGTGAAAAACGGTGGTTTTGAGGATGGAGTCCACAGGAAAGCAGAGAGGTCCAAAAGGTGTGGGGCATTTGAAGGGGTTCCCGGAGGCAGTGAGGACCAGCATGACTTTTCCCCGCTGGGGCCTTTGCTGTGGGAGCAGCGGCTGGACGTTTGCGTTTTTTGCTCCGGAGGCTGCCGAGAGTGAAAAACGGTGGTTTTGAGGATGGAGTCCGCAGGAAAGCAGAGAGGTCCAAAAGGTGTGGGGCATTTGAAGGGGTTCCCGGAGGCAGTGAGGACCAGCATGACTTTTCCCCGCTGGGGCCTTTGCTGTGGGAGCAGTGCTGAACGTTTGCGTTTTTTGCTCCGGAGGCTGCCGAGAGTGAAAAATGGTGGTTTTGAGGATGGAGTCCACAGGAAAGCAGAGAGGTCCAAAAGGTGTGGGGCATTTGAAGGGGTTCCCGGAGGCAGTGAGGACCAGCATGACTTTTCCCCGCTGGGGCCTTTGCTGTGGGAGCAGTGCTGAACGTTTGCGTTTTTTGCTCCGGAGGCTGCCGAGAGTGAAAAACGGTGGTTTTGAGGATGGAGTCCACAGGAAAGCAGAGAGGTCCAAAAGGTGTGGGGCATTTGAAGGGGTTCCCGGAGGCAGTGAGGACCAGCATGACTTTTCCCCGCTGGGGCCTTTGCTGTGGGAGCAGCGGCTGGACGTTTGCGTTTTTTGCTCCGCTGGATGCCGAGAGTGAAAAACGGTGGTTTTGAGGATGGAGTCCACAGGAAAGCAGAGAGGTCCAAAAGGTGTGGGGCATTTGAAGGGGTTCCCGGAGGCAGTGAGGACCAGCATGACTTTTCCCCGCTGGGGCCTTTGCTGTGGGAGCAGCGGTTGGACGTTTGCTTTTTTTGCTCCGCTGGTTGCCGAGAGTGAAAAACGGTGGTTTTGAGGATGGAGTCCACAGGAAAGCAGAGAGGTCCAAAAGGTGTGGGGCATTTGAAGGGGTTCCCGGAGGCAGTGAGGACCAGCATGACTTTTCCCCGCTGGGGCCTTTGCTGTGGGAGCAGCGGCTGGACGTTTGCGTTTTTTGCTCCGCTGGATGCCGAGAGTGAAAAACGGTGGTTTTGAGGATGGAGTCCACAGGAAAGCAGAGAGGTCCAAAAGGTGTGGGGCATTTGAAGGGGTTCCCGGAGGCAGTGAGGACCAGCATGACTTTTCCCCGCTGGGGCCTTTGCTGTGGGAGCAGCGGCTGGACGTTTGCGTTTTTTGCTCCGGAGGCTGCCGAGAGTGAAAAACCGTGGTTTTGAGGATGGAGTCCACAGGAAAGCAGAGAGGTCCAAAAGGTGTGGGGCATTTGAAGGGGTTCCCGGAGGCAGTGAGGACCAGCATGACTTTTCCCCGCTGGGGCCTTTGCTGTGGGAGCAGCGGCTGGACGTTTGCGTTTTTTGCTCCAGAGGCTGCCGAGAGTGAAAAACGGTGGTTTTGAGGATGGAATCCACAGGAAAGCAGAGAGGTCCAAAAGGTGTGGGGCATTTGAAGGGGTTCCCGGAGGCAGTGAGGACCAGCATGACTTTTCCCCGCTGGGGCCTTTGCTGTGGGAGCAGCAGCTGGACGTTTGCTTTTTTTGCTCCGCTGGATGCCGAGAGTGAAAAACGGTGGTTTTGAGGATGGAGTCCACAGGAAAGCAGAGAGGTCCAAAAGGTGTGGGGCATTTGAAGGGGTTCCTGGAGGCAGTGAGGACCAGCATGACTTTTCCCCGCTGGGGCCTTTGCTGTGGGAGCAGCGGCTGGACGTTTGCGTTTTTTGCTCCGGAGGCTGCCGAGAGTGAAAAACGGTGGTTTTGAGGATGGAGTCCACAGGAAAGCAGAGAGGTCCAAAAGGTGTGGGGCATTTGAAGGGGTTCCCGGAGGCAGTGAGGACCAGCATGACTTTTCCCCGCTGGCGCCTTTGCTGTGGGAGCAGCGGCTGGACGTTTGCGTTTTTTGCTCCGCTGGATGCCGAGAGTGAAAAACGGTGGTTTTGAGGATGGAGTCCACAGGAAAGCAGAGAGGTCCAAAAGGTGTGGGGCATTTGAAGGGGTTCCCGGAGGCAGTGAGGACCAGCAGGACTTTTCCTTGCTGGGGCCTTTGCTGTGGAAGCAGCGGCTGGACGTTTGCTTTTTTGCTCTGCTGGATGCCGAGAGTGAAAAACGGTGGTTTTGAGGATGGAGTCCACAGGAAAGCAGAGAGGTCCAAAAGGTGTGGGGCATTTGAAGGGGTTCCCGGAGGCAGTGAGGACCAGCATGACTTTTCCCCGCTGGGGCCTTTGCTGTGGGAGCAGCGGCTGGACGTTTGCGTTTTTTGCTCCGGAGGCTGCCGAGAGTGAAAAACGGTGGTTTTGAGGATGGAGTCCACAGGAAAGCAGAGAGGTCCAAAAGGTGTGGGGCATTTGAAGGGGTTCCCGGAGGCAGTGAGGACCAGCATGACTTTTCCCCGCTGGGGCCTTTGCTGTGGAAGCAGCGGCTGGACGTTTGCTTTTTTTGCTCCGCTGGATGCCGAGAGTGAAAAACGGTGGTTTTGAGGATGGAGTCCACAGGAAAGCAGAGAGGTCCAAAAGGTGTGGGGCATTTGAAGGGGTTCCCGGAGGCAGTGAGGACCAGCATGACTTTTCCCCGCTGGGGCCTTTGCTGTGGGAGCAGCGGCTGGACGTTTGCGTTTTTTGCTCCAGAGGCTGCCGAGAGTGAAAAACGGTGGTTTTGAGGATGGAGTCCACAGGAAAGCAGAGAGGTCCAAAAGGTGTGGGGCATTTGAAGGGGTTCCCGGAGGCAGTGAGGACCAGCATGACTTTTCCCCGCTGGGGCCTTTGCTGTGGGAGCAGCGGCTGGACGTTTGCGTTTTTTGCTCCGGAGGCTGCCGAGAGTCAAAAATGGTGGTTTTGAGGATGGAGTCCACAGGAAAGCAGAGAGGTCCAAAAGGTGTGGGGCATTTGAAGGGGTTCCCGGAGGCAGTGAGGACCAGCATGACTTTTCCCCGCTGGGGCCTTTGCTGTGGGAGCAGCGGCTGGACGTTTGCGTTTTTTGCTCCGCTGGATGCCGAGAGTGAAAAACGGTGGTTTTGAGGATGGAGTCCACAGGAAAGCAGAGAGGTCCAAAAGGTGTGGGGCATTTGAAGGGGTTCCCGGAGGCAGTGAGGACCAGCATGACTTTTCCCCGCTGGGGCCTTTGCTGTGGGAGCAGCGGCTGGACGTTTGCGTTTTTTGCTCCGGAGGCTGCCGAGAGTGAAAAACGGTGGTTTTGAGGATGGAGTCCACAGGAAAGCAGAGAGGTCCAAAAGGTGTGGGGCATTTGAAGGGGTTCCCGGAGGCAGTGAGGACCAGCATGACTTTTCCCCGCTGGGGCCTTTGCTGTGGGAGCAGCGGCTGGACGTTTGCGTTTTTTGCTCCGGAGGCTGCCGAGAGTGAAAAACGGTGGTTTTGAGGATGGAGTCCACAGGAAAGCAGAGAGGTCCAAAAGGTGTGGGGCATTTGAAGGGGTTCCCGGAGGCAGTGAGGACCAGCATGACTTTTCCCCGCTGGGGCCTTTGCTGTGGGAGCAGCGGCTGGACGTTTGCGTTTTTTGCTCCGGAGGCTGCCGAGAGTGAAAAACCGTGGTTTTGAGGATGGAGTCCACAGGAAAGCAGAGAGGTCCAAAAGGTGTGGGGCATTTGAAGGGGTTCCCGGAGGCAGTGAGGACCAGCATGACTTTTCCCCGCTGGGGCCTTTGCTGTGGGAGCAGCGGCTGGACGTTTGTGTTTTTTGCTCCGGTGGATGCCGAGAGTGAAAAACGGTGGTTTTGAGGATGGAGTCCACAGGAAAGCAGAGAGGTCCAAAAGGTGTGGGGCATTTGAAGGGGTTCCCAGAGGCAGTGAGGACCAGCATGACTTTTCCCCACTGGGGCCTTTGCTGTGGGAGCAGCGGCTGGACGTTTGCGTTTTTTGCTCCGGAGGCTGCCGAGAGTGAAAAACGGTGGTTTTGAGGATGGAGTCCACAGGAAAGCAGAGAGGTCCAAAAGGTGTGGGGCATTTGAAGGGGTTCCCGGAGGCAGTGAGGACCAGCATGACTTTTCCCCGCTGGGGCCTTTGCTGTGGGAGCAGCGGCTGGACGTTTGCGTTTTTTGCTCCGGAGGCTGCCGAGAGTGAAAAACGGTGGTTTTGAGGATGGAGTCCACAGGAAAGCAGAGAGGTCCAAAAGGTGTGGGGCATTTGAAGGGGTTCCCGGAGGCAGTGAGGACCAGCATGACTTTTCCCCGCTGGGGCCTTTGCTGTGGGAGCAGCGGCTGGACGTTTGCGTTTTTTGCTCCGGAGGCTGCCGAGAGTGAAAAACGGTGGTTTTGAGGATGGAGTCCACAGGAAAGCAGAGAGGTCCAAAAGGTGTGGGGCATTTGAAGGGGTTCCCGGAGGCAGTGAGGACCAGCATGACTTTTCCCCGCTGGGGCCTTTGCTGTGGGAGCAGCGGCTGGACGTTTGCGTTTTTTGCTCCGCTGGATGCCGAGAGTGAAAAACGGTGGTTTTGAGGATGGAGTCCACAGGAAAGCAGAGAGGTCCAAAAGGTGTGGGGCATTTGAAGGGGTTCCCGGAGGCAGTGAGGACCAGCATGACTTTTCCCCGCTGGGGCCTTTGCTGTGGGAGCAGCGGCTGGACGTTTGCGTTTTTTGCTCCGGAGGCTGCCGAGAGTGAAAAACGGTGGTTTTGAGGATGGAGTCCACAGGAAAGCAGAGAGGTCCAAAAGGTGTGGGGCATTTGAAGGGGTTCCCGGAGGCAGTGAGGACCAGCATGACTTTTCCCCGCTGGGGCCTTTGCTGTGGGAGCAGTGCTGAACGTTTGCGTTTTTTGCTCCGGAGGCTGCCGAGAGTGAAAAATGGTGGTTTTGAGGATGGAGTCCACAGGAAAGCAGAGAGGTCCAAAAGGTGTGGGGCATTTGAAGGGGTTCCCGGAGGCAGTGAGGACCAGCATGACTTTTCCCCGCTGGGGCCTTTGCTGTGGAAGCAGCGGCTGGACGTTTGCTTTTTTTGCTCCGCTGGATGCCGAGAGTGAAAAACGGTGGTTTTGAGGATGGAGTCCACAGGAAAGCAGAGAGGTCCAAAAGGTGTGGGGCATTTGAAGGGGTTCCCGGAGGCAGTGAGGACCAGCATGACTTTTCCCCGCTGGGGCCTTTGCTGTGGGAGCAGCGGCTGGACGTTTGCGTTTTTTGCTCCGGTGCATGCCGAGAGTGAATAATGGTGGTTTTGAGGATGGAGTCCACAGGAAAGCAGAGAGGTCCAAAAGGTGTGGGGCATTTGAAGGGGTTCCCGGAGGCAGTGAGGACCAGCATGACTTTTCCCCGCTGGGGCCTTTGCTGTGGGAGCAGCGGCTGGACGTTTGCGTTTTTTGCTCCGCTGGATGCCGAGAGTGAAAAACGGTGGTTTTGAGGATGGAGTCCACAGGAAAGCAGAGAGGTCCAAAAGGTGTGGGGCATTTGAAGGGGTTCCCGGAGGCAGTGAGGACCAGCATGACTTTTCCCCGCTGGGGCCTTTGCTGTGGGAGCAGCGGCTGGACGTTTGCGTTTTTTGCTCCGGAGGCTGCCGAGAGTGAAAAACGGTGGTTTTGAGGATGGAGTCCACAGGAAAGCAGAGAGGTCCAAAAGGTGTGGAGCATTTGAAGGGGTTCCCGGAGGCAGTGAGGACCAGCATGACTTTTCCCCGCTGGGGCCTTTGCTGTGGGAGCAGCGGCTGGACGTTTGCGTTTTTTGCTCCGGAGGCTGCCGAGAGTGAAAAATGGTGGTTTTGAGGATGGAGTCCACAGGAAAGCAGAGAGGTCCAAAAGGTGTGGGGCATTTGAAGGGGTTCCCGGAGGCAGTGAGGACCAGCATGACTTTTCCCCGCTGGGGCCTTTGCTGTGGGAGCAGCGGCAGGACGTTTGCGTTTTTTGCTCCAGAGGCTGCCGAGAGTGAAAAACGGTGGTTTTGAGGATGGAGTCCACAGGAAAGCAGAGAGGTCCAAAAGGTGTGGGGCATTTGAAGGGGTTCCTGGAGGCAGTGAGGACCAGCATGACTTTCCCCGCTGGGGCCTTTGCTGTGGGAGCAGCGGCTGGACGTTTGCGTTTTTTGCTCCGGAGGCTGCCGAGAGTGAAAAACGGTGGTTTTGAGGATGGAGTCCACAGGAAAGCAGAGAGGTCCAAAAGGTGTGGGGCATTTGAAGGGGTTCCCGGAGGCAGTGAGGACCAGCATGACTTTTCCCCGCTGGGGCCTTTGCTGTGGGAGCAGCGGCTGGACGTTTGCGTTTTTTGCTCCGGAGGCTGCCGAGAGTGAAAAATGGTGGTTTTGAGGATGGAGTCCACAGGAAAGCAGAGAGGTCCAAAAGGTGTGGGGCATTTGAAGGGGTTCCCGGAGGCAGTGAGGACCAGCATGACTTTTCCCCGCTGGGGCCTTTGCTGTGGGAGCAGCGGCTGGACGTTTGCGTTTTTTGCTCCGGAGGCTGCCGAGAGTGAAAAACGGTGGTTTTGAGGATGGAGTCCACAGGAAAGCAGAGAGGTCCAAAAGGTGTGGGGCATTTGAAGGGGTTCCCGGAGGCAGTGAGGACCAGCATGACTTTTCCCCGCTGGGGCCTTTGCTGTGGGAGCAGCGGCTGGACGTTTGCGTTTTTTGCTCCGGAGGCTGCCGAGAGTGAAAAACGGTGGTTTTGAGGATGGAGTCCACAGGAAAGCAGAGAGGTCCAAAAGGTGTGGGGCATTTGAAGGGGTTCCCGGAGGCAGTGAGGACCAGCATGACTTTTCCCCGCTGGGGCCTTTGCTGTGGGAGCAGCGGCTGGACGTTTGTGTTTTTTGCTCCGCTGGATGCCGAGAGTGAAAAACGGTGGTTTTGAGGATGGAGTCCACAGGAAAGCAGAGAGGTCCAAAAGGTGTGGGGCATTTGAAGGGGTTCCCAGAGGCAGTGAGGACCAGCATGACTTTTCCCCACTGGGGCCTTTGCTGTGGGAGCAGCGGCTGGACGTTTGCGTTTTTTGCTCCGGAGGCTGCCGAGAGTGAAAAACGGTGGTTTTGAGGATGGAGTCCACAGGAAAGCAGAGAGGTCCAAAAGGTGTGGGGCATTTGAAGGGGTTCCCGGAGGCAGTGAGGACCAGCATGACTTTTCCCCGCTGGGGCCTTTGCTGTGGGAGCAGCGGCTGGACGTTTGCGTTTTTTGCTCCGGAGGCTGCCGAGAGTGAAAAACGGTGGTTTTGAGGATGGAGTCCACAGGAAAGCAGAGAGGTCCAAAAGGTGTGGGGCATTTGAAGGGGTTCCCGGAGGCAGTGAGGACCAGCATGACTTTTCCCCGCTGGGGCCTTTGCTGTGGGAGCAGCGGCTGGACGTTTGCGTTTTTTGCTCCGGAGGCTGCCGAGAGTGAAAAACGGTGGTTTTGAGGATGGAGTCCACAGGAAAGCAGAGAGGTCCAAAAGGTGTGGGGCATTTGAAGGGGTTCCCGGAGGCAGTGAGGACCAGCATGACTTTTCCCCGCTGGGGCCTTTGCTGTGGGAGCAGTGCTGAACGTTTGCGTTTTTTGCTCCGGAGGCTGCCGAGAGTGAAAAATGGTGGTTTTGAGGATGGAGTCCACAGGAAAGCAGAGAGGTCCAAAAGGTGTGGGGCATTTGAAGGGGTTCCCGGAGGCAGTGAGGACCAGCATGACTTTTCCCCGCTGGGGCCTTTGCTGTGGAAGCAGCGGCTGGACGTTTGCTTTTTTTGCTCCGCTGGATGCCGAGAGTGAAAAACGGTGGTTTTGAGGATGGAGTCCACAGGAAAGCAGAGAGGTCCAAAAGGTGTGGGGCATTTGAAGGGGTTCCCGGAGGCAGTGAGGACCAGCATGACTTTTCCCCGCTGGGGCCTTTGCTGTGGGAGCAGCGGCTGGACGTTTGCGTTTTTTGCTCCGGAGGCTGCCGAGAGTGAATAATGGTGGTTTTGAGGATGGAGTCCACAGGAAAGCAGAGAGGTCCAAAAGGTGTGGGGCATTTGAAGGGGTTCCCGGAGGCAGTGAGGACCAGCATGACTTTTCCCCGCTGGGGCCTTTGCTGTGGGAGCAGCGGCTGGACGTTTGCGTTTTTTGCTCCGCTGGATGCCGAGAGTGAAAAACGGTGGTTTTGAGGATGGAGTCCACAGGAAAGCAGAGAGGTCCAAAAGGTGTGGGGCATTTGAAGGGGTTCCCGGAGGCAGTGAGGACCAGCATGACTTTTCCCCGCTGGGGCCTTTGCTGTGGGAGCAGCGGCTGGACGTTTGCGTTTTTTGCTCCGCTGGATGCCGAGAGTGAAAAACGGTGGTTTTGAGGATGGAGTCCACAGGAAAGCAGAGAGGTCCAAAAGGTGTGGAGCATTTGAAGGGGTTCCCGGAGGCAGTGAGGACCAGCATGACTTTTCCCCGCTGGGGCCTTTGCTGTGGGAGCAGCGGCTGGACGTTTGCGTTTTTTGCTCCGGAGGCTGCCGAGAGTGAAAAACGGTGGTTTTGAGGATGGAGTCCACAGGAAAGCAGAGAGGTCCAAAAGGTGTGGGGCATTTGAAGGGGTTCCCGGAGGCAGTGAGGACCAGCATGACTTTTCCCCGCTGGGGCCTTTGCTGTGGGAGCAGCGGCTGGACGTTTGCGTTTTTTGCTCCAGAGGCTGCCAAGAGTGAAAAACGGTGGTTTTGAGGATGGAGTCCACAGGAAAGCAGAGAGGTCCAAAAGGTGTGGGGCATTTGAAGGGGTTCCCGGAGGCAGTGAGGACCAGCATGACTTTTCCCCACTGGGGCCTTTGCTGTGGGAGCAGTGCTGAACGTTTGCGTTTTTTGCTCCGGAGACTGCCGAGAGTGAAAAACGGTGGTTTTGAGGATGGAGTCCACAGGAAAGCAGAGAGGTCCAAAAGGTGTGGAGCATTTGAAGGGGTTCCCGGAGGCAGTGAGGACCAGCATGACTTTTCCCCGCTGGGGCCTTTGCTGTGGGAGCAGCGGCTGGACGTTTGCGTTTTTTGCTCCGGAGGCTGCCGAGAGTGAAAAATGGTGGTTTTGAGGATGGAGTCCACAGGAAAGCAGAGAGGTCCAAAAGGTGTGGGGCATTTGAAGGGGTTCCCGGAGGCAGTGAGGACCAGCATGACTTTTCCCCACTGGGGCCTTTGCTGTGGGAGCAGTGCTGAACGTTTGCGTTTTTTGCTCCGGAGACTGCCGAGAGTGAAAAACGGTGGTTTTGAGGATGGAGTCCACAGGAAAGCAGAGAGGTCCAAAAGGTGTGGAGCATTTGAAGGGGTTCCCGGAGGCAGTGAGGACCAGCATGACTTTTCCCCGCTGGGGCCTTTGCTGTGGGAGCAGCGGCTGGACGTTTGCGTTTTTTGCTCCGGAGGCTGCCGAGAGTGAAAAATGGTGGTTTTGAGGATGGAGTCCACAGGAAAGCAGAGAGGTCCAAAAGGTGTGGGGCATTTGAAGGGGTTCCCGGAGGCAGTGAGGACCAGCATGACTTTTCCCCGCTGGGGCCTTTGCTGTGGGAGCAGCGGCTGGACGTTTGCTTTTTTTGCTCCGCTGGATGCCGAGAGTGAAAAACGGTGGTTTTGAGGATGGAGTCCACAGGAAAGCAGAGAGGTCCAAAAGGTGTGGGGCATTTGAAGGGGTTCCCGGAGGCAGTGAGGACCAGCATGACTTTTCCCGCTGGGGCCTTTGCTGTGGGAGCAACGGCTGGACGTTTGCGTTTTTTGCTCCGGAGGCTGCCGAGAGTGAAAAATGGTGGTTTTGAGGATGGAGTCCACAGGAAAGCAGAGAGGTCCAAAAGGTGTGGGGCATTTGAAGGGGTTCCCGGAGGCAGTGAGGACCAGCATGACTTTTCCCCGCTGGGGCCTTTGCTGTGGGAGCAGCGGCTGGACGTTTGCGTTTTTTGCTCCAGAGGCTGCCGAGAGTGAAAAATGGTGGTTTTGAGGATGGAGTCCACAGGAAAGCAGAGAGGTCCAAAAGGTGTGGGGCATTTGAAGGGGTTCCCGGAGGCAGTGAGGACCAGCATGACTTTTCCCCGCTGGGGCCTTTGCTGTGGGAGCAGCGGCTGGACGTTTGCTTTTTTTGCTCCGCTGGATGCCGAGAGTGAAAAACGGTGGTTTTGAGGATGGAGTCCACAGGAAAGCAGAGAGGTCCAAAAGGTGTGGGGCATTTGAAGGGGTTCCCGGAGGCAGTGAGGACCAGCATGACTTTTCCCCGCTGGGGCCTTTGCTGTGGGAGCAACGGCTGGACGTTTGCGTTTTTTGCTCCGGAGGCTGCCGAGAGTGAAAAATGGTGGTTTTGAGGATGGAGTCCACAGGAAAGCAGAGAGGTCCAAAAGGTGTGGGGCATTTGAAGGGGTTCCCGGAGGCAGTGAGGACCAGCATGACTTTTCCCCGCTGGGGCCTTTGCTGTGGGAGCAGCGGCTGGACGTTTGCGTTTTTTGCTCCAGAGGCTGCCGAGAGTGAAAAATGGTGGTTTTGAGGATGGAGTCCACAGGAAAGCAGAGAGGTCCAAAAGGTGTGGGGCATTTGAAGGGGTTCCTGGAGGCAGTGAGGACCAGCATGACTTTTCCCCGCTGGGGCCTTTGCTGTGGGAGCAGCGGCTGGACGTTTGCGTTTTTTGCTCTGGAGGCTGCCGAGAGTGAAAAACGGTGGTTTTGAGGATGGAGTCCACAGGAAAGCAGAGAGGTCCAAAAGGTGTGGGGCATTTGAAGGGGTTCCCGGAGGCAGTGAGGACCAGCATGACTTTTCCCCGCTGGGGCCTTTGCTGTGGGAGCAGCGGCTGGACGTTTGCGTTTTTTGCTCCGGAGGCTGCCGAGAGTGAAAAACGGTGGTTTTGAGGATGGAGTCCACAGGAAAGCAGAGAGGTCCAAAAGGTGTGGGGCATTTGAAGGGGTTCCCGGAGGCAGTGAGGACCAGCATGACTTTTCCCCGCTGGGGCCTTTGCTGTGGAGCAGTGCTGAACGTTTGCGTTTTTTGCTCCGGAGGCTGCCGAGAGTGAAAAACGGTGGTTTTGAGGATGGAGTCCACAGGAAAGCAGAGAGGTCCAAAAGGTGTGGAGCATTTGAAGGGGTTCCCGGAGGCAGTGAGGACCAGCATGACTTTTCCCCGCTGGGGCCTTTGCTGTGGGAGCAGCGGCTGGACGTTTGCGTTTTTTGCTCCGGAGGCTGCCGAGAGTGAAAAATGGTGGTTTTGAGGATGGAGTCCACAGGAAAGCAGAGAGGTCCAAAAGGTGTGGGGCATTTGAAGGGGTTCCCGGAGGCAGTGAGGACCAGCATGACTTTTCCCCGCTGGGGCCTTTGCTGTGGGAGCAGCGGCTGGACGTTTGCGTTTTTTGCTCCAGAGGCTGCCGAGAGTGAAAAACGGTGGTTTTGAGGATGGAGTCCACAGGAAAGCAGAGAGGTCCAAAAGGTGTGGGGCATTTGAAGGGGTTCCCGGAGGCAGTGAGGACCAGCATGACTTTTCCCCGCTGGGGCCTTTGCTGTGGGAGCAGCGGCTGGACGTTTGTGTTTTTTGCTCCGGAGGCTGCCGAGAGTGAAAAATGGTGGTTTTGAGGATGGAGTCCACAGGAAAGCAGAGAGGTCCAAAAGGTGTGGGGCATTTGAAGGGGTTCCCGGAGGCAGTGAGGACCAGCATGACTTTTCCCCGCTGGGGCCTTTGCTGTGGGAGCAGCGGCTGGACGTTTGCGTTTTTTGCTCTGGAGGCTGCCGAGAGTGAAAAACGGTGGTTTTGAGGATGGAGTCCACAGGAAAGCAGAGAGGTCCAAAAGGTGTGGGGCATTTGAAGGGGTTCCCGGAGGCAGTGAGGACCAGCATGACTTTTCCCCGCTGGGGCCTTTGCTGTGGGAGCAGCGGCTGGACGTTTGCGTTTTTTGCTCCGCTGGATGCCGAGAGTGAAAAACGGTGGTTTTGAGGATGGAGTCCACAGGAAAGCAGAGAGGTCCAAAAGGTGTGGAGCATTTGAAGGGGTTCCCGGAGGCAGTGAGGACCAGCATGACTTTTCCCCGCTGGGGCCTTTGCTGTGGGAGCAGCGGCTGGACGTTTGCGTTTTTTGCTCCAGAGGCTGCCGAGAGTGAAAAACGGTGGTTTTGAGGATGGAGTCCACAGGAAAGCAGAGAGGTCCAAAAGGTGTGGGGCATTTGAAGGGGTTCCCGGAGGCAGTGAGGACCAGCATGACTTTTCCCCGCTGGGGCCTTTGCTGTGGGAGCAGCGGCTGGACGTTTGCGTTTTTTGCTCCGGAGGCTGCCGAGAGTGAAAAATGGTGGTTTTGAGGATGGAGTCCACAGGAAAGCAGAGAGGTCCAAAAGGTGTGGGGCATTTGAAGGGGTTCCCGGAGGCAGTGAGGACCAGCATGACTTTTCCCCGCTGGGGCCTTTGCTGTGGGAGCAGCGGCTGGACGTTTGCGTTTTTTGCTCCGGAGGCTGCCGAGAGTGAAAAACGGTGGTTTTGAGGATGGAGTCCACAGGAAAGCAGAGAGGTCCAAAAGGTGTGGGGCATTTGAAGGGGTTCCCGGAGGCAGTGAGGACCAGCATGACTTTTCCCCGCTGGGGCCTTTGCTGTGGGAGCAGCGGCTGGACGTTTGCGTTTTTTGCTCCGGAGGCTGCCGAGAGTGAAAAACGGTGGTTTTGAGGATGGAGTCCACAGGAAAGCAGAGAGGTCCAAAAGGTGTGGGGCATTTGAAGGGGTTCCCGGAGGCAGTGAGGACCAGCATGACTTTTCCCCGCTGGGGCCTTTGCTGTGGAAGCAGCGGCTGGACGTTTGCTTTTTTTGCTCCGCTGGATGCCGAGAGTGAAAAACGGTGGTTTTGAGGATGGAGTCCACAGGAAAGCAGAGAGGTCCAAAAGGTGTGGGGCATTTGAAGGGGTTCCCGGAGGCAGTGAGGACCAGCATGACTTTTCCCCGCTGGGGCCTTTGCTGTGGGAGCAGCGGCTGGACGTTTGCGTTTTTTGCTCCGGAGGCTGCCGAGAGTGAAAAACGGTGGTTTTGAGGATGGAGTCCACAGGAAAGCAGAGAGGTCCAAAAGGTGTGGGGCATTTGAAGGGGTTCCCGGAGGCAGTGAGGACCAGCATGACTTTTCCCCGCTGGGGCCTTTGCTGTGGGAGCAGCGGCTGGACGTTTGCGTTTTTTGCTCCGGAGGCTGCCGAGAGTGAAAAACGGTGGTTTTGAGGATGGAGTCCACAGGAAAGCAGAGAGGTCCAAAAGGTGTGGGGCATTTGAAGGGGTTCCCGGAGGCAGTGAGGACCAGCATGACTTTTCCCCGCTGGGGCCTTTGCTGTGGGAGCAGTGCTGAACGTTTGCGTTTTTTGCTCCGGAGGCTGCCGAGAGTGAAAAATGGTGGTTTTGAGGATGGAGTCCACAGGAAAGCAGAGAGGTCCAAAAGGTGTGGGGCATTTGAAGGGGTTCCCGGAGGCAGTGAGGACCAGCATGACTTTTCCCCGCTGGGCCCTTTGCTGTGGAAGCAGCGGCTGGACGTTTGCTTTTTTTGCTCCGCTGGATGCCGAGAGTGAAAAACGGTGGTTTTGAGGATGGAGTCCACAGGAAAGCAGAGAGGTCCAAAAGGTGTGGGGCATTTGAAGGGGTTCCCGGAGGCAGTGAGGACCAGCATGACTTTTCCCCGCTGGGGCCTTTGCTGTGGGAGCAGCGGCTGGACGTTTGCGTTTTTTGCTCCGGAGGCTGCCGAGAGTGAAAAACGGTGGTTTTGAGGATGGAGTCCACAGGAAAGCAGAGAGGTCCAAAAGGTGTGGGGCATTTGAAGGGGTTCCCGGAGGCAGTGAGGACCAGCATGACTTTTCCCCGCTGGGGCCTTTGCTGTGGAGCAGTGCTGAACGTTTGCGTTTTTTGCTCCGGAGGCTGCCGAGAGTGAAAAACGGTGGTTTTGAGGATGGAGTCCACAGGAAAGCAGAGAGGTCCAAAAGGTGTGGAGCATTTGAAGGGGTTCCCGGAGGCAGTGAGGACCAGCATGACTTTTCCCCGCTGGGGCCTTTGCTGTGGGAGCAGCGGCTGGACGTTTGCGTTTTTTGCTCCGGAGGCTGCCGAGAGTGAAAAATGGTGGTTTTGAGGATGGAGTCCACAGGAAAGCAGAGAGGTCCAAAAGGTGTGGGGCATTTGAAGGGGTTCCCGGAGGCAGTGAGGACCAGCATGACTTTTCCCCGCTGGGGCCTTTGCTGTGGGAGCAGCGGCTGGACGTTTGCGTTTTTTGCTCCAGAGGCTGCCGAGAGTGAAAAACGGTGGTTTTGAGGATGGAGTCCACAGGAAAGCAGAGAGGTCCAAAAGGTGTGGGGCATTTGAAGGGGTTCCCGGAGGCAGTGAGGACCAGCATGACTTTTCCCCGCTGGGGCCTTTGCTGTGGGAGCAGCGGCTGGACGTTTGTGTTTTTTGCTCCGGAGGCTGCCGAGAGTGAAAAATGGTGGTTTTGAGGATGGAGTCCACAGGAAAGCAGAGAGGTCCAAAAGGTGTGGGGCATTTGAAGGGGTTCCCGGAGGCAGTGAGGACCAGCATGACTTTTCCCCGCTGGGGCCTTTGCTGTGGGAGCAGCGGCTGGACGTTTGCGTTTTTTGCTCCGCTGGATGCCGAGAGTGAAAAACGGTGGTTTTGAGGATGGAGTCCACAGGAAAGCAGAGAGGTCCAAAAGGTGTGGGGCATTTGAAGGGGTTCCCGGAGGCAGTGAGGACCAGCATGACTTTTCCCCGCTGGGGCCTTTGCTGTGGGAGCAGCGGCTGGACGTTTGCGTTTTTTGCTCCGCTGGATGCCGAGAGTGAAAAACGGTGGTTTTGAGGATGGAGTCCACAGGAAAGCAGAGAGGTCCAAAAGGTGTGGAGCATTTGAAGGGGTTCCCGGAGGCAGTGAGGACCAGCATGACTTTTCCCCGCTGGGGCCTTTGCTGTGGGAGCAGCGGCTGGACGTTTGCGTTTTTTGCTCCAGAGGCTGCCGAGAGTGAAAAACGGTGGTTTTGAGGATGGAGTCCACAGGAAAGCAGAGAGGTCCAAAAGGTGTGGGGCATTTGAAGGGGTTCCCGGAGGCAGTGAGGACCAGCATGACTTTTCCCCGCTGGGGCCTTTGCTGTGGGAGCAGCGGCTGGACGTTTGCGTTTTTTGCTCCGGAGGCTGCCGAGAGTGAAAAATGGTGGTTTTGAGGATGGAGTCCACAGGAAAGCAGAGAGGTCCAAAAGGTGTGGGGCATTTGAAGGGGTTCCCGGAGGCAGTGAGGACCAGCATGACTTTTCCCCGCTGGGGCCTTTGCTGTGGGAGCAGCGGCTGGACGTTTGCGTTTTTTGCTCCGGAGGCTGCCGAGAGTGAAAAACGGTGGTTTTGAGGATGGAGTCCACAGGAAAGCAGAGAGGTCCAAAAGGTGTGGGGCATTTGAAGGGGTTCCCGGAGGCAGTGAGGACCAGCATGACTTTTCCCCGCTGGGGCCTTTGCTGTGGGAGCAGCGGCTGGACGTTTGCGTTTTTTGCTCCGGAGGCTGCCGAGAGTGAAAAACGGTGGTTTTGAGGATGGAGTCCACAGGAAAGCAGAGAGGTCCAAAAGGTGTGGGGCATTTGAAGGGGTTCCCGGAGGCAGTGAGGACCAGCATGACTTTTCCCCGCTGGGGCCTTTGCTGTGGAAGCAGCGGCTGGACGTTTGCTTTTTTTGCTCCGCTGGATGCCGAGAGTGAAAAACGGTGGTTTTGAGGATGGAGTCCACAGGAAAGCAGAGAGGTCCAAAAGGTGTGGGGCATTTGAAGGGGTTCCCGGAGGCAGTGAGGACCAGCATGACTTTTCCCCGCAGGGGCCTTTGCTGTGGGAGCAGCGGCTGGACGTTTGCCTTTCTTGCTCCGGAGGCTGCCGAGAGTGAAAAGTGGTGGTTTTGAGGATGGAGTCCACAGGAAAGCAGAGAGGTCCAAAAGGTGTGGGGCATTTGAAGGGGTTCCCGGAGGCAGTGAGGACCAGCATGACTTTTCCCCGCTGGGGCCTTTGCTGTGGGAGCAGCGGCTGGACGTTTGCGTTTTTTGCTCCGCTGGATGCCGAGAGTGAAAAACGGTGGTTTTGAGGATGGAGTCCACAGGAAAGCAGAGAGGTCCAAAAGGTGTGGGGCATTTGAAGGGGTTCCCGGAGGCAGTGAGGACCAGCATGACTTTTCCCCGCTGGGGCCTTTGCTGTGGGAGCAGCGGCTGGACGTTTGCGTTTTTTGCTCCGGAGGCTGCCGAGAGTGAAAAACGGTGGTTTTGAGGATGGAGTCCACAGGAAAGCAGAGAGGTCCAAAAGGTGTGGGGCATTTGAAGGGGTTCCCGGAGGCAGTGAGGACCAGCATGACTTTTCCCCGCTGGGGCCTTTGCTGTGGGAGCAGTGCTGAACGTTTGCGTTTTTTGCTCCGGAGGCTGCCGAGAGTGAAAAATGGTGGTTTTGAGGATGGAGTCCACAGGAAAGCAGAGAGGTCCAAAAGGTGTGGGGCATTTGAAGGGGTTCCCGGAGGCAGTGAGGACCAGCATGACTTTTCCCCGCTGGGCCCTTTGCTGTGGAAGCAGCGGCTGGACGTTTGCTTTTTTTGCTCCGCTGGATGCCGAGAGTGAAAAACGGTGGTTTTGAGGATGGAGTCCACAGGAAAGCAGAGAGGTCCAAAAGGTGTGGGGCATTTGAAGGGGTTCCCGGAGGCAGTGAGGACCAGCATGACTTTTCCCCGCTGGGGCCTTTGCTGTGGGAGCAGCGGCTGGACGTTTGCGTTTTTTGCTCCGGAGGCTGCCGAGAGTGAAAAACGGTGGTTTTGAGGATGGAGTCCACAGGAAAGCAGAGAGGTCCAAAAGGTGTGGGGCATTTGAAGGGGTTCCCGGAGGCAGTGAGGACCAGCATGACTTTTCCCCGCTGGGCCCTTTGCTGTGGAAGCAGCGGCTGGACGTTTGCGTTTTTTGCTCCGGAGGCTGCCGAGAGTGAAAAACGGTGGTTTTGAGGATGGAGTCCACAGGAAAGCAGAGAGGTCCAAAAGGTGTGGGGCATTTGAAGGGGTTCCCGGAGGCAGTGAGGACCAGCATGACTTTTCCCCGCTGGGGCCTTTGCTGTGGGAGCAGCGGCTGGACGTTTGCGTTTTTTGCTCCAGAGGCTGCCGAGAGTGAAAAACGGTGGTTTTGAGGATGGAGTCCACAGGAAAGCAGAGAGGTCCAAAAGGTGTGGGGCATTTGAAGGGGTTCCCGGAGGCAGTGAGGACCAGCATGACTTTTCCCCGCTGGGGCCTTTGCTGTGGGAGCAGCGGCTGGACGTTTGCGTTTTTTGCTCCGGAGGCTGCCGAGAGTGAAAAATGGTGGTTTTGAGGATGGAGTCCACAGGAAAGCAGAGAGGTCCAAAAGGTGTGGGGCATTTGAAGGGGTTCCCGGAGGCAGTGAGGACCAGCATGACTTTTCCCCGCTGGGGCCTTTGCTGTGGGAGCAGCGGCTGGACGTTTGCGTTTTTTGCTCCGGAGGCTGCCGAGAGTGAAAAACGGTGGTTTTGAGGATGGAGTCCACAGGAAAGCAGAGAGGTCCAAAAGGTGTGGGGCATTTGAAGGGGTTCCCGGAGGCAGTGAGGACCAGCATGACTTTTCCCCGCTGGGGCCTTTGCTGTGGGAGCAGTGCTGAACGTTTGCGTTTTTTGCTCCGGAGGCTGCCGAGAGTGAAAAACGGTGGTTTTGAGGATGGAATCCACAGGAAAGCAGAGAGGTCCAAAAGGTGTGGGGCATTTGAAGGGGTTCCCGGAGGCAGTGAGGACCAGCATGACTTTTCCCCGCTGGGGCCTTTGCTGTGGGAGCAGCGGCTGGACGTTTGCTTTTTTTGCTCCGCTGGATGCCGAGAGTGAAAAACGGTGGTTTTGAGGATGGAGTCCACAGGAAAGCAGAGAGGTCCAAAAGGTGTGGGGCATTTGAAGGGGTTCCCGGAGGCAGTGAGGACCAGCATGACTTTTCCCCGCTGGGGCCTTTGCTGTGGGAGCAGCGGCTGGACGTTTGCGTTTTTTGCTCCGGAGGCTGCCGAGAGTGAAAAACGGTGGTTTTGAGGATGGAGTCCACAGGAAAGCAGAGAGGTCCAAAAGGTGTGGGGCATTTGAAGGGGTTCCCGGAGGCAGTGAGGACCAGCATGACTTTTCCCTGCTGGGGCCTTTGCTGTGGGAGCAGCGGCTGGACGTTTGCGTTTTTTGCTCCGGAGGCTGCCGAGAGTGAAAAATGGTGGTTTTGAGGATGGAGTCCACAGGAAAGCAGAGAGGTCCAAAAGGTGTGGGGCATTTGAAGGGGTTCCCGGAGGCAGTGAGGACCAGCATGACTTTTCCCCGCTGGGGCCTTTGCTGTGGGAGCAGCGGCTGGACGTTTGCGTTTTTTGCTCCGGAGGCTGCCGAGAGTGAAAAATGGTGGTTTTGAGGATGGAGTCCACAGGAAAGCAGAGAGGTCCAAAAGGTGTGGGGCATTTGAAGGGGTTCCCGGAGGCAGTGAGGACCAGCATGACTTTTCCCCGCTGGGGCCTTTGCTGTGGGAGCAGCGGCTGGACGTTTGCTTTTTTTGCTCCAGAGGCTGCCGAGAGTGAAAAACGGTGGTTTTGAGGATGGAGTCCACAGGAAAGCAGAGAGGTCCAAAAGGTGTGGGGCATTTGAAGGGGTTCCCGGAGGCAGTGAGGACCAGCATGACTTTTCCCCGCTGGGGCCTTTGCTGTGGGAGCAGCGGCTGGACGTTTGCGTTTTTTGCTCCGCTGGATGCCGAGAGTGAAAAACGGTGGTTTTGAGGATGGAGTCCACAGGAAAGCAGAGAGGTCCAAAAGGTGTGGGGCATTTGAAGGGGTTCCCGGAGGCAGTGAGGACCAGCATGACTTTTCCCCGCTGGGGCCTTTGCTGTGGGAGCAGCGGCTGGACGTTTGTGTTTTTTGCTCCGGTGGAGGCCGAGAGTGAAAAACGGTGGTTTTGAGGATGGAGTCCACAGGAAAGCAGAGAGGTCCAAAAGGTGTGGGGCATTTGAAGGGGTTCCCGGAGGCAGTGAGGACCAGCATGACTTTTCCCCGCTGGGGCCTTTGCTGTGGGAGCAGCGGCTGGACGTTTGCGTTTTTTGCTCCGGAGGCTGCCGAGAGTGAAAAATGGTGGTTTTGAGGATGGAGTCCACAGGAAAGCAGAGAGGTCCAAAAGGTGTGGGGCATTTGAAGGGGTTCCCGGAGGCAGTGAGGACCAGCATGACTTTTCCCCGCTGGGGCCTTTGCTGTGGGAGCAGCGGCTGGACGTTTGCGTTTTTTGCTCCGCTGGATGCCGAGAGTGAAAAACGGTGGTTTTGAGGATGGAGTCCACAGGAAAGCAGAGAGGTCCAAAAGGTGTGGGGCATTTGAAGGGGTTCCCGGAGGCAGTGAGGACCAGCATGACTTTTCCCCGCTGGGGCCTTTGCTGTGGGAGCAGCGGCTGGACGTTTGCGTTTTTTGCTCCGCTGGATGCCGAGAGTGAAAAACGGTGGTTTTGAGGATGGAGTCCACAGGAAAGCAGAGAGGTCCAAAAGGTGTGGAGCATTTGAAGGGGTTCCCGGAGGCAGTGAGGACCAGCATGACTTTTCCCCGCTGGGGCCTTTGCTGTGGGAGCAGCGGCTGGACGTTTGCGTTTTTTGCTCCAGAGGCTGCCGAGAGTGAAAAACGGTGGTTTTGAGGATGGAGTCCACAGGAAAGCAGAGAGGTCCAAAAGGTGTGGGGCATTTGAAGGGGTTCCCGGAGGCAGTGAGGACCAGCATGACTTTTCCCCGCTGGGGCCTTTGCTGTGGGAGCAGCGGCTGGACGTTTGCGTTTTTTGCTCCGGAGGCTGCCGAGAGTGAAAAATGGTGGTTTTGAGGATGGAGTCCACAGGAAAGCAGAGAGGTCCAAAAGGTGTGGGGCATTTGAAGGGGTTCCCGGAGGCAGTGAGGACCAGCATGACTTTTCCCCGCTGGGGCCTTTGCTGTGGGAGCAGCGGCTGGACGTTTGCGTTTTTTGCTCCGGAGGCTGCCGAGAGTGAAAAACGGTGGTTTTGAGGATGGAGTCCACAGGAAAGCAGAGAGGTCCAAAAGGTGTGGGGCATTTGAAGGGGTTCCCGGAGGCAGTGAGGACCAGCATGACTTTTCCCCGCTGGGGCCTTTGCTGTGGGAGCAGTGCTGAACGTTTGCGTTTTTTGCTCCGGAGGCTGCCGAGAGTGAAAAATGGTGGTTTTGAGGATGGAGTCCACAGGAAAGCAGAGAGGTCCAAAAGGTGTGGGGCATTTGAAGGGGTTCCCGGAGGCAGTGAGGACCAGCATGACTTTTCCCCGCTGGGGCCTTTGCTGTGGAAGCAGCGGCTGGACGTTTGCTTTTTTTGCTCCGCTGGATGCCGAGAGTGAAAAACGGTGGTTTTGAGGATGGAGTCCACAGGAAAGCAGAGAGGTCCAAAAGGTGTGGGGCATTTGAAGGGGTTCCCGGAGGCAGTGAGGACCAGCATGACTTTTCCCCGCTGGGGCCTTTGCTGTGGGAGCAGCGGCTGGACGTTTGCGTTTTTTGCTCCGGAGGCTGCCGAGAGTGAAAAACGGTGGTTTTGAGGATGGAGTCCACAGGAAAGCAGAGAGGTCCAAAAGGTGTGGGGCATTTGAAGGGGTTCCCGGAGGCAGTGAGGACCAGCATGACTTTTCCCTGCTGGGGCCTTTGCTGTGGGAGCAGCGGCTGGACGTTTGCGTTTTTTGCTCCGGAGGCTGCCGAGAGTGAAAAACGGTGGTTTTGAGGATGGAGTCCACAGGAAAGCAGAGAGGTCCAAAAGGTGTGGAGCATTTGAAGGGGTTCCCGGAGGCAGTGAGGACCAGCATGACTTTTCCCCGCTGGGGCCTTTGCTGTGGGAGCAGCGGCTGGACGTTTGCGTTTTTTGCTCCGGAGGCTGCCGAGAGTGAAAAATGGTGGTTTTGAGGATGGAGTCCACAGGAAAGCAGAGAGGTCCAAAAGGTGTGGGGCATTTGAAGGGGTTCCCGGAGGCAGTGAGGACCAGCATGACATTTACCCGCTGGGGCCTTTGCTGTGGGAGCAGCGGCTGGACGTTTGCGTTTTTTGCTCCAGAGGCTGCCGAGAGTGAAAAACGGTGGTTTTGAGGATGGAGTCCACAGGAAAGCAGAGAGGTCCAAAAGGTGTGGGGCATTTGAAGGGGTTCCCGGAGGCAGTGAGGACCAGCATGACTTTTCCCTGCTGGGGCCTTTGCTGTGGGAGCAGCGGCTGGACGTTTGCGTTTTTTGCTCCGGAGGCTGCCGAGAGTGAAAAATGGTGGTTTTGAGGATGGAGTCCACAGGAAAGCAGAGAGGTCCAAAAGGTGTGGGGCATTTGAAGGGGTTCCCGGAGGCAGTGAGGACCAGCATGACTTTTCCCCGCTGGGGCCTTTGCTGTGGGAGCAGCGGCTGGACGTTTGTGTTTTTTGCTCCGGCGGAGGCCGAGAGTGAAAAACGGTGGTTTTGAGGATGGAGTCCACAGGAAAGCAGAGAGGTCCAAAAGGTGTGGGGCATTTGAAGGGGTTCCCGGAGGCAGTGAGGACCAGCATGACTTTTCCCCGCTGGGGCCTTTGCTGTGGGAGCAGCGGCTGGACGTTTGCGTTTTTTGCTCCGGAGGCTGCCGAGAGTGAAAAATGGTGGTTTTGAGGATGGAGTCCACAGGAAAGCAGAGAGGTCCAAAAGGTGTGGGGCATTTGAAGGGGTTCCCGGAGGCAGTGAGGACCAGCATGACTTTTCCCCGCTGGGGCCTTTGCTGTGGGAGCAGCGGCTGGACGTTTGCGTTTTTTGCTCCGCTGGATGCCGAGAGTGAAAAACGGTGGTTTTGAGGATGGAGTCCACAGGAAAGCAGAGAGGTCCAAAAGGTGTGGGGCATTTGAAGGGGTTCCCGGAGGCAGTGAGGACCAGCATGACTTTTCCCCGCTGGGGCCTTTGCTGTGGGAGCAGCGGCTGGACGTTTGCGTTTTTTGCTCCGCTGGATGCCGAGAGTGAAAAACGGTGGTTTTGAGAATGGAGTCCACAGGAAAGCAGAGAGGTCCAAAAGGTGTGGAGCATTTGAAGGGGTTCCCGGAGGCAGTGAGGACCAGCATGACTTTTCCCCGCTGGGGCCTTTGCTGTGGGAGCAGCGGCTGGACGTTTGCGTTTTTTGCTCCAGAGGCTGCCGAGAGTGAAAAACGGTGGTTTTGAGGATGGAGTCCACAGGAAAACAGAGAGGTCCAAAAGGTGTGGGGCATTTGAAGGGGTTCCCGGAGGCAGTGAGGACCAGCATGACTTTTCCCTGCTGGGGCCTTTGCTGTGGGAGCAGCGGCTGGACGTTTGTGTTTTTTGCTCCGGTGCATGCCGAGAGTGAAAAACGGTGGTTTTGAGGATGGAGTCCACAGGAAAGCAGAGAGGTCCAAAAGGTGTGGGGCATTTGAAGGGGTTCCCGGAGGCAGTGAGGACCAGCATGACTTTTCCCCGCTGGGGCCTTTGCTGTGGGAGCAGCGGCTGGACGTTTGCGTTTTTTGCTCCAGAGGCTGCCGAGAGTGAAAAACGGTGGTTTTGAGGATGGAGTCCACAGGAAAGCAGAGAGGTCCAAAAGGTGTGGGGCATTTGAAGGGGTTCCCGGAGGCAGTGAGGACCAGCATGACTTTTCCCCGCTGGGGCCTTTGCTGTGGGAGCAGCGGCTGGACGTTTGCGTTTTTTGCTCCGGAGGCTGCCGAGAGTGAAAAATGGTGGTTTTGAGGATGGAGTCCACAGGAAAGCAGAGAGGTCCAAAAGGTGTGGGGCATTTGAAGGGGTTCCCGGAGGCAGTGAGGACCAGCATGACTTTTCCCCGCTGGGGCCTTTGCTGTGGGAGCAGCGGCTGGACGTTTGCGTTTTTTGCTCCGGAGGCTGCCGAGAGTGAAAAACGGTGGTTTTGAGGATGGAGTCCACAGGAAAGCAGAGAGGTCCAAAAGGTGTGGGGCATTTGAAGGGGTTCCCGGAGGCAGTGAGGACCAGCATGACTTTTCCCCGCTGGGGCCTTTGCTGTGGGAGCAGCGGCTGGACGTTTGCTTTTTTTGCTCCGCTGGATGCCGAGAGTGAAAAACGGTGGTTTTGAGGATGGAGTCCACAGGAAAGCAGAGAGGTCCAAAAGGTGTGGGGCATTTGAAGGGGTTCCCGGAGGCAGTGAGGACCAGCATGACTTTTCCCCGCTGGGGCCTTTGCTGTGGGAGCAGCGGCTGGACGTTTGCGTTTTTTGCTCCGGAGGCTGCCGAGAGTGAAAAACGGTGGTTTTGAGGATGGAGTCCACAGGAAAGCAGAGAGGTCCAAAAGGTGTGGGGCATTTGAAGGGGTTCCCGGAGGCAGTGAGGACCAGCATGACTTTTCCCCGCTGGGGCCTTTGCTGTGGGAGCAGCGGCTGGACGTTTGCGTTTTTTGCTCCGGAGGCTGCCGAGAGTGAAAAATGGTGGTTTTGAGGATGGAGTCCACAGGAAAGCAGAGAGGTCCAAAAGGTGTGGGGCATTTGAAGGGGTTCCCGGAGGCAGTGAGGACCAGCATGACTTTTCCCCGCTGGGGCCTTTGCTGTGGGAGCAGTGCTGAACGTTTGCGTTTTTTGCTCCGGAGGCTGCCGAGAGTGAAAAATGGTGGTTTTGAGGATGGAGTCCACAGGAAAGCAGAGAGGTCCAAAAGGTGTGGGGCATTTGAAGGGGTTCCTGGAGGCAGTGAGGACCAGCATGACTTTTCCCCGCTGGGGCCTTTGCTGTGGGAGCAGCGGCTGGACGTTTGCGTTTTTTGCTCCGGAGGCTGCCGAGAGTGAAAAACGGTGGTTTTGAGGATGGAGTCCACAGGAAAGCAGAGAGGTCCAAAAGGTGTGGGGCATTTGAAGGGGTTCCCGGAGGCAGTGAGGACCAGCATGACTTTTCCCCGCTGGGGCCTTTGCTGTGGGAGCAGCGGCTGGACGTTTGCTTTTTTTGCTCCGCTGGATGCCGAGAGTGAAAAACGGTGGTTTTGAGGATGGAGTCCACAGGAAAGCAGAGAGGTCCAAAAGGTGTGGGGCATTTGAAGGGGTTCCTGGAGGCAGTGAGGACCAGCATGACTTTTCCCCGCTGGGGCCTTTGCTGTGGGAGCAGCGGCTGGACGTTTGCGTTTTTTGCTCCAGAGGCTGCCGAGAGTGAAAAACGGTGGTTTTGAGGATGGAGTCCACAGGAAAACAGAGAGGTCCAAAAGGTGTGGGGCATTTGAAGGGGTTCCCGGAGGCAGTGAGGACCAGCATGACTTTTCCCCGCTGGGGCCTTTGCTGTGGGAGCAGCGGCTGGACGTTTGTGTTTTTTGCTCCGGTGCATGCCGAGAGTGAAAAACGGTGGTTTTGAGGATGGAGTCCACAGGAAAGCAGAGAGGTCCAAAAGGTGTGGGGCATTTGAAGGGGTTCCCGGAGGCAGTGAGGACCAGCATGACTTTTCCCCGCTGGGGCCTTTGCTGTGGGAGCAGCGGCTGGACGTTTGCGTTTTTTGCTCCGGAGGCTGCCGAGAGTGAAAAATGGTGGTTTTGAGGATGGAGTCCACAGGAAAGCAGAGAGGTCCAAAAGGTGTGGGGCATTTGAAGGGGTTCCCGGAGGCAGTGAGGACCAGCATGACTTTTCCCCGCTGGGGCCTTTGCTGTGGGAGCAGCGGCTGGACGTTTGCGTTTTTTGCTCCGGAGGCTGCCGAGAGTGAAAAACGGTGGTTTTGAGGATGGAGTCCACAGGAAAGCAGAGAGGTCCAAAAGGTGTGGGGCATTTGAAGGGGTTCCCGGAGGCAGTGAGGACCAGCATGACTTTTCCCCGCTGGGGCCTTTGCTGTGGGAGCAGCGGCTGGACGTTTGCTTTTTTTGCTCCGCTGGATGCCGAGAGTGAAAAACGGTGGTTTTGAGGATGGAGTCCACAGGAAAGCAGAGAGGTCCAAAAGGTGTGGGGCATTTGAAGGGGTTCCCGGAGGCAGTGAGGACCAGCATGACTTTTCCCCGCTGGGGCCTTTGCTGTGGGAGCAGCGGCTGGACGTTTGCGTTTTTTGCTCCGGAGGCTGCCGAGAGTGAAAAACGGTGGTTTTGAGGATGGAGTCCACAGGAAAGCAGAGAGGTCCAAAAGGTGTGGGGCATTTGAAGGGGTTCCCGGAGGCAGTGAGGACCAGCATGACTTTTCCCCGCTGGGGCCTTTGCTGTGGGAGCAGCGGCTGGACGTTTGCGTTTTTTGCTCCGGAGGCTGCCGAGAGTGAAAAACGGTGGTTTTGAGGATGGAGTCCCCAGGAAAGCAGAGAGGTCCAAAAGGTGTGGGGCATTTGAAGGGGTTCCCGGAGGCAGTGAGGACCAGCATGACTTTTCCCCGCTGGGGCCTTTGCTGTGGGAGCAGTGCTGAACGTTTGCGTTTTTTGCTCCGGAGGCTGCCGAGAGTGAAAAATGGTGGTTTTGAGGATGGAGTCCACAGGAAAGCAGAGAGGTCCAAAAGGTGTGGGGCATTTGAAGGGGTTCCTGGAGGCAGTGAGGACCAGCATGACTTTTCCCCGCTGGGGCCTTTGCTGTGGGAGCAGCGGCTGGACGTTTGCGTTTTTTGCTCCGGAGGCTGCCGAGAGTGAAAAACGGTGGTTTTGAGGATGGAGTCCACAGGAAAGCAGAGAGGTCCAAAAGGTGTGGGGCATTTGAAGGGGTTCCCGGAGGCAGTGAGGACCAGCATGACTTTTCCCCGCTGGGGCCTTTGCTGTGGGAGCAGCGGCTGGACGTTTGCTTTTTTTGCTCCGCTGGATGCCGAGAGTGAAAAACGGTGGTTTTGAGGATGGAGTCCACAGGAAAGCAGAGAGGTCCAAAAGGTGTGGGGCATTTGAAGGGGTTCCTGGAGGCAGTGAGGACCAGCATGACTTTTCCCCGCTGGGGCCTTTGCTGTGGGAGCAGCGGCTGGACGTTTGCGTTTTTTGCTCCGGAGGCTGCCGAGAGTGAAAAATGGTGGTTTTGAGGATGGAGTCCACAGGAAAGCAGAGAGGTCCAAAAGGTGTGGGGCATTTGAAGGGGTTCCCGGAGGCAGTGAGGACCAGCATGACTTTTCCCCGCTGGGGCCTTTGCTGTGGGAGCAGCGGCTGGACGTTTGCGTTTTTTGCTCCGGAGGCTGCCGAGAGTGAAAAACGGTGGTTTTGAGGATGGAGTCCACAGGAAAGCAGAGAGGTCCAAAAGGTGTGGGGCATTTGAAGGGGTTCCCGGAGGCAGTGAGGACCAGCATGACTTTTCCCCGCTGGGGCCTTTGCTGTGGGAGCAGCGGCTGGACGTTTGCGTTTTTTGCTCCGGAGGCTGCCGAGAGTGAAAAACGGTGGTTTTGAGGATGGAGTCCACAGGAAAGCAGAGAGGTCCAAAAGGTGTGGGGCATTTGAAGGGGTTCCCGGAGGCAGTGAGGACCAGCATGACTTTTCCCCGCTGGGGCCTTTGCTGTGGGAGCAGCGGCTGGACGTTTGCGTTTTTTGCTCCGCTGGATGCCGAGAGTGAAAAACGGTGGTTTTGAGGATGGAGTCCACAGGAAAGCAGAGAGGTCCAAAAGGTGTGGGGCATTTGAAGGGGTTCCCGGAGGCAGTGAGGACCAGCATGACTTTTCCCCGCTGGGGCCTTTGCTGTGGGAGCAGCGGCTGGACGTTTGCGTTTTTTGCTCCAGAGGCTGCCGAGAGTGAAAAACGGTGGTTTTGAGGATGGAGTCCACAGGAAAGCAGAGAGGTCCAAAAGGTGTGGGGCATTTGAAGGGGTTCCCGGAGGCAGTGAGGACCAGCATGACTTTTCCCCGCTGGGGCCTTTGCTGTGGGAGCAGCGGCTGGACGTTTGCGTTTTTTGCTCCGGAGGCTGCCGAGAGTGAAAAACGGTGGTTTTGAGGATGGAGTCCACAGGAAAGCAGAGAGGTCCAAAAGGTGTGGGGCATTTGAAGGGGTTCCCGGAGGCAGTGAGGACCAGCATGACTTTTCCCGCTGGGGCCTTTGCTGTGGGAGCAGCGGCTGGACGTTTGCGCTTTTTGATCCGGAGGTTGCCGAGAGTGAAAAACGGTGGTTTTGAGGATGGAGTCCACAGGAAAGCAGAGAGGTCCAAAAGGTGTGGGGCATTTGAAGGGGTTCCCGGAGGCAGTGAGGACCAGCATGACTTTTCCCCGCTGGGGCCTTTGCTGTGGGAGCAGCGGCTGGACGTTTGCGCTTTTTGCTCCGGAGGCTGCCGAGAGTGAAAAACGGTGGTTTTGAGGATGCATTCTACAGGAAAGCAGTGAGGTCCAAAAGGTGTGGGGCATTTGAAGGGGTTCCCGGAGGCAGTGAGGACCAGCATGACTTTTCCCCGCTGGGGCCTTTGCTGTGGGAGCAGCGGCTGGACGTTTGCGTTTTTTGCTCCGCTGGATGCCGAGAGTGAAAAACGGTGGTTTTGAGGATGGAATCCACAGGAAAGCAGAGAGGTCCAAAAGGTGTGGGGCATTTGAAGGGGTTCCCGGAGGCAGTGAGGACCAGCATGACTTTTCCCCGCTGGGGCCTTTGCTGTGGAAGCAGCGGCTGGACGTTTGCTTTTTTTGCTCCGCTGGATGCCGAGAGTGAAAAACGGTGGTTTTGAGGATGGAGTCCACAGGAAAGCAGAGAGGTCCAAAAGGTGTGGGGCATTTGAAGGGGTTCCTGGAGGCAGTGAGGACCAGCATGACTTTTCCCCGCTGGGGCCTTTGCTGTGGGAGCAGCGGCTGGACGTTTGCGTTTTTTGCTCCAGAGGCTGCCGAGAGTGAAAAATGGTGGTTTTGAGGATGGAGTCCACAGGAAAGCAGAGAGGTCCAAAAGGTGTGGGGCATTTGAAGGGGTTCCCGGAGGCAGTGAGGACCAGCATGACTTTTCCCCGCTGGGGCCTTTGCTGTGGGAGCAGCGGCTGGACGTTTGCGTTTTTTGCTCCGGAGGCTGCCGAGAGTGAAAAATGGTGGTTTTGAGGATGGAGTCCACAGGAAAGCAGAGAGGTCCAAAAGGTGTGGGGCATTTGAAGGGGTTCCCGGAGGCAGTGAGGACCAGCATGACTTTTCCCCGCAGGGGCCTTTGCTGTGGGAGCAGCGGCTGGACGTTTGCCTTTCTTGCTCCGGAGGCTGCCGAGAGTGAAAAGTGGTGGTTTTGAGGATGGAGTCCACAGGAAAGCAGAGAGGTCCAAAAGGTGTGGGGCATTTGAAGGGGTTCCCGGAGGCAGTGAGGACCAGCATGACTTTTCCCCGCTGGGGCCTTTGCTGTGGGAGCAGCGGCTGGACGTTTGCGTTTTTTGCTCCGCTGGATGCCGAGAGTGAAAAACGGTGGTTTTGAGGATGGAGTCCACAGGAAAGCAGAGAGGTCCAAAAGGTGTGGGGCATTTGAAGGGGTTCCCGGAGGCAGTGAGGACCAGCATGACTTTTCCCCGCTGGGGCCTTTGCTGTGGGAGCAGCGGCTGGACGTTTGCGTTTTTTGCTCCGGAGGCTGCCGAGAGTGAAAAACGGTGGTTTTGAGGATGGAGTCCACAGGAAAGCAGAGAGGTCCAAAAGGTGTGGGGCATTTGAAGGGGTTCCCGGAGGCAGTGAGGACCAGCATGACTTTTCCCCGCTGGGGCCTTTGCTGTGGAAGCAGCGGCTGGACGTTTGCTTTTTTTGCTCCGCTGGATGCCGAGAGTGAAAAACGGTGGTTTTGAGGATGGAGTCCACAGGAAAGCAGAGAGGTCCAAAAGGTGTGGGGCATTTGAAGGGGTTCCCGGAGGCAGTGAGGACCAGCATGACTTTTCCCCGCTGGGGCCTTTGCTGTGGGAGCAGCGGCTGGACGTTTGCGTTTTTTGCTCCGGAGGCTGCCGAGAGTGAAAAACGGTGGTTTTGAGGATGGAGTCCACAGGAAAGCAGAGAGGTCCAAAAGGTGTGGGGCATTTGAAGGGGTTCCCGGAGGCAGTGAGGACCAGCATGACTTTTCCCCGCTGGGGCCTTTGCTGTGGGAGCAGCGGCTGGACGTTTGCGTTTTTTGCTCCGGAGGCTGCCGAGAGTGAAAAACGGTGGTTTTGAGGATGGAGTCCACAGGAAAGCAGAGAGGTCCAAAAGGTGTGGGGCATTTGAAGGGGTTCCCGGAGGCAGTGAGGACCAGCATGACTTTTCCCCGCTGGGGCCTTTGCTGTGGGAGCAGTGCTGAACGTTTGCGTTTTTTGCTCCGGAGGCTGCCGAGAGTGAAAAATGGTGGTTTTGAGGATGGAGTCCACAGGAAAGCAGAGAGGTCCAAAAGGTGTGGGGCATTTGAAGGGGTTCCCGGAGGCAGTGAGGACCAGCATGACTTTTCCCCGCTGGGGCCTTTGCTGTGGAAGCAGCGGCTGGACGTTTGCTTTTTTTGCTCCGCTGGATGCCGAGAGTGAAAAACGGTGGTTTTGAGGATGGAGTCCACAGGAAAGCAGAGAGGTCCAAAAGGTGTGGGGCATTTGAAGGGGTTCCTGGAGGCAGTGAGGACCAGCATGACTTTTCCCCGCTGGGGCCTTTGCTGTGGGAGCAGCGGCTGGACGTTTGCGTTTTTTGCTCCAGAGGCTGCCGAGAGTGAAAAACGGTGGTTTTGAGGATGGAGTCCACAGGAAAGCAGAGAGGTCCAAAAGGTGTGGGGCATTTGAAGGGGTTCCCGGAGGCAGTGAGGACCAGCATGACTTTTCCCCGCTGGGGCCTTTGCTGTGGGAGCAGCGGCTGGACGTTTGCGTTTTTTGCTCCGGAGGCTGCCGAGAGTGAAAAATGGTGGTTTTGAGGATGGAGTCCACAGGAAAGCAGAGAGGTCCAAAAGGTGTGGGGCATTTGAAGGGGTTCCCGGAGGCAGTGAGGACCAGCATGACTTTTCCCCGCAGGGGCCTTTGCTGTGGGAGCAGCGGCTGGACGTTTGTGTTTTTTGCTCCGGTGGATGCCGAGAGTGAAAAACGGTGGTTTTGAGGATGGAGTCCACAGGAAAGCAGAGAGGTCCAAAAGGTGTGGGGCATTTGAAGGGGTTCCCGGAGGCAGTGAGGACCAGCATGACTTTTCCCCGCTGGGGCCTTTGCTGTGGGAGCAGCGGCTGGACGTTTGCGTTTTTTGCTCCGCTGGATGCCGAGAGTGAAAAACGGTGGTTTTGAGGATGGAGTCCACAGGAAAGCAGAGAGGTCCAAAAGGTGTGGGGCATTTGAAGGGGTTCCTGGAGGCAGTGAGGACCAGCATGACTTTTCCCCGCTGGGGCCTTTGCTGTGGGAGCAGCGGCTGGACGTTTGCGTTTTTTGCTCCAGAGGCTGCCGAGAGTGAAAAACGGTGGTTTTGAGGATGGAGTCCACAGGAAAGCAGAGAGGTCCAAAAGGTGTGGGGCATTTGAAGGGGTTCCCGGAGGCAGTGAGGACCAGCATGACTTTTCCCCGCTGGGGCCTTTGCTGTGGGAGCAGCGGCTGGACGTTTGCGTTTTTTGCTCCAAAGGCTGCCGAGAGTGAAAAATGGTGGTTTTGAGGATGGAGTCCACAGGAAAGCAGAGAGGTCCAAAAGGTGTGGGGCATTTGAAGGGGTTCCCGGAGGCAGTGAGGACCAGCATGACTTTTCCCCGCTGGGGCCTTTGCTGTGGGAGCAGCGGCTGGACGTTTGCGTTTTTTGCTCCGGAGGCTGCCGAGAGTGAAAAACGGTGGTTTTGAGGATGGAGTCCACAGGAAAGCAGAGAGGTCCAAAAGGTGTGGGGCATTTGAAGGGGTTCCCGGAGGCAGTGAGGACCAGCATGACTTTTCCCCGCTGGGGCCTTTGCTGTGGAAGCAGCGGCTGGACGTTTGCTTTTTTTGCTCCGCTGGATGCCGAGAGTGAAAAACGGTGGTTTTGAGGATGGAGTCCACAGGAAAGCAGAGAGGTCCAAAAGGTGTGGGGCATTTGAAGGGGTTCCCGGAGGCAGTGAGGACCAGCATGACTTTTCCCCGCTGGGGCCTTTGCTGTGGGAGCAGCGGCTGGACGTTTGCGTTTTTTGCTCCGGAGGCTGCCGAGAGTGAAAAACGGTGGTTTTGAGGATGGAGTCCACAGGAAAGCAGAGAGGTCCAAAAGGTGTGGGGCATTTGAAGGGGTTCCCGGAGGCAGTGAGGACCAGCATGACTTTTCCCCGCTGGGGCCTTTGCTGTGGGAGCAGCGGCTGGACGTTTGCGTTTTTTGCTCCGGAGGCTGCCGAGAGTGAAAAACGGTGGTTTTGAGGATGGAGTCCACAGGAAAGCAGAGAGGTCCAAAAGGTGTGGGGCATTTGAAGGGGTTCCCGGAGGCAGTGAGGACCAGCATGACTTTTCCCCGCTGGGGCCTTTGCTGTGGGAGCAGCGGCTGGACGTTTGCGTTTTTTGCTCCGGAGGCTGCCGAGAGTGAAAAACGGTGGTTTTGAGGATGGAGTCCACAGGAAAGCAGAGAGGTCCAAAAGGTGTGGGGCATTTGAAGGGGTTCCCGGAGGCAGTGAGGACCAGCATGACTTTTCCCCGCTGGGGCCTTTGCTGTGGAAGCAGCGGCTGGACGTTTGCTTTTTTTGCTCCGCTGGATGCCGAGAGTGAAAAACGGTGGTTTTGAGGATGGAGTCCCCAGGAAAGCAGAGAGGTCCAAAAGGTGTGGGGCATTTGAAGGGGTTCCTGGAGGCAGTGAGGACCAGCATGACTTTTCCCCGCTGGGGCCTTTGCTGTGGGAGCAGCGGCTGGACGTTTGCGTTTTTTGCTCCGGAGGCTGCCGAGAGTGAAAAATGGTGGTTTTGAGGATGGAGTCCACAGGAAAGCAGAGAGGTCCAAAAGGTGTGGGGCATTTGAAGGGGTTCCCGGAGGCAGTGAGGACCAGCATGACTTTTCCCCGCTGGGGCCTTTGCTGTGGGAGCAGCGGCTGGACGTTTGCGTTTTTTGCTCCGGAGGCTGCCGAGAGTGAAAAACGGTGGTTTTGAGGATGGAGTCCACAGGAAAGCAGAGAGGTCCAAAAGGTGTGGAGCATTTGAAGGGGTTCCCGGAGGCAGTGAGGACCAGCATGACTTTTCCCCGCTGGGGCCTTTGCTGTGGGAGCAGCGGCTGGACGTTTGCGTTTTTTGCTCCGGAGGCTGCCGAGAGTCAAAAATGGTGGTTTTGAGGATGGAGTCCACAGGAAAGCAGAGAGGTCCAAAAGGTGTGGGGCATTTGAAGGGGTTCCCGGAGGCAGTGAGGACCAGCATGACTTTTCCCCGCTGGGGCCTTTGCTGTGGGAGCAGCGGCTGGACGTTTGCGTTTTTTGCTCCGGAGGCTGCCGAGAGTGAAAAACGGTGGTTTTGAGGATGGAGTCCACAGGAAAGCAGAGAGGTCCAAAAGGTGTGGGGCATTTGAAGGGGTTCCCGGAGGCAGTGAGGACCAGCATGACTTTTCCCCGCTGGGGCCTTTGCTGTGGGAGCAGCGGCTGGACGTTTGTGTTTTTTGCTCCGGTGGATGCCGAGAGTGAAAAACGGTGGTTTTGAGGATGGAGTCCACAGGAAAGCAGAGAGGTCCAAAAGGTGTGGGGCATTTGAAGGGGTTCCCGGAGGCAGTGAGGACCAGCATGACTTTTCCCCGCTGGGGCCTTTGCTGTGGGAGCAGCGGCTGACGTTTGCGTTTTTTGCTACAGAGACTACCGAGAGTGAAAAATGGTGGTTTTGAGGATGGAGTCCACAGGAAAGCAGAGAGGTCCAAAAGGTGTGGGGCATTTGAAGGGGTTCCCGGAGGCAGTGAGGACCAGCATGACTTTTCCCCGCTGGGGCCTTTGCTGTGGGAGCAGCGGCTGGACGTTTGCGTTTTTTGCTCCGGAGGCTGCCGAGAGTGAAAAACGGTGGTTTTGAGGATGGAGTCCACAGGAAAGCAGAGAGGTCCAAAAGGTGTGGGGCATTTGAAGGGGTTCCCGGAGGCAGTGAGGACCAGCATGACTTTTCCCCGCTGGGGCCTTTGCTGTGGGAGCAGCGGCTGGACGTTTGCGATTTTTGCTCCGGAGGCTGCCGAGAGTGAAAAATGGTGGTTTTGAGGATGGAGTCCACAGGAAAGCAGAGAGGTCCAAAAGGTGTGGAGCATTTGAAGGGGTTCCCGGAGGCAGTGAGGACCAGCATGACTTTTCCCCGCTGGGGCCTTTGCTGTGGGAGCAGCGGCTGGACGTTTGCGTTTTTTGCTCCGGAGGCTGCCGAGAGTGAAAAATGGTGGTTTTGAGGATGGAGTCCACAGGAAAGCAGAGAGGTCCAAAAGGTGTGGGGCATTTGAAGGGGTTCCCGGAGGCAGTGAGGACCAGCATGACTTTTCCCCGCTGGGGCCTTTGCTGTGGGAGCAGCGGCTGGACGTTTGCGTTTTTTGCTCCGGAGGCTGCCGAGAGTGAAAAACGGTGGTTTTGAGGATGGAGTCCACAGGAAAGCAGAGAGGTCCAAAAGGTGTGGGGCATTTGAAGGGGTTCCCGGAGGCAGTGAGGACCAGCATGACTTTTCCCCGCTGGGGCCTTTGCTGTGGGAGCAGCGGCTGGACGTTTGCGTTTTTTGCTCCGGAGGCTGCCGAGAGTGAAAAACGGTGGTTTTGAGGATGGAGTCCACAGGAAAGCAGAGAGGTCCAAAAGGTGTGGGGCATTTGAAGGGGTTCCCGGAGGCAGTGAGGACCAGCATGACTTTTCCCCGCTGGGGCCTTTGCTGTGGGAGCAGCGGCTGGACGTTTGCGTTTTTTGCTCCGGAGGCTGCCGAGAGTGAAAAATGGTGGTTTTGAGGATGGAGTCCACAGGAAAGCAGAGAGGTCCAAAAGGTGTGGGGCATTTGAAGGGCTTCCCGGAGGCAGTGAGGACCAGCATGACTTTTCCCCGCTGGGGCCTTTGCTGTGGGAGCAGCGGCTGGACGTTTGCGTTTTTTGCTCCGGAGGCTGCCGAGAGTGAAAAACGGTGGTTTTGAGGATGGAGTCCACAGGAAAGCAGAGAGGTCCAAAAGGTGTGGGGCATTTGAAGGGGTTCCCGGAGGCAGTGAGGACCAGCATGACTTTTCCCCGCTGGGGCCTTTGCTGTGGGAGCAGCGGCTGGACGTTTGCGTTTTTTGCTCCGGAGGCTGCCGAGAGTGAAAAATGGTGGTTTTGAGGATGGAGTCCACAGGAAAGCAGAGAGGTCCAAAAGGTGTGGGGCATTTGAAGGGCTTCCCGGAGGCAGTGAGGACCAGCATGACTTTTCCCCGCTGGGGCCTTTGCTGTGGGAGCAGCGGCTGGACGTTTGCGTTTTTTGCTCCGGAGGCTGCCGAGAGTGAAAAACGGTGGTTTTGAGGATGGAGTCCACAGGAAAGCAGAGAGGTCCAAAAGGTGTGGGGCATTTGAAGGGGTTCCTGGAGGCAGTGAGGACCAGCATGACTTTTCCCCGCTGGGGCCTTTGCTGTGGGAGCAGCGGCTGGACGTTTGCGTTTTTTGCTCCGGAGGCTGCCGAGAGTGAAAAACGGTGGTTTTGAGGATGGAGTCCACAGGAAAGCAGAGAGGTCCAAAAGGTGTGGGGCATTTGAAGGGGTTCCCGGAGGCAGTGAGGACCAGCATGACTTTTCCCCGCTGGGGCCTTTGCTGTGGGAGCAGCGGCTGGACGTTTGCGTTTTTTGATCCGCTGGATGCCGAGAGTGAAAAACGGTGGTTTTGAGGATGGAGTCCACAGGAAAGCAGAGAGGTCCAAAAGGTGTGGGGCATTTGAAGGGGTTCCCGGAGGCAGTGAGGACCAGCATGACTTTTCCCCGCTGGGGCCTTTGCTGTGGGAGCAGCGGCTGGACGTTTGCGTTTTTTGCTCCGGAGGCTGCCGAGAGTGAAAAACGGTGGTTTTGAGGATGGAGTCCACAGGAAAGCAGAGAGGTCCAAAAGGTGTGGGGCATTTGAAGGGGTTCCCGGAGGCAGTGAGGACCAGCATGACTTTTCCCCGCTGGGGCCTTTGCTGTGGGAGCAGCGGCTGGACGTTTGCGTTTTTTGCTCCAGAGGCTGCCGAGAGTGAAAAACGGTGGTTTTGAGGATGGAGTCCACAGGAAAGCAGAGAGGTCCAAAAGGTGTGGGGCATTTGAAGGGGTTCCCGGAGGCAGTGAGGACCAGCATGACTTTTCCCCGCTGGGGCCTTTGCTGTGGGAGCAGCGGCTGGACGTTTGCGTTTTTTGCTCCGGAGGCTGCGGAGAGTGAAAAACGGTGGTTTTGAGGATGGAGTCCACAGGAAAGCAGAGAGGTCCAAAAGGTGTGGGGCATTTGAAGGGGTTCCCGGAGGCAGTGAGGACCAGCATGACTTTTCCCCGCTGGGGCCTTTGCTGTGGGAGCAGCGGCTGGACGTTTGCGTTTTTTGCTCCGGAGGCTGCCGAGAGTGAAAAATGGTGGTTTTGAGGATGGAGTCCACAGGAAAGCAGAGAGGTCCAAAAGGTGTGGGGCATTTGAAGGGGTTCCTGGAGGCAGTGAGGACCAGCATGACTTTTCCCCGCTGGGGCCTTTGCTGTGGGAGCAGCGGCTGGACGTTTGCGTTTTTTGCTCCGGAGGCTTGCCGAGAGTGAAAAACGGTGGTTTTGAGGATGGAGTCCACAGGAAAGCAGAGAGGTCCAAAAGGTGTGGGGCATTTGAAGGGGTTCCCGGAGGCAGTGAGGACCAGCATGACTTTTCCCCGCTGGGGCCTTTGCTGTGGGAGCAGCGGCTGGACGTTTGCGTTTTTTGCTCCGGAGGCTGCCGAGAGTGAAAAACGGTGGTTTTGAGGATGGAGTCCACAGGAAAGCAGAGAGGTCCAAAAGGTGTGGGGCATTTGAAGGGGTTCCCGGAGGCAGTGAGGACCAGCATGACTTTTCCCCGCTGGGGCCTTTGCTGTGGGAGCAGCGGCTGGACGTTTGCGTTTTTTGCTCCGGAGGCTGCCGAGAGTGAAAAACGGTGGTTTTGAGGATGGAGTCCACAGGAAAACAGAGAGGTCCAAAAGGTGTGGGGCATTTGAAGGGGTTCCCGGAGGCAGTGAGGACCAGCATGACTTTTCCCCGCTGGGGCCTTTGCTGTGGGAGCAGTGCTGAACGTTTGCGTTTTTTGCTCCGGAGGCTGCCGAGAGTGAAAAATGGTGGTTTTGAGGATGGAGTCCACAGGAAAGCAGAGAGGTCCAAAAGGTGTGGGGCATTTGAAGGGGTTCCCGGAGGCAGTGAGGACCAGCATGACTTTTCCCCGCTGGGGCCTTTGCTGTGGAAGCAGCGGCTGGACGTTTGCTTTTTTGCTCCGCTGGATGCCGAGAGTGAAAAACGGTGGTTTTGAGGATGGAGTCCACAGGAAAGCAGAGAGGTCCAAAAGGTGTGGGGCATTTGAAGGGGTTCCCGGAGGCAGTGAGGACCAGCATGACTTTTCCCCGCTGGGGCCTTTGCTGTGGGAGCAGCGGCTGGACGTTTGCGTTTTTTGCTCCGGAGGCTGCCGAGAGTGAAAAACGGTGGTTTTGAGGATGGAGTCCACAGGAAAGCAGAGAGGTCCAAAAGGTGTGGGGCATTTGAAGGGGTTCCCGGAGGCAGTGAGGACCAGCATGACTTTTCCCCGCTGGGGCCTTTGCTGTGGGAGCAGCGGCTGGACGTTTGCGTTTTTTGCTCCGGAGGCTGCCGAGAGTGAAAAACGGTGGTTTTGAGGATGGAGTCCACAGGAAAGCAGAGAGGTCCAAAAGGTGTGGGGCATTTGAAGGGGTTCCCGGAGGCAGTGAGGACCAGCATGACTTTTCCCCGCTGGGGCCTTTGCTGTGGGAGCAGCGGCTGGACGTTTGCGTTTTTTGCTCCGGAGGCTGCCGAGAGTGAAAAATGGTGGTTTTGAGGATGGAGTCCACAGGAAAGCAGAGAGGTCCAAAAGGTGTGGTGCATTTGAAGGGGTTCCCGGAGGCAGTGAGGACCAGCATGACTTTTCCCCGCTGGGGCCTTTGCTGTGGGAGCAGCGGCTGGACGTTTGCGCTTTTTGCTCCGGAGGCTGCCGAGAGTGAAAAACGGTGGTTTTGAGGATGCATTCCACAGGAAAGCAGTGAGGTCCAAAAGGTGTGGGGCATTTGAAGGGGTTCCCGGAGGCAGTGAGGACCAGCATGACTTTTTCCCGCTGGGGCCTTTGCTGTGGGAGCAGCAGCTGGACGTTTGCGTTTTTTGCTCCGGAGGCTGCCGAGAGTGAAAAACGGTGGTTTTGAGGATGGAGTCCACAGGAAAGCAGAGAGGTCCAAAAGGTGTGGGGCATTTGAAGGGGTTCCCGGAGGCAGTGAGGACCAGCATGACTTTTCCCCGCTGGGGCCTTTGCTGTGGGAGCAGCGGCTGGACGTTTGTGTTTTTTGCTCCGGTGGATGCCGAGAGTGAAAAACGGTGGTTTTGAGGATGGAGTCCACAGGAAAGCAGAGAGGTCCAAAAGGTGTGGGGCATTTGAAGGGGTTCCCGGAGGCAGTGAGGACCAGCATGACTTTTCCCCGCTGGGGCCTTTGCTGTGGGAGCAGCGGCTGGACGTTTGCTTTTTTTGCTCCGCTGGATGCCGAGAGTGAAAAACGGTGGTTTTGAGGATGGAGTCCACAGGAAAGCAGAGAGGTCCAAAAGGTGTGGGGCATTTGAAGGGGTTCCTGGAGGCAGTGAGGACCAGCATGACTTTTCCCCGCTGGGGCCTTTGCTGTGGGAGCAGCGGCTGGACGTTTGCGTTTTTTGCTCCGGAGGCTGCCGAGAGTGAAAAACGGTGGTTTTGAGGATGGAGTCCACAGGAAAGCAGAGAGGTCCAAAAGGTGTGGGGCATTTGAAGGGGTTCCCGGAGGCAGTGAGGACCAGCATGACTTTTCCCCGCTGGGGCCTTTGCTGTGGGAGCAGCGGCTGGACGTTTGCGTTTTTTGCTCCGGAGGCTGCCGAGAGTGAAAAATGGTGGTTTTGAGGATGGAGTCCACAGGAAAGCAGAGAGGTCCAAAAGGTGTGGGGCATTTGAAGGGGTTCCCGGAGGCAGTGAGGACCAGCATGACTTTTCCCCGCTGGGGCCTTTGCTGTGGGAGCAGCGGCTGGACGTTTGCGTTTTTTGCTCCGGAGGCTGCCGAGAGTGAAAAATGGTGGTTTTGAGGATGGAGTCCACAGGAAAGCAGAGAGGTCCAAAAGGTGTGGGGCATTTGAAGGGGTTCCTGGAGGCAGTGAGGACCAGCATGACTTTTCCCCGCTGGGGCCTTTGCTGTGGAAGCAGCGGCTGGACGTTTGCTTTTTTTGCTCCGCTGGATGCCGAGAGTGAAAAACGGTGGTTTTGAGGATGGAGTCCACAGGAAAGCAGAGAGGTCCAAAAGGTGTGGGGCATTTGAAGGGGTTCCCGGAGGCAGTGAGGACCAGCATGACTTTTCCCCGCTGGGGCCTTTGCTGTGGGAGCAGCGGCTGGACGTTTGCGTTTTTTGCTCCGGAGGCTGCCAAGAGTGAAAAACGGTGGTTTTGAGGATGGAGTCCACAGGAAAGCAGAGAGGTCCAAAAGGTGGGGGGCATTTGAAGGGGTTCCCGGAGGCAGTGAGGACCAGCATGACTTTTCCCCGCAGGGGCCTTTGCTGTGGGAGCAGCGGCTGGACGTTTGTGTTTTTTGCTCCGGTGGATGCCGAGAGTGAAAAACGGTGGTTTTGAGGATGGAGTCACCAGGAAAGCAGAGAGGTCCAAAAGGTGTGGGGCATTTGAAGGGGTTCCCGGAGGCAGTGAGGACCAGCATGACTTTTCCCCGCTGGGGCCTTTGCTGTGGGAGCAGCGGCTGGACGTTTGCGTTTTTTGCTCCGGAGGCTGCCGAGAGTGAAAAATGGTGGTTTTGAGGATGGAGTCCACAGGAAAGCAGAGAGGTCCAAAAGGTGTGGGGCATTTGAAGGGGTTCCCGGAGGCAGTGAGGACCAGCATGACTTTTCCCCGCAGGGGCCTTTGCTGTGGGAGCAGCGGCTGGACGTTTGCGTTTTTTGCTCCGCTGGATGCCGAGAGTGAAAAACGGTGGTTTTGAGGATGGAGTCCACAGGAAAGCAGAGAGGTCCAAAAGGTGTGGGGCATTTGAAGGGGTTCCCGGAGGCAGTGAGGACCAGCATGACTTTTCCCCGCTGGGGCCTTTGCTGTGGGAGCAGCGGCTGGACGTTTGCGTTTTTTGCTCCGGAGGCTGCCGAGAGTGAAAAATGGTGGTTTTGAGGATGGAGTCCACAGGAAAGCAGAGAGGTCCAAAAGGTGTGGGGCATTTGAAGGGGTTCCCGGAGGCAGTGAGGACCAGCATGACTTTTCCCCGCTGGGGCCTTTGCTGTGGGAGCAGCAGCTGGACGTTTGCGTTTTTTGCTACAATGACTACCGAGGGTTAAAAACGGTGGTTTTGAGGATGGATTCCACAGGGAAGCAGAGAGGTCCAAAAGGTGTGGGGCATTTGAAGGGGTTCCCGGAGGCAGTGAGGACCAGCATGACTTTTCTGCCTTGGAACCTTTGCTACGGGAGCAGCGGCTGACGTTTGCGTTTTTTGCTACAGAGACTACCGAGGGTTAAAAACGGTGGTTTTGAGGATGGAGTCCACAGGAAAGCAGAGAGGTCCAAAAGGTGTGGGGCATTTGAAGGGGTTCCTGGAGGCAGTGAGGACCAGCATGACTTTTCCCCGCTGGGGCCTTTGCTGTGGGAGCAGCGGCTGGACGTTTGTGTTTTTTGCTCCGGTGGATGCCGAGAGTGAAAAACGGTGGTTTTGAGGATGGAGTCCACAGGAAAGCAGAGAGGTCCAAAAGGTGTGGGGCATTTGAAGGGGTTCCCGGAGGCAGTGAGGACCAGCATGACTTTTCCCCGCTGGGGCCTTTGCTGTGGGAGCAGCGGCTGGACGTTTGCGTTTTTTGCTCCAGAGGCTGCCGAGAGTGAAAAATGGTGGTTTTGAGGATGGAGTCCACAGGAAAGCAGAGAGGTCCAAAAGGTGTGGGGCATTTGAAGGGGTTCCCGGAGGCAGTGAGGACCAGCATGACTTTTCCCCGCTGGGGCCTTTGCTGTGGGAGCAGCGGCTGGACGTTTGCGTTTTTTGCTCCGGAGGCTGCCGAGAGTGAAAAACGGTGGTTTTGAGGATGGAGTCCACAGGAAAGCAGAGAGGTCCAAAAGGTGTGGGGCATTTGAAGGGGTTCCCGGAGGCAGTGAGGACCAGCATGACTTTTCCCCGCTGGGGCCTTTGCTGTGGGAGCAGCGGCTGGACGTTTGCGTTTTTTGCTCCGGAGGCTGCCGAGAGTGAAAAATGGTGGTTTTGAGGATGGAGTCCACAGGAAAGCAGAGAGGTCCAAAAGGTGTGGGGCATTTGAAGGGGTTCCCGGAGGCAGTGAGGACCAGCATGACTTTTCCCCGCTGGGGCCTTTGCTGTGGGAGCAGCGGCTGGACGTTTGCAATTTTTGCTCCGGAGGCTGCCGAGAGTGAAAAATGGTGGTTTTGAGGATGGAGTCCACAGGAAAGCAGAGAGGTCCAAAAGGTGTGGGGCATTTGAAGGGGTTCCCGGAGGCAGTGAGGACCAGCATGACTTTTCCCCGCTGGGGCCTTTGCTGTGGGAGCAGCGGCTGGACGTTTGTGTTTTTTGCTCCGGTGGATGCCGAGAGTGAAAAACGGTGGTTTTGAGGATGGATTCCACAGGAAAGCAGAGAGGTCCAAAAGGTGTGGGGCATTTGAAGGGGTTCCCGGAGGCAGTGAGGACCAGCATGACTTTTCCCCGCTGGGGTCTTTGCTGTGGGAGCAGTGCTGGACTTTTGCGTTTTTTGCTCCGGAGGCTGCCGAGAGTGAAAAACGGTGGTTTTGAGGATGGAGTCCACAGGAAAGCAGAGAGGTCCAAAAGGTGTGGGGCATTTGAAGGGGTTCCCGGAGGCAGTGAGGACCAGCATGACTTTTCCCCTCTGGGGCCTTTGCTGTGGGAGCAGCGGCTGGACGTTTGCGTTTTTTGCTCCTCTGGATGCCGAGAGTGAAAAACGGTGGTTTTGAGGATGGAGTCCACAGGAAAGCAGAGAGGTCCAAAAGGTGTGGGGCATTTGAAGGGGTTCCCGGAGGCAGTGAGGACCAGCATGACTTTTCCCCGCTGGGGCCTTTGCTGTGGGAGCAGCGGCTGGACGTTTGCGTTTTTTGCTCCGGAGGCTGCCGAGAGTGAAAAACGGTGGTTTTGAGGATGGAGTCCACAGGAAAGCAGAGAGGTCCAAAAGGTGTGGGGCATTTGAAGGGGTTCCCGGAGGCAGTGAGAACCAGCATGACTTTTCCCCGCTGGGGCCTTTGCTGTGGGAGCAGCGGCTGGACGTTTGCGTTTTTTGCTCCGGAGGCTGCCGAGAGTGAAAAACGTTGGTTTTGAGGATGGAGTCCACAGGAAAGCAGAGAGGTCCAAAAGGTGTGGGGCATTTGAAGGGGTTCCCGGAGGCAGTGAGGACCAGCATGACTTTTCCCCGCTGGGGCCTTTGCTGTGGGAGCAGCGGCTGGACGTTTGCGTTTTTTGCTACAATGACTACCGAGGGTTAAAAACGGTGGTTTTGAGGATGGATTCCACAGGGAAGCAGAGAGGTCCAAAAGGTGTGGGGCATTTGAAGGGGTTCCCGGAGGCAGTGAGGACCAGCATGACTTTTCCCCGCTGGGGCCTTTGCTGTGGGAGCAGCGGCTGGACGTTTGCGTTTTTTGCTCCGGAGGCTGCCGAGAGTGAAAAACGGTGGTTTTGAGGATGGAGTCCACAGGAAAGCAGAGAGGTCCAAAAGGTGTGGGGCATTTGAAGGGGTTCCCGGAGGCAGTGAGGACCAGCATGACTTTTCCCCGCTGGGGCCTTTGCTGTGGGAGCAGCGGCTGGACGTTTGTGTTTTTTGCTCCGGTGGACGCCGAGAGAGAAAAACGGTGGTTTTGAGGATGGAGTCCACAGGAAAGCAGAGAGGTCCAAAAGGTGTGGGGCATTTGAAGGGGTTCCCGGAGGCAGTGAGGACCAGCATGACTTTTCCCCGCTGGGGCCTTTGCTGTGGGAGCAGCGGCTGGACGTTTGCGTTTTTTGCTCCGCTGGATGCCGAGAGTGAAAAACGGTGGTTTTGAGGATGGAGTCCACAGGAAAGCAGAGAGGTCCAAAAGGTGTGGGGCATTTGAAGGGGTTCCCGGAGGCAGTGAGGACCAGCATGACTTTTCCCCGCTGGGGCCTTTGCTGTGGGAGCAGCGGCTGGACGTTTGCGTTTTTTGCTCCGGAGGCTGCCGAGAGTGAAAAACGGTGGTTTTGAGGATGGAGTCCACAGGAAAGCAGAGAGGTCCAAAAGGTGTGGGGCATTTGAAGGGGTTCCCGGAGGCAGTGAGGACCAGCGTGACTTTTCCGCCTTGGAACCTTTGCTGTGGGAGCAGCGGCTGGACGTTTGCGTTTTTTGCTCCGGAGGCTGCCGAGAGTGAAAAACGGTGGTTTTGAGGATGGAGTCCACAGGAAAGCAGAGAGGTCCAAAATATGTGGGGCATTTGAAGGGGTTCCCAAAGGCAGTGAGGACCAGCATGACTTTTACCCGCTGGGGCTTTGCTGTGGGAGCAGCGGCTGGACCTTTGCGTTTTTTGCTCCGGAGGCTGCCGAGAGTGAAAAACACTGGTTTTGAGGATGGATTCCACATGAAAGCAGAGAGGTCCAAAAGGTGTGGGGCATTTTAAGGGGTTCCCGGAGGCAGTGAGGACCAGCATGACTTGTCCCCGCTGGGGCCTTTTCTGTGGGAGCAGCGGCTGGACGTTTGCGTTTTTTGCTCCGGCGGATGCCGAGAGTGAAAAACGGTGGTTTTGAGGATGGAGTCCACAGTAAAACAGAGAGGTCCAAAAGGTGTGGGGCATTTGAAGGGGTTCCCGGAGGCAGTGAGGACCAGCATGACTTTTCCCCGCTTGGGCCTTTGCTGTGGTTGCAGCGGCTGGACGTTTGCGTTTTTTGCTCCGGAGGCTGCCGAGAGTGAAAAACGGTGGTTTTGAGGATGGAGTCCACAGGAAAGCAGAGAGGTCCAAAAGGTGTGGGGCATTTGAAGGGCTTCCCGGAGGCAGTGAGGACCAGCATGACTTTTCCCCGCTAGGGCCTTTGCTGTGGGAGCAGCGGCTGGACATTTCTGTTTTATGCTCCGGAGGCTGCCGAGAGTCAAAAACGGTGGTTTTGAGGATGGAGTCCACAGGAAAGCAGAGAGGTCCAAAAGGTGTGGGGCATTTGAAGGGGTTCCCGGAGGCAGTGAGGACCAGCATGACTTTTCCCCGCTGGGGCCTTTGCTGTGGGAGCAGCGGCTGGACCTTTTCGTTTTTTGCTCCGGAGGCTGCCGAGAGTGAAAAACGGTGGTTTTGAGGATGGAGTCCACAGGAAAGCAGAGAGGTCCAAAAGGTGTGGGGCATTTGAAGGGGTTCCCAAAGGCAGTGAGGACCAGCATGACTTTTCCCCGCTGGGGCCTTTGCTGTGGGAGCAGCGGCTGGACCTTTTCGTTTTTTGCTCCGGAGGCTGCCGAGAGTGAAAAACGGTGGTTTTGAGGATGGAGTCCACAGGAAAGCAGAGAGGTCCAAAAGGTGTGGGGCATTTGAAGGGGTTCCCGGAGGCAGTGAGGACCAGCATGACTTTTCCCCGCTGGGGCCTTTGCTGTGGGAGCAGTGGCTGGACGTTTTCGTTTTTTGCTACAGAGACTACGGAGGGTTAAACGGTGGTTTTGATTATGGATTCCACAGGAAAGCAGAGAGGTCCAAAAGGTGTGGGGCATTTGAAGGGCTTCCCGGAGGCAGTGAGGACCAGCATGACCTTTCCCCGCTGGGGCCTTTGCTGTGGGAGCAGCGGCTGGACGTTTGCGTTTTTTGCTCTAGAGGCTGCCGAGGGTTAAAAACGGTGGTTTTGAGGATGGATTCCACATGAAAGCAGAGAGGTCCAAAAGGTGTGGGGCATTTGAAGGGGTTCCCGGAGGCAGTGAGGACCAGCATGACTTTTCCGCCTTGTAACCTTTGCTGTGGGAGCAGCGGCTGGACGTTTGCGTTTTTTGCTCCGGAGGCTGCCGAGAGTGAAAAACGGTGGTTTTGAGGATGGATTCTACAGGAAAACAGAGAGGTCCAAAAGGTGTGGGGCATTTGAAGGGCTTCCTGGAGGCAGTGAGGACCAGCATGACTTTTCCCCGCTGGGGCCTTTGCTGTGGGAGCAGCGGCTGGACGTTTGCATTTTTTGCTGCGGAGGCTGCCGAGAGTTAAAAACGGTGGTTTTGAGGATGGAGTCCACAGGAAAGCAGAGAGGTCCAAAAGGTGTGGGGCATTTGAAGGGGTTCCCGGAGGCAGTGAGGACCAGCATGACTTTTCCGCCTTGGAACCTTTGCTGTGGGAGCAGCGGCTGGACGTTTGCGTTTTTTGCTACAGAGACTACCGAGGGTTAAAAACGGTGGTTTTGAGGATGGAGTCCACAGGAAAGCAGAGAGGTCCAAAATATGTGGGGCATTTGAAGGGGTTCCCAGAGATAGTGAGGACCAGCATGACTTGTACCCGCTTGGGCTTTGCTGTGGGAGCAGCGGCTGGACGTTTGCGGTTTTTGCTCCGGAGGCTGCCGAGAGTGAAAAACAGTGGTTTTGAGGATGGAATCCACAGGAAAGCAGAGAGGTCCAAAAGGTGTGGGGCATTTGAAGGGGTTCCCGGAGGCAGTGAAGACCAGCATGACTTTTCCCCGCTGGGGCCTTTGCTGTGGGAGCAGCGGCTGGACGTTTGCGTTTTTTGCTCCGGCGGATGCTGAGAGTGAAAAACGGTGGTTTTGAGGATGGAGTCCACAGGAAAGCAGAGAGGTCCAAAAGGTGTGGGGCATTTGAAGGGGTTCCTGGAGGCAGTGAGGACCAGCATGACTTTTCCCCGCTGGGGCCTTTGCTGTGGAAGCAGCGGCTGGACGTTTGCGTTTTTTGCTCCGGAGGCTGCCGAGAGTGAAAAACGGTGGTTTTGAGGATGGAGTCCACAGGAAAGCAGAGAGGTCCAAAAGGTGTGGGGCATTTGAAGGGGTTCCTGGAGGCAGTGAGGACCAGCATGACTTTTCCCCGCTGGGGCCTTTGCTGTGGAAGCAGCGGCTGGACGTTTGCGTTTTTTGCTCCTCTGGATGCCGAGAGTGAAAAACGGTGGTTTTGAGGATGGAGTCCACAGGAAAGCAGAGAGGTCCAAAAGGTGTGGGGCATTTGAAGGGGTTCCCAGAGGCAGTGAGGACCAGCATGACCTTTCTCTGCTGGGGCCTTTGCTGTGGTTGCAGAGGCTGGACGTTTGCGTTTTTTGCTCCGGTGGCTGCCGAGAGTGAAAAACGGTGGTTTTGAGGATGGAGTCCACAGGAAAGCAAAGAGGTCCAAAAGTTGTGGGGCATTTGAAGGGGTTCCCGGAGGCAGTGAGGACCAGCATGACTTTTCCCCGCTGGGGCCTTTGCTGTGGGAGCAGCGGCTGGACGTTTGCGTTTTTTGCTACAGAGACTACCGAGGGTTAAAAACGGTGGTTTTGAGGATGGATTCCACAGGAAAACAGAGAGGTCCAAAAGGTGTGGGGCATTTGAAGGGGTTCCCGGAGGCAGTGAGGACCAGCATGACTTTTCCCCGCTGGGGCCTTTGCTGTGGGAGCAGCGGCTGGACGTTTGCTTTTTTCACTCCGGAGGCTGCCGAGGGTTAATAACGGTGGTTTTGAGGATGGATTCCACAGGAAAGCAGAGAGGTCCAAAAGGTGTGGGGCATTTGAAGGGTTTCCCGGAGGCAGTGAGGACCAGCATGACTTTTCCCCGATGGGGCTTTTGCTGTGTGAGCAGCGGCTGGATGTTTGCATTTTTTGCTTCGGAGGTTTCTGAGAGTGAAAAACGGTGGTTTTGAGGATGGATTCCACAGGAAAGCAGAGAGGTCCAAAAGGTGTGGGGCATTTGAAGGGGTTCCTGGAGGCAGTGAGGACCAGCATGACTTTTCCCCGCTGGGGCTTTGCTGTGGGAGCAGCGGCTGGACGTTTGCGTTTTTTGCTCCGGAGGCTGCCGAGAGTGAAAAACGGTGGTTTTGAGGATGGAGTCCACAGGAAAGCAGAGAGGTCCAAAAGGTGTGGGGCATTTGAAGGGGTTCCCGGAGGCAGTGAGGACCAGCATGACTTTTCCCCCCTGAGACCTTTCCTGTGGGAGCAGTGGCTGGACGTTTGCGTTTTTTTCTCCGGAGGCTGCCGAGAGTGAAAAACGGTGGTTTTGAGGATGGAGTCCACAGGAAAACAGAGAGGTCCAAAAGGTGTGGGGCATTTGAAGGGGTTCCCGGAGGCAGTGAGGACCAGCATGACTTCTCCCCCCTGAGAGCTTTGCTGTGGGAGCAGTGGCTGGACGTTTGTGTTTTTTGCTCCGGAGGCTGCCGAGAGTGAAAAACAGTGATTTTGAAGTTAGAGTCCACAGGAAAGCAGAGAGGTCCAAAAGGTGTGGGGCATTTGAAGGGGTTCCCGGAGGCAGTGAGGACCAGCATGACTTTTCCCCCCTGAGACCTTTGCTGTGGGAACAGCGGCTGGACGTTTGCGTTTTTTGCTCCGGAGGCTGCCGAGAGTGAAAAACGGTGGTTTTGAGGATGGATTCGACAGGAAAGCAGAGAAGTCCAAAAGGTGTGGGGCATTTGAAGGGGTTCCCGGAGGCAGTGAGGACCAGCATTACTTTTCTTTGCTTGGGAATTTGCTGTGGGAGCAGCGGCTGGACGTTTGCGTTTTTTGCTCCGGGGGTTGCCGAGAGTGGAAAACGGTGGTTTTGATGATGGAGTCCACAGAAAAGCAGAGAGGTCCAAAAGGTGTGGGGCATTTGAAGGGGTTCCCGGAGGCAGTGAGGACCAGCATGACTTTTCCCCGCTGGGGCTTTTGCTGTGGGAGCAGCGGCTGGACGTTTGCGTTTTTTGCTACAGAGACTACCGAGGGTTAAAAACGGTGGTTTTGAGGATGGAGTCCACAGGAAAGCAGAGAGGTCCAAAAGGTGTGGGGCATTTGAAGGGGTTCCCGGAGGCAGTGAGGACCAGCATGACTTTTCCCCGCTGGGGCCTTTGCTGTGGGAGCAGCGGCTGGACGTTTGCGTTTTTTGCTCCGGAGGCTGCCGAGAGTGAAAAACGGTGGTTTTGAGGATGGAGTCCACAGGAAAGCAGAGAGGGCCCAAGTGTGTGGGGCATTTGAAGGGGTTCCCGGAGGCAGTGAGGACCAGCATGACTTTTCCTTGCTTGGGCCTTTGCTGTGGGAGCAGCGGCTGGACGTTTGCGTTTTTTGCTCCAGAGGCTGCCGAGAGTGAAAAAAGGTGGTTTTGAGGATGGAGTCCACAGGAAAGCAGAGAGGTCCAAAAGGTGTGGGGCATTTGAAGGGGTTCCCGGAGGCAGTGAGGACCAGCATGACTTTTCCCCACTGGAACCTTTGCTGTGGGAGCAGCGGCTGGACGTTTGCGTTTTTTGCTCCGGAGGCTGCCGAGAGTGAAAAACAGTGATTTTGAGGTTAGAGTCCACAGGAAAGCAGAGAGGTCCTAAAGGTGTGGGGCATTTGAAGGGGTTCCCGGAGGCAGTGAGGACCAGCCTAACTTTTCCTAGCTGGGGCATTTGCTGTGGGAGCAGCGGCTGGACGTTTGCGTTTTTTGCTCCGGAGGCTGCCGAGGGTGAAAAACGGTGGTTTTGAGGATGGATTCCACAGTAAAACAGAGAGGTCCAAAAGGTGTGGGGCATTTGAAGGGGTTCCCGGAGGCAGTGAGGACCAGCATGACTTTTCCCCGCTGGGGCCTTTGCTGTGGGAGCAGCGGCTGGACGTTTGCGCTTTTTGCTCCGGAGGCTGCCGAGAGTGAAAAACGGTGGTTTTGAGGATGGAGTCCACAAGAAAACGGACAGGTCCAAAAGGTGTGGGGCATATGAAGCGGTTCCCGGAGGCAGTGAGGACCAGCATGACTTTTCCCCCCTGAGACCTTTGCTGTGGGAGCAGCGGCTGGACGTTTGCGTTTTTTGCTACAGAGACTACCGAGGGTTAAAAACGGTGGTTTTGAGGATGGAGTCCACAGGAAAGCAGAGAGGTCCAAAATATGTGGGGCATTTGAAGGGGTTCCCAGAGATAGTGAGGACCAGCATGACTTGTACCCGCTTGGGCTTTGCTGTGGGAGCAGCGGCTGGACGTTTGCGGTTTTTGCTCCGGAGGCTGCCGAGAGTGAAAAACAGTGGTTTTGAGGATGGAATCCACAGGAAAGCAGAGAGGTCCAAAAGGTGTGGGGCATTTGAAGGGGTTCCCGGAGGCAGTGAAGACCAGCATGACTTTTCCCCGCTGGGGCCTTTGCTGTGGGAGCAGCGGCTGGACGTTTGCGTTTTTTGCTCCGGCGGATGCTGAGAGTGAAAAACGGTGGTTTTGAGGATGGAGTCCACAGGAAAGCAGAGAGGTCCAAAAGGTGTGGGGCATTTGAAGGGGTTCCTGGAGGCAGTGAGGACCAGCATGACTTTTCCCCGCTGGGGCCTTTGCTGTGGAAGCAGCGGCTGGACGTTTGCGTTTTTTGCTCCGGAGGCTGCCGAGAGTGAAAAACGGTGGTTTTGAGGATGGAGTCCACAGGAAAGCAGAGAGGTCCAAAAGGTGTGGGGCATTTGAAGGGGTTCCTGGAGGCAGTGAGGACCAGCATGACTTTTCCCCGCTGGGGCCTTTGCTGTGGAAGCAGCGGCTGGACGTTTGCGTTTTTTGCTCCTCTGGATGCCGAGAGTGAAAAACGGTGGTTTTGAGGATGGAGTCCACAGGAAAGCAGAGAGGTCCAAAAGGTGTGGGGCATTTGAAGGGGTTCCCAGAGGCAGTGAGGACCAGCATGACCTTTCTCTGCTGGGGCCTTTGCTGTGGTTGCAGAGGCTGGACGTTTGCGTTTTTTGCTCCGGTGGCTGCCGAGAGTGAAAAACGGTGGTTTTGAGGATGGAGTCCACAGGAAAGCAAAGAGGTCCAAAAGTTGTGGGGCATTTGAAGGGGTTCCCGGAGGCAGTGAGGACCAGCATGACTTTTCCCCGCTGGGGCCTTTGCTGTGGGAGCAGCGGCTGGACGTTTGCGTTTTTTGCTACAGAGACTACCGAGGGTTAAAAACGGTGGTTTTGAGGATGGATTCCACAGGAAAACAGAGAGGTCCAAAAGGTGTGGGGCATTTGAAGGGGTTCCCGGAGGCAGTGAGGACCAGCATGACTTTTCCCCGCTGGGGCCTTTGCTGTGGGAGCAGCGGCTGGACGTTTGCTTTTTTCACTCCGGAGGCTGCCGAGGGTTAATAACGGTGGTTTTGAGGATGGATTCCACAGGAAAGCAGAGAGGTCCAAAAGGTGTGGGGCATTTGAAGGGTTTCCCGGAGGCAGTGAGGACCAGCATGACTTTTCCCCGATGGGGCTTTTGCTGTGTGAGCAGCGGCTGGATGTTTGCATTTTTTGCTTCGGAGGTTTCTGAGAGTGAAAAACGGTGGTTTTGAGGATGGATTCCACAGGAAAGCAGAGAGGTCCAAAAGGTGTGGGGCATTTGAAGGGGTTCCTGGAGGCAGTGAGGACCAGCATGACTTTTCCCCGCTGGGGCTTTGCTGTGGGAGCAGCGGCTGGACGTTTGCGTTTTTTGCTCCGGAGGCTGCCGAGAGTGAAAAACGGTGGTTTTGAGGATGGAGTCCACAGGAAAGCAGAGAGGTCCAAAAGGTGTGGGGCATTTGAAGGGGTTCCCGGAGGCAGTGAGGACCAGCATGACTTTTCCCCCCTGAGACCTTTCCTGTGGGAGCAGTGGCTGGACGTTTGCGTTTTTTTCTCCGGAGGCTGCCGAGAGTGAAAAACGGTGGTTTTGAGGATGGAGTCCACAGGAAAACAGAGAGGTCCAAAAGGTGTGGGGCATTTGAAGGGGTTCCCGGAGGCAGTGAGGACCAGCATGACTTCTCCCCCCTGAGAGCTTTGCTGTGGGAGCAGTGGCTGGACGTTTGTGTTTTTTGCTCCGGAGGCTGCCGAGAGTGAAAAACAGTGATTTTGAAGTTAGAGTCCACAGGAAAGCAGAGAGGTCCAAAAGGTGTGGGGCATTTGAAGGGGTTCCCGGAGGCAGTGAGGACCAGCATGACTTTTCCCCCCTGAGACCTTTGCTGTGGGAACAGCGGCTGGACGTTTGCGTTTTTTGCTCCGGAGGCTGCCGAGAGTGAAAAACGGTGGTTTTGAGGATGGATTCGACAGGAAAGCAGAGAAGTCCAAAAGGTGTGGGGCATTTGAAGGGGTTCCCGGAGGCAGTGAGGACCAGCATTACTTTTCTTTGCTTGGGAATTTGCTGTGGGAGCAGCGGCTGGACGTTTGCGTTTTTTGCTCCGGGGGTTGCCGAGAGTGGAAAACGGTGGTTTTGATGATGGAGTCCACAGAAAAGCAGAGAGGTCCAAAAGGTGTGGGGCATTTGAAGGGGTTCCCGGAGGCAGTGAGGACCAGCATGACTTTTCCCCGCTGGGGCTTTTGCTGTGGGAGCAGCGGCTGGACGTTTGCGTTTTTTGCTACAGAGACTACCGAGGGTTAAAAACGGTGGTTTTGAGGATGGAGTCCACAGGAAAGCAGAGAGGTCCAAAAGGTGTGGGGCATTTGAAGGGGTTCCCGGAGGCAGTGAGGACCAGCATGACTTTTCCCCGCTGGGGCCTTTGCTGTGGGAGCAGCGGCTGGACGTTTGCGTTTTTTGCTCCGGAGGCTGCCGAGAGTGAAAAACGGTGGTTTTGAGGATGGAGTCCACAGGAAAGCAGAGAGGGCCCAAGTGTGTGGGGCATTTGAAGGGGTTCCCGGAGGCAGTGAGGACCAGCATGACTTTTCCTTGCTTGGGCCTTTGCTGTGGGAGCAGCGGCTGGACGTTTGCGTTTTTTGCTCCAGAGGCTGCCGAGAGTGAAAAAAGGTGGTTTTGAGGATGGAGTCCACAGGAAAGCAGAGAGGTCCAAAAGGTGTGGGGCATTTGAAGGGGTTCCCGGAGGCAGTGAGGACCAGCATGACTTTTCCCCACTGGAACCTTTGCTGTGGGAGCAGCGGCTGGACGTTTGCGTTTTTTGCTCCGGAGGCTGCCGAGAGTGAAAAACAGTGATTTTGAGGTTAGAGTCCACAGGAAAGCAGAGAGGTCCTAAAGGTGTGGGGCATTTGAAGGGGTTCCCGGAGGCAGTGAGGACCAGCCTAACTTTTCCTAGCTGGGGCATTTGCTGTGGGAGCAGCGGCTGGACGTTTGCGTTTTTTGCTCCGGAGGCTGCCGAGGGTGAAAAACGGTGGTTTTGAGGATGGATTCCACAGTAAAACAGAGAGGTCCAAAAGGTGTGGGGCATTTGAAGGGGTTCCCGGAGGCAGTGAGGACCAGCATGACTTTTCCCCGCTGGGGCCTTTGCTGTGGGAGCAGCGGCTGGACGTTTGCGCTTTTTGCTCCGGAGGCTGCCGAGAGTGAAAAACGGTGGTTTTGAGGATGGAGTCCACAAGAAAACGGACAGGTCCAAAAGGTGTGGGGCATATGAAGCGGTTCCCGGAGGCAGTGAGGACCAGCATGACTTTTCCCCCCTGAGACCTTTGCTGTGGGAGCAGCGGCTGGACGTTTGCGTCTTTTGCTCCGGAGGCTGCCGAGAGTGAAAAACGGTGGTTTTGAGGATGGAGTCCACAGGAAAGCAAAGAGGTCCAAAAGTTGTGGGGCATTTGAAGGGGTTCCCGGAGGCAGTGAGGACCAGCATGACTTTTCCCCGCTGGGGCCTTTGCTGTGGGAGCAGCGGCTGGACGTTTGCGTTTTTTGCTACAGAGACTACCGAGGGTTAAAAACGGTGGTTTTGAGGATGGATTCCACAGGAAAACAGAGAGGTCCAAAAGGTGTGGGGCATTTGAAGGGGTTCCCGGAGGCAGTGAGGACCAGCATGACCTTTCCCCGCTGGGGCCTTTGCTGTGGGAGCAGCGGCTGGACGTTTGCTTTTTTCACTCCGGAGGCTGCCGAGGGTTAATAACGGTGGTTTTGAGGATGGATTCCACAGGAAAGCAGAGAGGTCCAAAAGGTGTGGGGCATTTGAAGGGGTTCCCGGAGGCAGTGAGGACCAGCATGACTTTTCCCCGATGGGGCTTTTGCTGTGTGAGCAGCGGCTGGATGTTTGCATTTTTTGCTTCGGAGGTTTCTGAGAGTGAAAAACGGTGGTTTTGAGGATGGATTCCACAGGAAAGCAGAGAGGTCCAAAAGGTGTGGGGCATTTGAAGGGGTTCCTGGAGGCAGTGAGGACCAGCATGACTTTTCCCCGCTGGGGCTTTGCTGTGGGAGCAGCGGCTGGACGTTTGCGTTTTTTGCTCCGGAGGCTGCCGAGAGTGAAAAACGGTGGTTTTGAGGATGGAGTCCACAGGAAAGCAGAGAGGTCCAAAAGGTGTGGGGCATTTGAAGGGGTTCCCGGAGGCAGTGAGGACCAGCATGACTTTTCCCCCCTGAGACCTTTCCTGTGGGAGCAGTGGCTGGACGTTTGCGTTTTTTTCTCCGGAGGCTGCCGAGAGTGAAAAACGGTGGTTTTGAGGATGGAGTCCACAGGAAAACAGAGAGGTCCAAAAGGTGTGGGGCATTTGAAGGGGTTCCCGGAGGCAGTGAGGACCAGCATGACTTCTCCCCCCTGAGAGCTTTGCTGTGGGAGCAGTGGCTGGACGTTTGTGTTTTTTGCTCCGGAGGCTGCCGAGAGTGAAAAACAGTGATTTTGAAGTTAGAGTCCACAGGAAAGCAGAGAGGTCCAAAAGGTGTGGGGCATTTGAAGGGGTTCCCGGAGGCAGTGAGGACCAGCATGACTTTTCCCCCCTGAGACCTTTGCTGTGGGAACAGCGGCTGGACGTTTGCGTTTTTTGCTCCGGAGGCTGCCGAGAGTGAAAAACGGTGGTTTTGAGGATGGATTCGACAGGAAAGCAGAGAAGTCCAAAAGGTGTGGGGCATTTGAAGGGGTTCCCGGAGGCAGTGAGGACCAGCATTACTTTTCTTTGCTTGGGAATTTGCTGTGGGAGCAGCGGCTGGACATTTGCGTTTTTTGCTCCGGGGGTTGCCAAGAGTGGAAAACGGTGGTTTTGATGATGGAGTCCACAGAAAAGCAGAGAGGTCCAAAAGGTGTGGGGCATTTGAAGGGGTTCCCGGAGGCAGTGAGGACCAGCATGACTTTTCCCCGCTGGGGCTTTTGCTGTGGGAGCAGCGGCTGGACGTTTGCGTTTTTTGCTACAGAGACTACCGAGGGTTAAAAACGGTGGTTTTGAGGATGGAGTCCACAGGAAAGCAGAGAGGTCCAAAAGGTGTGGGGCATTTGAAGGGGTTCCCGGAGGCAGTGAGGACCAGCATGACTTTTCCCCGCTGGGGCCTTTGCTGTGGGAGCAGCGGCTGGACGTTTGCGTTTTTTGCTCCGGAGGCTGCCGAGAGTGAAAAACGGTGGTTTTGAGGATGGAGTCCACAGGAAAGCAGAGAGGGCCCAAGTGTGTGGGGCATTTGAAGCGGTTCCCGGAGGCAGTGAGGACCAGCATGACTTTTCCTTGCTTGGGCCTTTGCTGTGGGAGCAGCGGCTGGACGTTTGCGTTTTTTGCTCCAGAGGCTGCCGAGAGTGAAAAAAGGTGGTTTTGAGGATGGAGTCCACAGGAAAGCAGAGAGGTCCAAAAGGTGTGGGGCATTTGAAGGGGTTCCTGGAGGCAGTGAGGACCAGCATGACTTTTCCCAACTGGAACCTTTGCTGTGGGAGCAGCGGCTGGACGTTTGAGTTTTTTGCTCCGAAGGCTGCCGAGAGTGAAAAACAGTGATTTTGAGGTTAGAGTCCACAGGAAAGCAGAGAGGTCCAAAAGGTGTGGGGCATTTGAAGGGGTTCCCGGAGGCAGTGAGGACCAGCCTAACTTTTCCTAGCTGGGGCATTTGCTGTGGGAGCAGCGGCTGGACGTTTGCGTTTTTTGCTCCGGAGGCTGCCGAGGGTGAAAAACGGTGGTTTTGAGGATGGATTCCACAGTAAAACAGAGAGGTCCAAAAGGTGTGGGGCATTTGAAGGGGTTCCCGGAGGCAGTGAGGACCAGCATGACTTTTCCCCGCTGGGGCCTTTGCTGTGGGAGCAGCGGCTGGACGTTTGCGCTTTTTGCTCCGGAGGCTGCCGAGAGTGAAAAACGGTGGTTTTGAGGATGGAGTCCACAAGAAAACGGACAGGTCCAAAAGGTGTGGGGCATATGAAGCGGTTCCCGGAGGCAGTGAGGACCAGCATGACTTTTCCCCCCTGAGACCTTTGCTGTGGGAGCAGCGGCTGGACGTTTGCGTCTTTTGCTCCGGAGGCTGCCGAGAGTGAAAAACGGTGGTTTTGAGGATGGAGTCCACAGGAAAGCAGAGAGGTCCAAAAGGTGTGGGGCATTTGAAGGGGTTCCCGGAGGCAGTGAGGACCAGCATGACTTTTCCCCCCTGAGACCTTTGCTGTGGGAACAGCGGCTGGACGTTTGCGTTTTTTGCTCCGGAGGCTGCCGAGAGTGAAAAACGGTGGTTTTGAGGATGGATTCGACAGGAAAGCAGAGAAGTCCAAAAGGTGTGGGGCATTTGAAGGGGTTCCCGGAGGCAGTGAGGACCAGCATTACTTTTCTTTGCTTGGGAATTTGCTGTGGGAGCAGCGGCTGGACGTTTGCGTTTTTTGCTCCGGTGGCTGCCGAGAGTGAAAAACGGTGGTTTTGATGATGGAGTCCACAGAAAAGCAGAGAGGTCCAAAAGGTGTGGGGCATTTGAAGGGGTTCCCGGAGGCAGTGAGGACCAGCATGACTTTTCCCCGCTGGGGCTTTTGCTGTGGGAGCAGCGGCTGGACGTTTGCGTTTTTTGCTACAGAGACTACCGAGGGTTAAAAACGGTGGTTTTGAGGATGGAGTCCACAGGAAAGCAGAGAGGTCCAAAAGGTGTGGGGCATTTGAAGGGGTTCCCGGAGGCAGTGAGGACCAGCATGACTTTTCCCCGCTGGGGCCTTTGCTGTGGGAGCAGCGGCTGGACGTTTGCGTTTTTTGCTCCGGAGGCTGCCGAGAGTGAAAAACGGTGGTTTTGAGGATGGAGTCCACAGGAAAGCAGAGAGGGCCCAAGTGTGTGGGGCATTTGAAGCGGTTCCCGGAGGCAGTGAGGACCAGCATGACTTTTCCTTGCTTGGGCCTTTGCTGTGGGAGCAGCGGCTGGACGTTTGCGTTTTTTGCTCCAGAGGCTGCCGAGAGTGAAAAAAGGTGGTTTTGAGGATGGAGTCCACAGGAAAGCAGAGAGGTCCAAAAGGTGTGGGGCATTTGAAGGGGTTCCCGGAGGCAGTGAGGACCAGCATGACTTTTCCCCGCTGGAACCTTTGCTGTGGGAGCAGCGGCTGGACGTTTGAGTTTTTTGCTCCGAAGGCTGCCGAGAGTGAAAAACAGTGATTTTGAGGTTAGAGTCCACAGGAAAGCAGAGAGGTCCTAAAGGTGTGGGGCATTTGAAGGGGTTCCCGGAGGCAGTGAGGACCAGCCTAACTTTTCCTAGCTGGGGCATTTGCTGTGGGAGCAGCGGCTGGACGTTTGCGTTTTTTGCTCCGGAGGCTGCCGAGGGTGAAAAACGGTGGTTTTGAGGATGGATTCCACAGTAAAACAGAGAGGTCCAAAAGGTGTGGGGCATTTGAAGGGGTTCCCGGAGGCAGTGAGGACCAGCATGACTTTTCCCTGCTGGGGCCTTTGCTGTGGGAGCAGCGGCTGGACGTTTGCGCTTTTTGCTCCGGAGGCTGCCGAGAGTGAAAAATGGTGGTTTTGAGGATGGAGTCCACAAGAAAACGGACAGGTCCAAAAGGTGTGGGGCATATGAAGCGGTTCCCGGAGGCAGTGAGGACCAGCATGACTTTTCCCCCCTGAGACCTTTGCTGTGGGAGCAGCGGCTGGACGTTTGCGTTTTTTGCTCCGGAGGCTGCCGAGAGTGAAAAACGGTGGTTTTGAGGATGGAGTCCACAGGAAAGCAGAGAGGTCCAAAAGGTGTGGGGCATTTGAAGGGGTTCCCGGAGGCAGTGAGGACCAGCATTACTTTTCCTTGCTTGGGACTTTGCTGTGGGAGCAGCGGCTGGACGTTTGCGTTTTTTGCTCCGGAGGCTGCCGAGGGTTAATAACGGTGGTTTTGAGGATGCAGTCCACAGGAAAGCAGAGAGGTCCAAAAGGTGTGGGGCATTTGAAGGGGTTCCCGGAGGCAGTGAGGACCAGCATGACTTTTCCGCTTTGGAACCTTTGCTGTGGGAGCAGCGGCTGGACGTTTGCGTTTTTTGCTTTAGAGGCTGCCGTGGGTTAAAAACGGTGGTTTTGAGGTTAGAGTCCACAGGAAAGCAGCGAGGTCTAAAAGGTGTGGGGCATTTGAAGGGGTTCCCGGAGGCAGTGAGGACCAGCATGACTTTTCCCCCCTGAGACCTTTCCTGTGGGAGCAGTGGCTGGACGTTTGCGTTTTTTTCTCCGGAGGCTGCCGAGAGTGAAAAACGGTGGTTTTGAGGATGGAGTCCAAAGGAAAACAGAGAGGTCCAAAAGGTGTGGGGCATTTGAAGGGGTTCCCGGAGGCAGTGAGGACCAGCATGACTTCTCCCCCCTGAGAGCTTTGCTGTGGGAGCAGTGGCTGGACGTTTGTGTTTTTTGCTCCGGAGGCTGCCGAGAGTGAAAAACAGTGATTTTGAGGTTAGAGTCCACAGGAAAGCAGAGAGGTCCAAAAGGTGTGGGGCATTTGAAGGGGTTCCCGGAGGCAGTGAGGACCAGCATGACTTTTCCCCCCTGAGACCTTTGCTGTGGGAACAGCGGCTGGACGTTTGCGTTTTTTGCTCCGGAGGCTGCCGAGAGTGAAAAACGGTGGTTTTGAGGATGGATTCGACAGGAAAGCAGAGAAGTCCAAAAGGTGTGGGGCATTTGAAGGGGTTCCCGGAGGCAGTGAGGACCAGCATTACTTTTCCTTGCTTGGGACTTTGCTGTGGGAGCAGCGGCTGGACGTTTGCGTTTTTTGCTACAGAGACTACCGAGGGTTAAAAACAGTGGTTTTGAGGATGGAGTCCACAAGAAAACGGACAGGTCCAAAAGGTGTGGGGCATATGAAGCGGTTCCCGGAGGCAGTGAGGACCAGCATGACTTTTCCCCCCTGAGACCTTTGCTGTGGGAGCAGCGGCTGGACGTTTGCGTTTTTTGCTCCGGAGGCTGCCGAGAGTGAAAAACGGTGGTTTTGAGGATGGAGTCCACAGGAAAGCAGAGAGGTCCAAAAGGTGTGGGGCATTTGAAGGGGTTCCCGGAGGCAGTGAGGACCAGCATTACTTTTCCTTGCTTGGGACTTTGCTGTGGGAGCAGCGGCTGGACGTTTGCGTTTTTTGCTCCGGAGGCTGCCGAGGGTTAATAACGGTGGTTTTGAGGATGCAGTCCACAGGAAAGCAGAGAGGTCCAAAAGGTGTGGAGCATTTGAAGGGGTTCCCGGAGGCAGTGAGGACCAGCATGACTTTTCCCCGCTGGGGCCTTTGCTGTGGGAGCAGCGGCTGGACGTTTGCGTTTTTTGCTCCGGAGGCTGCCGAGAGTGAAAAACGGTGGTTTTGAGGATGGAGTCCACAGGAAAGCAGAGAGGGCCCAAGTGTGTGGGGCATTTGAAGCGGTTCCCGGAGGCAGTGAGGACCAGCATGACTTTTCCCCGCTGGGGCCTTTGCTGTGGGAGCAGCGGCTGGACGTTTGCGTTTTTTGCTCCGGAGGCTGCCGAGAGTGAAAAAAGGTGGTTTTGAGGATGGAGTCCACAGGAAAACAGAGAGGTCCAAAAGGTGTGGGGCATTTGAAGGGGTTCCCGGAGGCAGTGAGGACCAGCATGACTTTTCCCCGCTGGGGCCTTTGCTGTGGGAGCAGCGGCTGGACGTTTGCGCTTTTTGCTCCGGAGGCTGCCGAGAGTGAAAAACGGTGGTTTTGAGGATGGAGTCCACAAGAAAACGGACAGGTCCAAAAGGTGTGGGGCATATGAAGCGGTTCCCGGAGGCAGTGAGGACCAGCATGACTTTTCCCCCCTGAGACCTTTGCTGTGGGAGCAGCGGCTGGACGTTTGCGTTTTTTGCTCCGCTGGATGCCGAGAGTGAAAAACGGTGCTTTTGATGATGGAGTCCACAGAAAAGCAGAGAGGTCCAAAAGGTGTGGGGCATTTGAAGGGGTTCCCGGAGGCAGTGAGGACCAGCATGACTTTTCCCCGCTTGGGCCTTTTGCTGTGGGAGCAGCGGCTGGACGTTTGTGTTTTTTGCTACAGAGACTACCGAGGGTTAAAAACATTGGTTTTGAGGATGGAGTCCACAGGAAAGCAGAGAGGTCCAAAAGGTGTGGGGCATTTGAAGGGGTTCCCGGAGGCAGTGAGGACCAGCATGACTTTTCCCCGCTGGGGCCTTTGCTGTGGGAGCAGCGGCTGGACGTTTGCGTTTTTTTCTCCGGAGGCTGCCGAGAGTGAAAAACGGTGGTTTTGAGGATGGAGTCCAAAGGAAAACAGAGAGGTCCAAAAGGTGTGGGGCATTTGAAGGGGTTCCCGGAGGCAGTGAGGACCAGCATGACTTCTCCCCCCTGAGAGCTTTGCTGTGGGAGCAGTGGCTGGACGTTTGTGTTTTTTGCTCCGGAGGCTGCCGAGAGTGAAAAACAGTGATTTTGAGGTTAGAGTCCACAGGAAAGCAGAGAGGTCCAAAAGGTGTGGGGCATTTGAAGGGGTTCCCGGAGGCAGTGAGGACCAGCATGACTTTTCCCCCCTGAGACCTTTGCTGTGGGAACAGCGGCTGGACGTTTGCGTTTTTTGCTCCGGAGGCTGCCGAGAGTGAAAAACGGTGGTTTTGAGGATGGATTCGACAGGAAAGCAGAGAAGTCCAAAAGGTGTGGGGCATTTGAAGGGGTTCCCGGAGGCAGTGAGGACCAGCATTACTTTTCCTTGCTTGGGACTTTGCTGTGGGAGCAGCGGCTGGACGTTTGCGTTTTTTGCTACAGAGACTACCGAGGGTTAAAAACAGTGGTTTTGAGGATGGAGTCCACAAGAAAACGGACAGGTCCAAAAGGTGTGGGGCATATGAAGCGGTTCCCGGAGGCAGTGAGGACCAGCATGACTTTTCCCCCCTGAGACCTTTGCTGTGGGAGCAGCGGCTGGACGTTTGCGTTTTTTGCTCCGGAGGCTGCCGAGAGTGAAAAACGGTGGTTTTGAGGATGGAGTCCACAGGAAAGCAGAGAGGTCCAAAAGGTGTGGGGCATTTGAAGGGGTTCCCGGAGGCAGTGAGGACCAGCATGACTTTTCCCCGCTGGGGCCTTTGCTGTGGGAGCAGCGGCTGGACGTTTGCGTTTTTTGCTCCGGAGGCTGCCGAGAGTGAAAAACGGTGGTTTTGAGGATGGAGTCCACAGGAAAGCAGAGAGGGCCCAAGTGTGTGGGGCATTTGAAGCGGTTCCCGGAGGCAGTGAGGACCAGCATGACTTTTCCCCGCTGGGGCCTTTGCTGTGGGAGCAGCGGCTGGACGTTTGCGTTTTTTGCTCCGGAGGCTGCCGAGAGTGAAAAAAGGTGGTTTTGAGGATGGAGTCCACAGGAAAACAGAGAGGTCCAAAAGGTGTGGGGCATTTGAAGGGGTTCCCGGAGGCAGTGAGGACCAGCATGACTTTTCCCCGCTGGGGCCTTTGCTGTGGGAGCAGCGGCTGGACGTTTGCGCTTTTTGCTCCGGAGGCTGCCGAGAGTGAAAAACGGTGGTTTTGAGGATGGAGTCCACAAGAAAACGGACAGGTCCAAAAGGTGTGGGGCATATGAAGCGGTTCCCGGAGGCAGTGAGGACCAGCATGACTTTTCCCCCCTGAGACCTTTGCTGTGGGAGCAGCGGCTGGACGTTTGCGTTTTTTGCTCCGCTGGATGCCGAGAGTGAAAAACGGTGCTTTTGATGATGGAGTCCACAGAAAAGCAGAGAGGTCCAAAAGGTGTGGGGCATTTGAAGGGGTTCCCGGAGGCAGTGAGGACCAGCATGACTTTTCCCCGCTTGGGCCTTTTGCTGTGGGAGCAGCGGCTGGACGTTTGTGTTTTTTGCTACAGAGACTACCGAGGGTTAAAAACAGTGGTTTTGAGGATGGAGTCCACAGGAAAGCAGAGAGGTCCAAAAGGTGTGGGGCATTTGAAGGGGTTCCCGGAGGCAGTGAGGACCAGCATGACTTTTCCCCGCTGGGGCCTTTGCTGTGGGAGCAGCGGCTGGACGTTTGCGTTTTTTGCTCCGGAGGCTGCCGAGAGTGAAAAACGGTGGTTTTGAGGATGGAGTCCACAGGAAAGCAGAGAGGGCCCAAGTGTGTGGGGCATTTGAAGCGGTTCCCGGAGGCAGTGAGGACCAGCATGACTTTTCCTTGCTTGGGCCTTTGCTGTGGGAGCAGCGGCTGGACGTTTGCGTTTTTTGCTCCAGAGGCTGCCGAGAGTGAAAAAAGGTGGTTTTGAGGATGGAGTCCACAGGAAAGCAGAGAGGTCCAAAAGGTGTGGGGCATTTGAAGGGGTTCCCGGAGGCAGTGAGGACCAGCATGACTTTTCCCCGCTGGAACCTTTGCTGTGGGAGCAGCGGCTGGACGTTTGAGTTTTTTGCTCCGAAGGCTGCCGAGAGTGAAAAACAGTGATTTTGAGGTTAGAGTCCACAGGAAAGCAGAGAGGTCCTAAAGGTGTGGGGCATTTGAAGGGGTTCCCGGAGGCAGTGAGGACCAGCCTAACTTTTCCTAGCTGGGGCATTTGCTGTGGGAGCAGCGGCTGGACGTTTGCGTTTTTTGCTCCGGAGGCTGCCGAGGGTGAAAAACGGTGGTTTTGAGGATGGATTCCACAGTAAAACAGAGAGGTCCAAAAGGTGTGGGGCATTTGAAGGGGTTCCCGGAGGCAGTGAGGACCAGCATGACTTTTCCCTGCTGGGGCCTTTGCTGTGGGAGCAGCGGCTGGACGTTTGCGCTTTTTGCTCCGGAGGCTGCCGAGAGTGAAAAATGGTGGTTTTGAGGATGGAGTCCACAAGAAAACGGACAGGTCCAAAAGGTGTGGGGCATATGAAGCGGTTCCCGGAGGCAGTGAGGACCAGCATGACTTTTCCCCCCTGAGACCTTTGCTGTGGGAGCAGCGGCTGGACGTTTGCGTTTTTTGCTCCGGAGGCTGCCGAGAGTGAAAAACGGTGGTTTTGAGGATGGAGTCCACAGGAAAGCAGAGAGGTCCAAAAGGTGTGGGGCATTTGAAGGGGTTCCCGGAGGCAGTGAGGACCAGCATTACTTTTCCTTGCTTGGGACTTTGCTGTGGGAGCAGCGGCTGGACGTTTGCGTTTTTTGCTCCGGAGGCTGCCGAGGGTTAATAACGGTGGTTTTGAGGATGCAGTCCACAGGAAAGCAGAGAGGTCCAAAAGGTGTGGGGCATTTGAAGGGGTTCCCGGAGGCAGTGAGGACCAGCATGACTTTTCCGCTTTGGAACCTTTGCTGTGGGAGCAGCGGCTGGACGTTTGCGTTTTTTGCTTTAGAGGCTGCCGTGGGTTAAAAACGGTGGTTTTGAGGTTAGAGTCCACAGGAAAGCAGCGAGGTCTAAAAGGTGTGGGGCATTTGAAGGGGTTCCCGGAGGCAGTGAGGACCAGCATGACTTTTCCCCCCTGAGACCTTTCCTGTGGGAGCAGTGGCTGGACGTTTGCGTTTTTTTCTCCGGAGGCTGCCGAGAGTGAAAAACGGTGGTTTTGAGGATGGAGTCCAAAGGAAAACAGAGAGGTCCAAAAGGTGTGGGGCATTTGAAGGGGTTCCCGGAGGCAGTGAGGACCAGCATGACTTCTCCCCCCTGAGAGCTTTGCTGTGGGAGCAGTGGCTGGACGTTTGTGTTTTTTGCTCCGGAGGCTGCCGAGAGTGAAAAACAGTGATTTTGAGGTTAGAGTCCACAGGAAAGCAGAGAGGTCCAAAAGGTGTGGGGCATTTGAAGGGGTTCCCGGAGGCAGTGAGGACCAGCATGACTTTTCCCCCCTGAGACCTTTGCTGTGGGAACAGCGGCTGGACGTTTGCGTTTTTTGCTCCGGAGGCTGCCGAGAGTGAAAAACGGTGGTTTTGAGGATGGATTCGACAGGAAAGCAGAGAAGTCCAAAAGGTGTGGGGCATTTGAAGGGGTTCCCGGAGGCAGTGAGGACCAGCATTACTTTTCCTTGCTTGGGACTTTGCTGTGGGAGCAGCGGCTGGACGTTTGCGTTTTTTGCTACAGAGACTACCGAGGGTTAAAAACAGTGGTTTTGAGGATGGAGTCCACAAGAAAACAGACAGGTCCAAAAGGTGTGGGGCATATGAAGCGGTTCCCGGAGGCAGTGAGGACCAGCATGACTTTTCCCCCCTGAGACCTTTGCTGTGGGAGCAGCGGCTGGACGTTTGCGTTTTTTGCTCCGGAGGCTGCCGAGAGTGAAAAACGGTGGTTTTGAGGATGGAGTCCACAGGAAAGCAGAGAGGTCCAAAAGGTGTGGGGCATTTGAAGGGGTTCCCGGAGGCAGTGAGGACCAGCATTACTTTTCCTTGCTTGGGACTTTGCTGTGGGAGCAGCGGCTGGACGTTTGCGTTTTTTGCTCCGGAGGCTGCCGAGGGTTAATAACGGTGGTTTTGAGGATGCAGTCCACAGGAAAGCAGAGAGGTCCAAAAGGTGTGGAGCATTTGAAGGGGTTCCCGGAGGCAGTGAGGACCAGCATGACTTTTCCCCGCTGGGGCCTTTGCTGTGGGAGCAGCGGCTGGACGTTTGCGTTTTTTGCTCCGGAGGCTGCCGAGAGTGAAAAACGGTGGTTTTGAGGATGGAGTCCACAGGAAAGCAGAGAGGGCCCAAGTGTGTGGGGCATTTGAAGCGGTTCCCGGAGGCAGTGAGGACCAGCATGACTTTTCCCCGCTGGGGCCTTTGCTGTGGGAGCAGCGGCTGGACGTTTGCGTTTTTTGCTCCGGAGGCTGCCGAGAGTGAAAAAAGGTGGTTTTGAGGATGGAGTCCACAGGAAAACAGAGAGGTCCAAAAGGTGTGGGGCATTTGAAGGGGTTCCCGGAGGCAGTGAGGACCAGCATGACTTTTCCCCGCTGGGGCCTTTGCTGTGGGAGCAGCGGCTGGACGTTTGCGCTTTTTGCTCCGGAGGCTGCCGAGAGTGAAAAACGGTGGTTTTGAGGATGGAGTCCACAAGAAAACGGACAGGTCCAAAAGGTGTGGGGCATATGAAGCGGTTCCCGGAGGCAGTGAGGACCAGCATGACTTTTCCCCCCTGAGACCTTTGCTGTGGGAGCAGCGGCTGGACGTTTGCGTTTTTTGCTCCGGAGGCTGCCGAGAGTGAAAAACGGTGCTTTTGATGATGGAGTCCACAGAAAAGCAGAGAGGTCCAAAAGGTGTGGGGCATTTGAAGGGGTTCCCGGAGGCAGTGAGGACCAGCATGACTTTTCCCCGCTTGGGCCTTTTGCTGTGGGAGCAGCGGCTGGACGTTTGTGTTTTTTGCTACAGAGACTACCGAGGGTTAAAAACAGTGGTTTTGAGGATGGAGTCCACAGGAAAGCAGAGAGGTCCAAAAGGTGTGGGGCATTTGAAGGGGTTCCCGGAGGCAGTGAGGACCAGCATGACTTTTCCCCGCTGGGGCCTTTGCTGTGGGAGCAGCGGCTGGACGTTTGCGTTTTTTGCTCCGGAGGCTGCCGAGAGTGAAAAACGGTGGTTTTGAGGATGGAGTCCACAGGAAAGCAGAGAGGGCCCAAGTGTGTGGGGCATTTGAAGCGGTTCCCGGAGGCAGTGAGGACCAGCATGACTTTTCCTTGCTTGGGCCTTTGCTGTGGGAGCAGCGGCTGGACGTTTGCGTTTTTTGCTCCAGAGGCTGCCGAGAGTGAAAAACGGTGGTTTTGAGGATGGAGTCCGTAGGGAAGCAGAGAGGGCCCAAGTGTGTGGGGCTTTTGAAGGGGTTCCCGGAGGCAGTGAGGACCAGCATCACTTGTCCCCGCTGGGGCCTTTGCTGTGGGATCAGCGGCTGAACGTTTGCATTTTTTACTCCGGAGGCTGCCGAGAGTGAAAAACGGTGGTTTTGAGGCAATGAATTATGAAAATCACAAAATTTTGTCTTTCGCCTCCGGCCTCCAGTTTTTTGGCCTCCAGTTTTTTGGCCTCCACTTTTTTGGCCTCCACTTTTTTGGCCTCCACTTTTTTGGCCTCCACTTTTTTGGCCTCCACTTTTTTGGCCTCCACTTTTTTGGCCTCCACTTTTTTGGCCTCCACTTTTTTGGCCTCCACTTTTTTGGCCTCCACTTTTTTGGCCTCCACTTTTTTGGCCTCCACTTTTTTGGCCTCCACTTTTTTGGCCTCCACTTTTTTGGCCTCCACTTTTTTGGCCTCCACTTTTCCTCCTCTGGCCTCCACTTTCCGGCTTTTACTTTCTGGCCTCCGGCCTCCACCTTCCGGCCTCCACCTCCTAACTGTTGTTCCTGTTTTTCCATCTTTACGCCTTGCCCGTCCCCTCTTTCTCTCCCAGTGTTTCTACTTTCCCTTCCCCCCTTTCCTTTTTTCCCTCGTCCCCCCCTTTTTGTTTTTCCCCTGTCCCACTTTTCCTCCTTTTTGTTCTGCACTGTTCCGTCCCCCCTTTCCCCTCTCCTCCTTATTATTTTTTTATTTTTTAGTATAGAATCACACGCATACATTTCCACCTGAAGGGAAAGGGGGAGGGACAAGCCCTTTCCCGAGAACAGACAGCAGCTTTACTGCCACACTAACAATGGCTGCAAAATTTCTTCAGATGGATCAACACTCATTTGAAGTCTTCAAATACTTCTCATCTTTAAAGGAGGTGCCGCATGTCCACCTGAATCCTTCCTCTTTCTTCTGGCCTATTTGGTAATACGCTGAAATAGGATGATGCCATTTACGGCAGCCCAAGGTCCATTGTTGGGGTTGTATGCCTCAGAAGAGGGAGATTCATAGGGGACATTAGAAAACGTTACAATCTGGAAACATGGGTGGGAGCCATTGAAATAGAGAAAACCCTCTCATTTTACTATCTATTGACATATGACTATTTGTTTGCGTATAGCGAAGGTGTTCAAAATAAAAATCTACTCTACAAAAAACCTCCTCTATTACATAAAGGATTTTAGAATATAAAATATGTGTCCCACAGTCCGTTTTTACCTTTATTGTTCTCTCTCTGCCTGGCTCCCCGTCCCCATTCTTTAATTGCTCTGTCTCTCCCCTTCAGCTCATCGAGGTTTTTTGGTATGTTTCAGTTTATCTCTGTCTACCTCACTGCCCCCTTTTTTAATTCCTTCTTCTCTGCCTTGTGGCTCATTGCTCTTTTTTGTTTTGTGTGTTTTTTGTTTTTTTTTTTTTTTTTCATCTCTGTCAGCGTGGTTTCCTGTTGCTTCCTTCTTCCTGGCCTGTAGCCCATCGCTGTTGCATTGGGTTTACCATGCGAGGTGTCGTTAGCTGGGGCGGGGGCTGCAGGGGTGGGTTCTGTGAGAAGACACCGGGTGTTGTTCCCATGTTGGGCACAGCCAGTTCCCACGCTGAGACGGATGTGCTGCTGGTTAAAGCTGAGCCCATCGGCAGCGCTGGTAGGAAGCAGAGCAGAGGTTCTCCTGCAGCCTGTGGTGAAGACCATGGTGAGGCAGGCTGTTCCCCTGCAGTCCAGGGAGGTCCAGGGTGGAGCCAATGTGCCCCTGCGGCGCGTGGAGGACCCGAGGCCGGAGCAGGTGGCTGTGCCTGAAGGAAGCCGAGAGCCTGTGCGAGACCTGCGGCCTCGTGGGAGGGACCCCCCACTGGAGCAGAAAAAGAGCCTGAGGAGGAAGGAGCCGCAACCCCCATGCCATGTCCCCTGCGTTGGTCAGGGGTGGGATGTAGAGAAGTCAGGAGAGAAGAGGCGCCCAGGAAAAGAGGGAGGGGTGGCAGGAAGGTGTTTTATTTTGCGTTTGTTCCTATTTGTCATTATTTGATTAACAGTAAGTTAAATTAATTTCCCCTCCTACCCTTCCCTCTCTGATTCCCCAAACTAATTTGAACTTCTTGCCCGTGTGGCTTGTGCTATGTCGCTTTTCAAATTGTCTTCCTACCTCTCCCTCCATGCAGCTCTGCGTACCTAGGTTTGAATTCTGGTGTATGATTCTTGTATCCCATCGCTTTCAAAATTTTCTGTCCTTGTCTCCCTCTAGCCGTCTCCCTGTCTGTAAATCCCCATTCTTCCCTCTCTTTCCTGCACCCAGGCACTCTTTTTCACTTTCTTTTTACATCTCCCTGTCCCTATTTTTTAGTTTTTGTCTATGTTTCGTGTACCATATTGCCTTTTGAGATTTTCTTTCAATGTCTACCTCTGTCCGGATCCCCGGTGTTATTTTTTATGTCTTGCCAATGTTTCTTTTCCCCCTGACACGGCAGAAATTTTCCCCGCCCCTTGTCTTGTCTCCGTCTTCTTGTCCTGCCGGTCCCTTTGGCCTCTGTCCTGCTCCCTGTCGCTCTTATTTGTTCCTCCATCTCTATGCCTGTTATTTTGCGCAGTCTGTCCGCTCTCCTCTCTCTACGTGGCTGTCCCACTCCCCACCCCTCTCTTGTTTGCAGCGTGCTGTTTTCTGCTTCCCTGTCTCACACCTCTTCTCTATGTCCCTCTGTCCTTCCTCCTGCTTTTCTCTTGCCTTTTCTCCCTCTGTCCTGTTGCGTTTGGGCACTGAGCCTTATAGCCAACTCACTGCTGGGATTTCTTGCGTACATTAATGAATAAACTTTTCCTGCCCCTTGTGTGCCCCTGGATGTGTTTGCATCCCCTGGGTGCAGAGGTCGTGGCTGGGGACAGGGGCAGGGGAGGGGGCGATGTGCTGTGGGGCTTTGGCAAGGGCCCCTGCTCCTGACGGGCTCCAGCTGTGGGCTGGGGCAGCCCAGGTGGGACCAGTGAGGTGATGGTGGGACGGGGCCAAGGGTTTAAAAAGGCTGCAGGTGGGGATGAGTGGGGGCAGCCTCAGGTGCAGCCAGTGAGGCTGAGGATGGGGCTGGCCCTGCTGTGCCAAGGGTCGGGGGCTGCCTGGGCACGCATGCCTGCTGGAGCTGGCTGAGGAGTGAAAAGAAGGGGGTTCCACAGGCGGCTGCCCCCAGCAAGGAGCGGACGGTCCCCACGGCGAGGAAGGATCACTCCCAGCCATTCCTGACAGCGCACACCACCAACTCACAGCTCCAGGACGTCGGTACCTCTGTCAGCTGCACATGTGAGCCACCGTGCCTCCGGGAAGCCTCGGGGGAGAGTTTAATAGCATGCTTTTTGTTTTTTCCATTCCATTTCGATGAATTCCCGACTTTACCGAAAATGGAAATTTGTGTTTTTCACTAATGTTGCTGTATACTGTGTAAGATGCTGATATAATTACTCTTTATAGGGCTGATGATGAGACTATCAAGCAGGGGTTCAGGTTAGCATCTTGTATGTGTCTGTCTATGGCGTTTCAGTATTTTTAAAGAAAGCAGAAGGGACATAAGGCATAGTGTATTTCAGGTGATGGGACCGCTCATTGCATTTCCCCTTCACCCTTCCCTGTCCCCTTTCCCTGTTTTCCCCCTTCTTCCCTGTGTTCCCCCATTCCCCCCTTTTCCCTTTCTTTCCCGATCTCCTCATCCCCCTTTACCCTTCTTTTAGTTGTCCCCTTTCCCCTTTCTTTCCTCCCGTCCCACCTTTCCCTCTTTCCCTTTATTCCCCCACCCCGTGTTCCCCCTTTCCTTTCCCTTTCTTCCACCCTGTCGCCCCTTTCCCCCTTTGCCTTTCTTTCCCCCTGTCCAATGTCCCCTATTTCCCCTTTTGTTCTACCTCCCCTGTTCCCTCATTATCCCTTATACCCCCCACCCCCCGTGCCCTTTCTTCCCCACACTACTGTCCCCCTTTCCCCCTTCCTTTCCCCTATGCCTCCTGTTTTGCTCTTTCCCTTCATCCTTGGTACCCCCTTTAATTCTTCCCCGTTGCCCCTTTCCCCGTCCTTTCCCTCTGCCCTTTCCCCCCCGTTGCCCCGTTCCTTCTTTTTCAATGACGCTCTCCCAATGAGTTCCATGCTCCCCCTTTCTCCCTTGTTCCCCCTTTCCTTCTCCTGCATCCCCCCTTTTCCCTACCCTTCTTTCTCAGTTCCCCCTACCATCTGTGTTCCGTGTCCCCCCTTCCCCATTTCCTCACCCCCCATCACCCCTTTTCTTTCTCCATTTTTCCTCCGTCCCATTTCTCCCTTTCTTTCCCCCACTCCATCCGCTGTCCCCCTCTTTCCACCTGTCTTGTCTCTCCTGTTCCAGGTCCCCCCTCTCTCTTTCTACCTCCCTTTCTTTCTGTTTTTCCATCTTCACACCTCGCCCGCCCCCCCTTCATTGTTTCTTCCCTGCTGCTCCCCTTTCTTCTTTTTTTTTTTCCCCCAGCTGTCTCCTCTTTTCTCCTTTCTTGGCTCCCCATTTTCCCCCTCATTCCCACGTTGAACCCTCCCCCCACACTCCTCTCCCCCTCCTCACATGGCCCTTGTGATCTCGCAGGTCTTCTTGCCCGACAGTGACTTCCATCCCGGCATGATTCTTCTTGCTGAGAGTTTTCCCTCACCTTTGAGGCACATTGTTTGTAGTGTTCTGTGTAGTATCTGTGCATGTCCGCGTGGCTCGGAGTCACCCCGCCCAGGGGTGTAGAGTCAGGAGTAGGTGGGATACCTTTAAGAGTATACGGTTTATATTTTGATGTGTCGAGGCAAAAGCGGTAAAATCATTTCGGACCGAGTAGCTGTGAGTGGGTTTTGCGAACAGGTTTTTCATTAACGCTTCCTGGGGAAGGGCAGAGCTCTGCAGGAGGGGCCATTCAGCGCTGGCGCCAGAGACTGCATCTCAGACGAAAGGAGGCTGCCGAGAGTGAAAAATGGTGGTTTTGAGGATGGAGTCCACAGGAAAGCAGAGAGGTCCAAAAGGTGTGGGGCATTTGAAGGGGTTCCCGGAGGCAGTGAGGACCAGCATGACTTTTCCCCGCTGGGGCCTTTGCTGTGGGAGCAGCGGCTGGACGTTTGCGTTTTTTGCTCCGGAGGCTGCCGAGAGTGAAAAACGGTGGTTTTGAGGATGGAGTCCACAGGAAAGCAGAGAGGGCCCAAGTGTGTGGGGCATTTGAAGCGGTTCCCGGAGGCAGTGAGGACCAGCATGACTTTTCCTTGCTTGGGCCTTTGCTGTGGGAGCAGCGGCTGGACGTTTGCGTTTTTTGCTCCAGAGGCTGCCGAGAGTGAAAAAAGGTGGTTTTGAGGATGGAGTCCACAGGAAAGCAGAGAGGTCCAAAAGGTGTGGGGCATTTGAAGGGGTTCCCGGAGGCAGTGAGGACCAGCATGACTTTTCCCCGCTGGAACCTTTGCTGTGGGAGCAGCGGCTGGACGTTTGAGTTTTTTGCTCCGAAGGCTGCCGAGAGTGAAAAACAGTGATTTTGAGGTTAGAGTCCACAGGAAAGCAGAGAGGTCCTAAAGGTGTGGGGCATTTGAAGGGGTTCCCGGAGGCAGTGAGGACCAGCATGACTTTTCTGCCTTGGAACTTTGCTATGGGAGCAGCGGCTGGACGTTTGCGTTTTTTGCTACAGAGACTACCGAGGGTTAAAAACGGTGGTTTTGAGGATGGAGTCCACAGGAAAGCAGAGAGGTCCAAAAGGTGTGGGGCATTTGAAGGGGTTCCCGGAGGCAGTGAGGACCAGCATGACTTTTCCCCGCTGGGGCCTTTGCTGTGGGAGCAGCGGCTGGACGTTTGCGTTTTTTGCTACAGGGACTACCGAGGGTTAAAAACGGTGGTTTTGAGGATGGAGTCCACAGGAAAGCAGAGAGGTCCAAAAGGTGTGGGGCATTTGAAGGGGTTCCCGGAGGCAGTGAGGACCAGCATGACTTTTCCCCGCTGGGGCCTTTGCTGTGGGAGCAGCGGCTGGACGTTTGCGTTTTTTGCTACAGGGACTACCGAGGGTTAAAAACGGTGGTTTTGAGGATGGAGTCCACAGGAAAGCAGAGAGGTCCAAAAGGTGTGGGGCATTTGAAGGGGTTCCCGGAGGCAGTGAGGACCAGCATGACTTTTCCCCGCTGGGGCCTTTGCTGTGGGAGCAGCGGCTGGACGTTTGCGTTTTTTGCTCCAGAGGCTGCCGAGAGTGAAAAATGGTGGTTTTGAGGATGGAGTCCACAGGAAAGCAGAGAGGTCCAAAAGGTGTGGGGCATTTGAAGGGGTTCCCGGAGGCAGTGAGGACCAGCATGACTTTTCCCCGCTGGGGCCTTTGCTGTGGGAGCAGCGGCTGGACGTTTGCGTTTTTTGCTCCGGAGGCTGCCGAGAGTGAAAAACGGTGGTTTTGAGGATGGAGTCCACAGGAAAGCAGAGAGGTCCAAAAGGTGTGGGGCATTTGAAGGGGTTCCCGGAGGCAGTGGGGACCAGCATGACTTTTCCCCGCTGGGGCCTTTGCTGTGGGAGCAGTGCTGAACGTTTGCGTTTTTTGCTCCGGAGGCTGCCGAGAGTGAAAAATGGTGGTTTTGAGGATGGAGTCCACAGGAAAGCAGAGAGGTCCAAAAGGTGTGGGGCATTTGAAGGGGTTCCCGGAGGCAGTGAGGACCAGCATGACTTTTCCCCGCTGGGGCCTTTGCTGTGGGAGCAGCGGCTGGACGTTTGCGTTTTTTGCTCCGCTGGATGCCGAGAGTGAAAAACGGTGGTTTTGAGGATGGAGTCCACAGGAAAGCAGAGAGGTCCAAAAGGTGTGGGGCATTTGAAGGGGTTCCCGGAGGCAGTGAGGACCAGCATGACTTTTCCCCGCTGGGGCCTTTGCTGTGGGAGCAGCGGCTGGACGTTTGCGTTTTTTGCTCCGGCGGATGCCGAGAGTGAAAAACGGTGGTTTTGAGGATGGAGTCCACAGGAAAGCAGAGAGGTCCAAAAGGTGTGGGGCATTTGAAGGGGTCCCGGAGGCAGTGAGGACCAGCATGACTTTTCCCCGCTGGGGCCTTTGCTGTGGGAGCAGCGGCTGGACGTTTGCGTTTTTTGCTACAGAGACTACCGAGGGTTAAAAACGGTGGTTTTGAGGCTAGAGTCCACAGGAAAGCAGAGAGGTCCAAAAGGTGTGGGGCATTTGAAGGGGTTCCCGGAGGCAGTGAGGACCAGCATGACTTTTCTGCCTTGGAACTTTGCTATGGGAGCAGCGGCTGGACGTTTGCGTTTTTTGCTACAGAGACTACCGAGGGTTAAAAACGGTGGTTTTGAGGATGGAGTCCACAGGAAAGCAGAGAGGTCCAAAAGGTGTGGGGCATTTGAAGGGGTTCCCGGAGGCAGTGAGGACCAGCATGACTTTTCCCCGCTGGGGCCTTTGCTGTGGGAGCAGCGGCTGGACGTTTGCGTTTTTTGCTCCGGAGGCTGCCGAGAGTGAAAAACGGTGGTTTTGAGGATGGAGTCCACAGGAAAGCAGAGAGGTCCAAAAGGTGTGGGGCATTTGAAGGGGTTCCCGGAGGCAGTGAGGACCAGCATGACTTTTCCCCGCTGGGGCCTTTGCTGTGGGAGCAGCGGCTGGACGTTTGCGTTTTTTGCTACAGGGACTACCGAGGGTTAAAAACGGTGGTTTTGAGGATGGAGTCCACAGGAAAGCAGAGAGGTCCAAAAGGTGTGGGGCATTTGAAGGGGTTCCCGGAGGCAGTGAGGACCAGCATGACTTTTCCCCGCTGGGGCCTTTGCTGTGGGAGCAGCGGCTGGACGTTTGCGTTTTTTGCTCCGGAGGCTGCCGAGAGTGAAAAACGGTGGTTTTGAGGATGGAGTCCACAGGAAAGCAGAGAGGTCCAAAAGGTGTGGGGCATTTGAAGGGGTTCCCGGAGGCAGTGAGGACCAGCATGACTTTTCCCCGCTGGGGCCTTTGCTGTGGGAGCAGTGCTGAACGTTTGCGTTTTTTGCTCCGGAGGCTGCCGAGAGTGAAAAATGGTGGTTTTGAGGATGGAGTCCACAGGAAAGCAGAGAGGTCCAAAAGGTGTGGGGCATTTGAAGGGGTTCCCGGAGGCAGTGAGGACCAGCATGACTTTTCCCCGCTGGGGCCTTTGCTGTGGGAGCAGCGGCTGGACGTTTGCGTTTTTTGCTCCGCTGGATGCCGAGAGTGAAAAACGGTGGTTTTGAGGATGGAGTCCACAGGAAAGCAGAGAGGTGCAAAAGGTGTGGGGCATTTGAAGGGGTTCCCGGAGGCAGTGAGGACCAGCATGACTTTTCCGCCTTGGAACCTTTGCTGTGGGAGCAGCGGCTGGACGTTTGCGTTTTTTGCTCCAGCGGATGCCGAGAGTGAAAAACGGTGGTTTTGAGGATGGAGTCCACAGGAAAGCAGAGAGGTCCAAAAGGTGTGGGGCATTTGAAGGGGTTCCCGGAGGCAGTGAGGACCAGCATGACTTTTCCCCGCTGGGGCCTTTGCTGTGGGAGCAGCGGCTGGACATTTCCATTTTTTGCTCCGGAGGCTGCCGAGAGTCAAAAATGGTGGTTTTGAGGATGGAGTCCACAGGAAAGCAGAGAGGTCCAAAAGGTGTGGGGCATTTGAAGGGGTTCCCGGAGGCAGTGAGGACCAGCATGACTTTTCCCCGCTGGGGCCTTTGCTGTGGGAGCAGCGGCTGGACGTTTGCGTTTTTTGCTACAGAGACTACCGAGGGTTAAAAACGGTGGTTTTGAGGATGGATTCCACAGGAAAGCAGAGAGGTCCAAAAGGTGTGGGGCATTTGAAGGGGTTCCCGGAGGCAGTGAGGACCAGCATGACTTTTCTGCCTTGGAACTTTGCTATGGGAGCAGCGGCTGGACGTTTGCGTTTTTTGCTACAGAGACTACCGAGGGTTAAAAACGGTGGTTTTGAGGATGGAGTCCACAGGAAAGCAGAGAGGTCCAAAAGGTGTGGGGCATTTGAAGGGGTTCCCGGAGGCAGTGAGGACCAGCATGACTTTTCCCCGCTGGGGCCTTTGCTGTGGGAGCAGCGGCTGGACGTTTGCGTTTTTTGCTCCGGAGGCTGCCGAGAGTGAAAAACGGTGGTTTTGAGGATGGAGTCCACAGGAAAGCAGAGAGGTCCAAAAGGTGTGGGGCATTTGAAGGGGTTCCCGGAGGCAGTGAGGACCAGCATGACTTTTCCCCGCTGGGGCCTTTGCTGTGGGAGCAGCGGCTGGACGTTTGCGTTTTTTGCTCCGGAGGCTGCCGAGAGTGAAAAATGGTGGTTTTGAGGATGGAGTCCACAGGAAAGCAGAGAGGTCCAAAAGGTGTGGGGCATTTGAAGGGGTTCCCGGAGGCAGTGAGGACCAGCATGACTTTTCCCCGCTGGGGCCTTTGCTGTGGGAGCAGCGGCTGGACGTTTGCGTTTTTTGCTACAGGGACTACCGAGGGTTAAAAACGGTGGTTTTGAGGATGGAGTCCACAGGAAAGCAGAGAGGTCCAAAAGGTGTGGGGCATTTGAAGGGGTTCCCGGAGGCAGTGAGGACCAGCATGACTTTTCCCCGCTGGGGCCTTTGCTGTGGGAGCAGCGGCTGGACGTTTGCGTTTTTTGCTCCAGAGGCTGCCGAGAGTGAAAAATGGTGGTTTTGAGGATGGAGTCCACAGGAAAGCAGAGAGGTCCAAAAGGTGTGGGGCATTTGAAGGGGTTCCCGGAGGCAGTGAGGACCAGCATGACTTTTCCCCGCTGGGGCCTTTGCTGTGGGAGCAGCGGCTGGACGTTTGCGTTTTTTGCTCCGGAGGCTGCCGAGAGTGAAAAACGGTGGTTTTGAGGATGGAGTCCACAGGAAAGTAGAGAGGTCCAAAAGGTGTGGGGCATTTGAAGGGGTTCCCGGAGGCAGTGAGGACCAGCATGACTTTTCCCCGCTGGGGCCTTTGCTGTGGGAGCAGTGCTGAACGTTTGCGTTTTTTGCTCCGGAGGCTGCCGAGAGTGAAAAATGGTGGTTTTGAGGATGGAGTCCACAGGAAAGCAGAGAGGTCCAAAAGGTGTGGGGCATTTGAAGGGGTTCCCGGAGGCAGTGAGGACCAGCATGACTTTTCCCCGCTGGGGCCTTTGCTGTGGGAGCAGCGGCTGGACGTTTGCGTTTTTTGCTCCGGAGGCTGCCGAGAGTGAAAAACGGTGGTTTTGAGGATGGAGTCCACAGGAAAGCAGAGAGGTCCAAAAGGTGTGGGGCATTTGAAGGGGTTCCCGGAGGCAGTGAGGACCAGCATGACTTTTCCCCGCTGGGGCCTTTGCTGTGGGAGCAGCGGCTGGACGTTTGCGTTTTTTGCTCCGGAGGCTGCCGAGAGTGAAAAACGGTGGTTTTGAGGATGGAGTCCACAGGAAAGCAGAGAGGTCCAAAAGGTGTGGGGCATTTGAAGGGGTTCCCGGAGGCAGTGAGGACCAGCATGACTTTTCCCCGCTGGGGCCTTTGCTGTGGGAGCAGCGGCTGGACGTTTGCGTTTTTTGCTCCGGAGGCTGCCGAGAGTGAAAAACGGTGGTTTTGAGGATGGAGTCCACAGGAAAGCAGAGAGGTCCAAAAGGTGTGGGGCATTTGAAGGGGTTCCCGGAGGCAGTGAGGACCAGCATGACTTTTCCCCGCTGGGGCCTTTGCTGTGGGAGCAGCGGCTGGACGTTTGCGTTTTTTGCTCCAGAGGCTGCCGAGAGTCAAAAATGGTGGTTTTGAGGATGGAGTCCACAGGAAAGCAGAGAGGTCCAAAAGGTGTGGGGCATTTGAAGGGGTTCCCGGAGGCAGTGAGGACCAGCATGACTTTTCCCCGCTGGGGCCTTTGCTGTGGGAGCAGCGGCTGGACGTTTGCGTTTTTTGCTCCGGAGGCTGCCGAGAGTGAAAAACGGTGGTTTTGAGGATGGAGTCCACAGGAAAGCAGAGAGGTCCAAAAGATGTGGGGCATTTGAAGGGGTTCCCGGAGGCAGTGAGGACCAGCATGACTTTTCCCCGCTGGGGCCTTTGCTGTGGGAGCAGCGGCTGGACGTTTGCGTTTTTTGCTCCGCTGGATGCCGAGAGTGAAAAACGGTGGTTTTGAGGATGGAGTCCACAGGAAAGCAGAGAGGTCCAAAAGGTGTGGGGCATTTGAAGGGGTTCCCGGAGGCAGTGAGGACCAGCATGACTTTTCCCCGCTGGGGCCTTTGCTGTGGGAGCAGCGGCTGGACGTTTGCGCTTTTTGATCCGGAGACTGCTGAGAGTGAAAAACGGTGGTTTTGAGGATGGAGTCCACAGGAAAGCAGAGAGGTCCAAAAGGTGTGGGGCATTTGAAGGGGTGCCCGGAGGCAGTGAGGACCAGCATGACTTTTCCGCCTTGGAACCTTTGCTGTGGGAGCAGCGGCTGGACGTTTGCGTTTTTTGCTCCGGAGGCTGCCGAGAGTGCAAAACAGTGGTTTTGAGGATGGAGTCCACAGGAAAGAAGAGAGGTCCAAAAGGTGTGGGGCATTTGAAGGGGTTCCCGGAGGCAGTGAGGACCAGCATGACTTTTCCCCGCTGGGGCCTTTGCTGTGGGTGCAGCGGCTGGACATTTGCGGTTTTTGCTCCAGAGACTACCGAGGGTTAATAACGGTGGTTTTGAGGATGGAGTCCACAGGAAAACAGAGAGGTCCAAAAGGTGTGGGGCATTTGAAGGGGTTCCCGGAGGCAGTGAGGACCAGCATGACTTTTCCCCGCTGGGGCCTTTGCTGTGGGAGCAGCGGCTGGACGTTTGCGTATTTTGCTCCGCTGGATGCCGAGAGTGAAAAACGGTGGTTTTGAGGATGGATTCCACAGGAAAGCAGAGAGGTCCAAAAGGTGTGGGGCATTCGAAGGGGTTCCCGGAGGCAGTGAGGACCTGCATGACTTTTCCCCGCTGGGGCCTTTGCTGTGGGAGCAGCGGCTGGACGTTTGCGTTTTTTGCTCCGGAGGCTGCCGAGAGTGAAAAACGGTGGTTTTGAGGATGGAGTCCACAGGAAAGCAGAGAGGTCCAAAAGGTGTGGGGCATTTGAAGGGGTTCCCGGAGGCAGTGAGGACCAGCATGACTTTTCCCCGCAGGGGCCTTTGCTGTGGGAGCAGTGCTGAACGTTTGCGTTTTTTGCTCCGGAGGCTGCCGAGAGTGAAAAACGGTGGTTTTGAGGATGGAGTCCACAGGAAAGCAGAGAGGTCCAAAAGGTGTGGGGCATTTGAAGGGGTTCCCGGAGGCAGTGAGGACCAGCATGACTTTTCCCCGCTGGGGCCTTTGCTGTGGGAGCAGCGGCTGGACGTTTGCGTTTTTTGCTCCGGAGGCTGCCGAGAGTGAAAAACGGTGGTTTTGAGGATGGAGTCCACAGGAAAGCAGAGAGGTCCAAAAGGTGTGGGGCATTTGAAGGGGTTCCCGGAGGCAGTGAGGACCAGCATGACTTTTCCCCGCTGGGGCCTTTGCTGTGGGAGCAGCGGCTGGACGTTTGCGTTTTTTGCTCCGGAGGCTGCCGAGAGTGAAAAACGGTGGTTTTGAGGATGCATTCCACAGGAAAGCAGTGAGGTCCAAAAGGTGTGGTGCATTTGAAGGGGTTCCCGGAGGCAGTGAGGACCAGCATGACTTTTCCCCGCTGGGGCCTTTGCTGTGGGAGCAGCGGCTGGACGTTTGCGTTTTTTGCTCCGCTGGATGCCGAGAGTGAAAAACGGTGGTTTTGAGGATGGATTCCACAGGAAAGCAGAGAGGTCCAAAAGGTGTGGGGCATTTGAAGGGGTTCCCGGAGGCAGTGAGGACCAGCATGACTTTTCCCCGCTGGGGCTTTGCTGTGGGAGCAGCGGCTGGACGTTTGCGTTTTTTGCTCCGCTGGATGCCGAGAGTGAAAAACGGTGGTTTTGAGGATGGAGTCCACAGGAAAGCAGAGAGGTCCAAAAGGTGTGGGGCATTTGAAGGGGTTCCCGGAGGCAGTGAGGACCAGCATGACTTTTCCCCGCTGGGGCCTTTGCTGTGGGAGCAGCGGCTGGACGTTTGCGTTTTTTGCTCCGGAGGCTGCCGAGAGTGAAAAACGGTGGTTTTGAGGATGGAGTCCACAGGAAAGCAGAGAGGTCCAAAAGGTGTGGGGCATTTGAAGGGGTTCCCGGAGGCAGTGAGGACCAGCATGACTTTTCCCCGCTGGGGCCTTTGCTGTGGGAGCAGCGGCTGGACGTTTGCGTTTTTTGCTCCGGAGGCTGCCGAGAGTGAAAAATGGTGGTTTTGAGGATGGAGTCCACAGGAAAGCAGAGAGGTCCAAAAGGTGTGGGGCATTTGAAGGGGTTCCCGGAGGCAGTGAGGACCAGCATGACTTTTCCCCGCTGGGGCCTTTGCTGTGGGAGCAGCGGCTGGACGTTTGCGTTTTTTGCTACAGGGACTACCGAGGGTTAAAAACGGTGGTTTTGAGGATGGAGTCCACAGGAAAGCAGAGAGGTCCAAAAGGTGTGGGGCATTTGAAGGGGTTCCCGGAGGCAGTGAGGACCAGCATGACTTTTCCCCGCTGGGGCCTTTGCTGTGGGAGCAGCGGCTGGACGTTTGCGTTTTTTGCTCCAGAGGCTGCCGAGAGTGAAAAATGGTGGTTTTGAGGATGGAGTCCACAGGAAAGCAGAGAGGTCCAAAAGGTGTGGGGCATTTGAAGGGGTTCCCGGAGGCAGTGAGGACCAGCATGACTTTTCCCCGCTGGGGCCTTTGCTGTGGGAGCAGCGGCTGGACGTTTGCGTTTTTTGCTCCGGAGGCTGCCGAGAGTGAAAAACGGTGGTTTTGAGGATGGAGTCCACAGGAAAGTAGAGAGGTCCAAAAGGTGTGGGGCATTTGAAGGGGTTCCCGGAGGCAGTGAGGACCAGCATGACTTTTCCCCGCTGGGGCCTTTGCTGTGGGAGCAGTGCTGAACGTTTGCGTTTTTTGCTCCGGAGGCTGCCGAGAGTGAAAAATGGTGGTTTTGAGGATGGAGTCCACAGGAAAGCAGAGAGGTCCAAAAGGTGTGGGGCATTTGAAGGGGTTCCCGGAGGCAGTGAGGACCAGCATGACTTTTCCCCGCTGGGGCCTTTGCTGTGGGAGCAGCGGCTGGACGTTTGCGTTTTTTGCTCCGGAGGCTGCCGAGAGTGAAAAACGGTGGTTTTGAGGATGGAGTCCACAGGAAAGCAGAGAGGTCCAAAAGGTGTGGGGCATTTGAAGGGGTTCCCGGAGGCAGTGAGGACCAGCATGACTTTTCCCCGCTGGGGCCTTTGCTGTGGGAGCAGCGGCTGGACGTTTGCGTTTTTTGCTCCGGAGGCTGCCGAGAGTGAAAAACGGTGGTTTTGAGGATGGAGTCCACAGGAAAGCAGAGAGGTCCAAAAGGTGTGGGGCATTTGAAGGGGTTCCCGGAGGCAGTGAGGACCAGCATGACTTTTCCCCGCTGGGGCCTTTGCTGTGGGAGCAGCGGCTGGACGTTTGCGTTTTTTGCTCCGGAGGCTGCCGAGAGTGAAAAACGGTGGTTTTGAGGATGGAGTCCACAGGAAAGCAGAGAGGTCCAAAAGGTGTGGGGCATTTGAAGGGGTTCCCGGAGGCAGTGAGGACCAGCATGACTTTTCCCCGCTGGGGCCTTTGCTGTGGGAGCAGCGGCTGGACGTTTGCGTTTTTTGCTCCAGAGGCTGCCGAGAGTCAAAAATGGTGGTTTTGAGGATGGAGTCCACAGGAAAGCAGAGAGGTCCAAAAGGTGTGGGGCATTTGAAGGGGTTCCCGGAGGCAGTGAGGACCAGCATGACTTTTCCCCGCTGGGGCCTTTGCTGTGGGAGCAGCGGCTGGACGTTTGCGTTTTTTGCTCCGGAGGCTGCCGAGAGTGAAAAACGGTGGTTTTGAGGATGGAGTCCACAGGAAAGCAGAGAGGTCCAAAAGGTGTGGGGCATTTGAAGGGGTTCCCGGAGGCAGTGAGGACCAGCATGACTTTTCCCCGCTGGGGCCTTTGCTGTGGGAGCAGCGGCTGGACGTTTGCGTTTTTTGCTCCGCTGGATGCCGAGAGTGAAAAACGGTGGTTTTGAGGATGGAGTCCACAGGAAAGCAGAGAGGTCCAAAAGGTGTGGGGCATTTGAAGGGGTTCCCGGAGGCAGTGAGGACCAGCATGACTTTTCCCCGCTGGGGCCTTTGCTGTGGGAGCAGCGGCTGGACGTTTGCGCTTTTTGATCCGGAGACTGCTGAGAGTGAAAAACGGTGGTTTTGAGGATGGAGTCCACAGGAAAGCAGAGAGGTCCAAAAGGTGTGGGGCATTTGAAGGGGTGCCCGGAGGCAGTGAGGACCAGCATGACTTTTCCGCCTTGGAACCTTTGCTGTGGGAGCAGCGGCTGGACGTTTGCGTTTTTTGCTCCGGAGGCTGCCGAGAGTGCAAAACAGTGGTTTTGAGGATGGAGTCCACAGGAAAGAAGAGAGGTCCAAAAGGTGTGGGGCATTTGAAGGGGTTCCCGGAGGCAGTGAGGACCAGCATGACTTTTCCCCGCTGGGGCCTTTGCTGTGGGTGCAGCGGCTGGACATTTGCGGTTTTTGCTCCAGAGACTACCGAGGGTTAATAACGGTGGTTTTGAGGATGGAGTCCACAGGAAAACAGAGAGGTCCAAAAGGTGTGGGGCATTTGAAGGGGTTCCCGGAGGCAGTGAGGACCAGCATGACTTTTCCCCGCTGGGGCCTTTGCTGTGGGAGCAGCGGCTGGACGTTTGCGTATTTTGCTCCGCTGGATGCCGAGAGTGAAAAACGGTGGTTTTGAGGATGGATTCCACAGGAAAGCAGAGAGGTCCAAAAGGTGTGGGGCATTCGAAGGGGTTCCCGGAGGCAGTGAGGACCTGCATGACTTTTCCCCGCTGGGGCCTTTGCTGTGGGAGCAGCGGCTGGACGTTTGCGTTTTTTGCTCCGGAGGCTGCCGAGAGTGAAAAACGGTGGTTTTGAGGATGGAGTCCACAGGAAAGCAGAGAGGTCCAAAAGGTGTGGTGCATTTGAAGGGGTTCCCGGAGGCAGTGAGGACCAGCATGACTTTTCCCCGCAGGGGCCTTTGCTGTGGGAGCAGTGCTGAACGTTTGCGTTTTTTGCTCCGGAGGCTGCCGAGAGTGAAAAACGGTGGTTTTGAGGATGGAGTCCACAGGAAAGCAGAGAGGTCCAAAAGGTGTGGGGCATTTGAAGGGGTTCCCGGAGGCAGTGAGGACCAGCATGACTTTTCCCCGCTGGGGCCTTTGCTGTGGGAGCAGCGGCTGGACGTTTGCGTTTTTTGCTCCGGAGGCTGCCGAGAGTGAAAAACGGTGGTTTTGAGGATGGAGTCCACAGGAAAGCAGAGAGGTCCAAAAGGTGTGGGGCATTTGAAGGGGTTCCCGGAGGCAGTGAGGACCAGCATGACTTTTCCCCGCTGGGGCCTTTGCTGTGGGAGCAGCGGCTGGACGTTTGCGTTTTTTGCTCCGGAGGCTGCCGAGAGTGAAAAACGGTGGTTTTGAGGATGCATTCCACAGGAAAGCAGTGAGGTCCAAAAGGTGTGGTGCATTTGAAGGGGTTCCCGGAGGCAGTGAGGACCAGCATGACTTTTCCCCGCTGGGGCCTTTGCTGTGGGAGCAGCGGCTGGACGTTTGCGTTTTTTGCTCCGCTGGATGCCGAGAGTGAAAAACGGTGGTTTTGAGGATGGATTCCACAGGAAAGCAGAGAGGTCCAAAAGGTGTGGGGCATTTGAAGGGGTTCCCGGAGGCAGTGAGGACCAGCATGACTTTTCCCCGCTGGGGCTTTGCTGTGGGAGCAGCGGCTGGACGTTTGCGTTTTTTGCTCCGCTGGATGCCGAGAGTGAAAAACGGTGGTTTTGAGGATGGAGTCCACAGGAAAGCAGAGAGGTCCAAAAGGTGTGGGGCATTTGAAGGGGTTCCCGGAGGCAGTGAGGACCAGCATGACTTTTCCCCGCTGGGGCCTTTGCTGTGGGAGCAGCGGCTGGACGTTTGCGTTTTTTGCTCCGGAGGCTTCCGAGAGTGAAAAACGGTGGTTTTGAGGATGGAGTCCACAGGAAAGCAGAGAGGTCCAAAAGGTGTGGGGCATTTGAAGGGGTTCCCGGAGGCAGTGAGGACCAGCATGACTTTTCCCCGCTGGGGCCTTTGCTGTGGGAGCAGCGGCTGGACGTTTGCGCTTTTTGCTCCGGAGGCTGCCGAGAGTGAAAAACGGTGGTTTTGAGGATGCATTCCACAGGAAAGCAGTGAGGTCCAAAAGGTGTGGGGCATTTGAAGGGGTTCCCGGAGGCAGTGAGGACCAGCATGACTTTTTCCCGCTGGGGCCTTTGCTGTGGGAGCAGCGGCTGGACGTTAGCGTTTTTTGCTCCGGAGGCTGCCGAGAGTGAAAAACGGTGGTTTTGAGGATGGAGTCCACAGGAAAGCAGAGAGGTCCAAAAGGTGTGGGTCATTTGAAGGGGTTCCCGGAGGCAGTGAGGACCAGCATGACTTTTCCCCGCTGGGGCCTTTGCTGTGGGAGCAGCGGCTGGACGTTTGTGTTTTTTGCTCCGGAGGCTGCCGAGAGTGAAAAACGGTGGTTTTGAGGATGGAGTCCACAGGAAAGCAGACGGGTCCAAAAGGTGTGGGGCATTTGAAGGGGTTCCCGGAGACAGTGAGGACCAGCATGACTTTTCCCCGCTGGGGCCTTTGCTGTGGGAGCAGCGGCTGGACGTTTGCGTTTTTTGCTCCGGAGGCTGCCGAGAGTGAAAAACGGTGGTTTTGAGGATGGAGTCCACAGGAAAGCAGAGAGGTCCAAAAGGTGTGGGGCATTTGAAGGGGTTCCCGGAGGCAGTGAGGACCAGCATGACTTTTCCCCGCTGGGGCCTTTGCTGTGGGAGCAGCGGCTGGACGTTTGCGTTTTTTGCTCCGGAGGCTGCCGAGAGTGAAAAATGGTGGTTTTGAGGATGGAGTCCCCAGGAAAGCAGAGAGGTCCAAAAGGTGTGGGTCATTTGAAGGGGTTCCCGGAGGCAGTGAGGACCAGCATGACTTTTCCCCGCTGGGGCCTTTGCTGTGGGTGCAGCGGCTGGACATTTGCGGTTTTTGCTCCAGAGACTACCGAGGGTTAATAACGGTGGTTTTGAGGATGGAGTCCACAGGAAAACAGAGAGGTCCAAAAGGTGTGGGGCATTTGAAGGGGTTCCCGGAGGCAGTGAGGACCAGCATGACTTTTCCCCACTGGGGCCTTTGCTGTGGGAGCAGCGGCTGGACGTTTGCCTTTTTTGCTCCGCTGGATGCCGAGAGTGAAAAACGGTGGTTTTGAGGATGGAGTCCACAGGAAAGCAGAGAGGTCCAAAAGGTGTGGGGCATTTGAAGGGGTTCCCGGAGGCAGTGAGGACCAGCATGACTTTTCCCCGCTGGGGCCTTTGCTGTGGGAGCAGCGGCTGGACGTTTGCGTTTTTTGCTCCGGAGGCTGCCGAGAGTGAAAAACGGTGGTTTTGAGGATGGAGTCCACAGGAAAGCAGAGAGGTCCAAAAGGTGTGGGGCATTTGAAGGGGTTCCCGGAGGCAGTGAGGACCAGCATGACTTTTCACCGCTGGGGCCTTTGCTGTGGGAGCAGCGGCTGGACGTTTGCGCTTTTTGCTCCGGAGGCTGCCGAGAGTGAAAAACGGTGGTTTTGAGGATGCATTCCACAGGAAAGCAGTGAGGTCCAAAAGGTGTGGGTCATTTGAAGGGGTTCCCGGAGGCAGTGAGGACCAGCATGACTTTTTCCCGCTGGGGCCTTTGCTGTGGGAGCAGCGGCTGGACGTTAGCGTTTTTTGCTCCGGAGGCTGCCGAGAGTGAAAAACGGTGGTTTTGAGGATGGAGTCCACAGGAAAGCAGAGAGGTCCAAAAGGTGTGGGGCATTTGAAGGGGTTCCCGGAGGCAGTGAGGACCAGCATGACTTTTCCCCGCTGGGGCCTTTGCTGTGGGAGCAGCGGCTGGACGTTTGTGTTTTTTGCTCCGGAGGCTGCCGAGAGTGAAAAACGGTGGTTTTGAGGATGGAGTCCACAGGAAAGCAGACGGGTCCAAAAGGTGTGGGGCATTTGAAGGGGTTCCCGGAGGCAGTGAGGACCAGCATGACTTTTCCCCGCTGGGGCCTTTGCTGTGGGAGCAGCGGCTGGACGTTTGCGTTTTTTGCTCCGGAGGCTGCCGAGAGTGAAAAACGGTGGTTTTGAGGATGGAGTCCACAGGAAAGCAGAGAGGTCCAAAAGGTGTGGGGCATTTGAAGGGGTTCCCGGAGGCAGTGAGGACCAGCATGACTTTTCCCCGCTGGGGCCTTTGCTGTGGGAGCAGCGGCTGGACGTTTGCTTTTTTTGCTCCGCTGGATGCCGAGAGTGAAAAACGGTGGTTTTGAGGATGGAGTCCACAGGAAAGCAGAGAGGTCCAAAAGGTGTGGGGCATTTGAAGGGGTTCCCGGAGGCAGTGAGGACCAGCATGACTTTTCCCCGCTGGGGCCTTTGCTGTGGGAGCAGCGGCTGGACGTTTGCGTTTTTTGCTCCGGAGGCTGCCGAGAGTGAAAAATGGTGGTTTTGAGGATGGAGTCCCCAGGAAAGCAGAGAGGTCCAAAAGGTGTGGGTCATTTGAAGGGGTTCCCGGAGGCAGTGAGGACCAGCATGACTTTTCCCCGCTGGGGCCTTTGCTGTGGGTGCAGCGGCTGGACATTTGCGGTTTTTGCTCCAGAGACTACCGAGGGTTAATAACGGTGGTTTTGAGGATGGAGTCCACAGGAAAACAGAGAGGTCCAAAAGGTGTGGGGCATTTGAAGGGGTTCCCGGAGGCAGTGAGGACCAGCATTACTTTTCCCCACTGGGGCCTTTGCTGTGGGAGCAGCGGCTGGACGTTTGCGTTTTTTGCTCCGCTGGATGCCGAGAGTGAAAAACGGTGGTTTTGAGGATGGAGTCCACAGGAAAGCAGAGAGGTCCAAAAGGTGTGGGGCATTTGAAGGGGTTCCCGGAGGCAGTGAGGACCAGCATGACTTTTCCCCGCTGGGGCCTTTGCTGTGGGAGCAGCGGCTGGACGTTTGCGTTTTTTGCTCCGGAGGCTGCCGAGAGTGAAAAACGGTGGTTTTGAGGATGGAGTCCACAGGAAAGCAGAGAGGTCCAAAAGGTGTGGTGCATTTGAAGGGGTTCCCGGAGGCAGTGAGGACCAGCATGACTTTTCCCCGCAGGGGCCTTTGCTGTGGGAGCAGCGGCTGGACGTTAGCGTTTTTTGCTCCGGAGGCTGCCGAGAGTGAAAAACGGTGGTTTTGAGGATGGAGTCCACAGGAAAGCAGAGAGGTCCAAAAGGTGTGGGGCATTTGAAGGGGTTCCCGGAGGCAGTGAGGACCAGCATGACTTTTCCCCGCTGGGGCCTTTGCTGTGGGAGCAGCGGCTGGACGTTTGCGTTTTTTGCTCCGGAGGCTGCCGAGAGTGAAAAACGGTGGTTTTGAGGATGGAGTCCACAGGAAAGCAGAGAGGTCCAAAAGGTGTGGGGCATTTGAAGGGGTTCCCGGAGGCAGTGAGGACCAGCATGACTTTTCCCCGCTGGGGCCTTTGCTGTGGGAGCAGCGGCTGGACGTTTGCGTTTTTTGCTCCGGAGGCTGCCGAGAGTGAAAAATGGTGGTTTTGAGGATGGAGTCCCCAGGAAAGCAGAGAGGTCCAAAAGGTGTGGGTCATTTGAAGGGGTTCCCGGAGGCAGTGAGGACCAGCATGACTTTTCCCCGCTGGGGCCTTTGCTGTGGGTGCAGCGGCTGGACATTTGCGGTTTTTGCTCCAGAGACTACCGAGGGTTAATAACGGTGGTTTTGAGGATGGAGTCCACAGGAAAACAGAGAGGTCCAAAAGGTGTGGGGCATTTGAAGGGGTTCCCGGAGGCAGTGAGGACCAGCATGACTTTTCCCCACTGGGGCCTTTGCTGTGGGAGCAGCGGCTGGACGTTTGCGTTTTTTGCTCCGCTGGATGCCGAGAGTGAAAAACGGTGGTTTTGAGGATGGAGTCCACAGGAAAGCAGAGAGGTCCAAAAGGTGTGGGGCATTTGAAGGGGTTCCCGGAGGCAGTGAGGACCAGCATGACTTTTCCCCGCTGGGGCCTTTGCTGTGGGAGCAGCGGCTGGACGTTTGCGTTTTTTGCTCCGGAGGCTGCCGAGAGTGAAAAACGGTGGTTTTGAGGATGGAGTCCACAGGAAAGCAGAGAGGTCCAAAAGGTGTGGGGCATTTGAAGGGGTTCCCGGAGGCAGTGAGGACCAGCATGACTTTTCCCCGCTGGGGCCTTTGCTGTGGGAGCAGCGGCTGGACGTTTGCGTTTTTTGCTCCGGAGGCTGCCGAGAGTGAAAAACGGTGGTTTTGAGGATGGAGTCCACAGGAAAGCAGAGAGGTCCAAAAGGTGTGGGGCATTTGAAGGGGTTCCCGGAGGCAGTGAGGACCAGCATGACTTTTCCCCGCTGGGGCCTTTGCTGTGGGAGCAGCGGCTGGACGTTTGCGTTTTTTGCTCCGGAGGCTGCCGAGAGTGAAAAATGGTGGTTTTGAGGATGGAGTCCACAGGAAAGCAGAGAGGTCCAAAAGGTGTGGTGCATTTGAAGGGGTTCCCGGAGGCAGTGAGGACCAGCATGACTTTTCCCCGCTGGGGCCTTTGCTGTGGGAGCAGCGGCTGGACGTTTGCGCTTTTTGCTCCGGAGGCTGCCGAGAGTGAAAAACGGTGGTTTTGAGGATGCATTCCACAGGAAAGCAGTGAGGTCCAAAAGGTGTGGGGCATTTGAAGGGGTTCCCGGAGGCAGTGAGGACCAGCATGACTTTTTCCCGCTGGGGCCTTTGCTGTGGGAGCAGCGGCTGGACGTTAGCGTTTTTTGCTCCGGAGGCTGCCGAGAGTGTTAAACGGTGGTTTTGAGGATGGAGTCCACAGGAAAGCAGAGAGGTCCAAAAGGTGTGGGGCATTTGAAGGGGTTCCCGGAGGCAGTGAGGACCAGCATGACTTTTCCCCACTGGGGCCTTTGCTGTGGGAGCAGCGGCTGGACGTTTGTGTTTTTTGCTCCGGAGGCTGCCGAGAGTGAAAAACGGTGGTTTTGAGGATGGAGTCCACAGGAAAGTAGAGGGGTCCAAAAGGTGTGGGGCATTTGAAGGGGTTCCCGGAGGCAGTGAGGACCAGCATGACTTTTCCCCGCTGGGGTCTTTGCTGTGGGAGCAGCTGCTGGACGTTTGCGTTTTTTGCTCTGGAGGCTGCCGAGAGTGAAAAACGGTGGTTTTGAGGATGGAGTCCACAGGAAAGCAGAGAGGTCCAAAAGGTGTGGGGCATTTGAAGGGGTTCCCGGAGGCAGTGAGGACCAGCATGACTTTTCCCCGCTGGGGCCTTTGCTGTGGGAGCAGCGGCTGGACGTTTGCGTTTTTTGCTCCGGAGGCTGCCGAGAGTGAAAAATGGTGGTTTTGAGGATGGAGTCCCCAGGAAAGCAGAGAGGTCCAAAAGGTGTGGGTCATTTGAAGGGGTTCCCGGAGGCAGTGAGGACCAGCATGACTTTTCCCCGCTGGGGCCTTTGCTGTGGGTGCAGCGGCTGGACATTTGCGGTTTTTGCTCCAGAGACTACCGAGGGTTAATAACGGTGGTTTTGAGGATGGAGTCCACAGGAAAGCAGAGAGGTCCAAAAGGTGTGGGGCATTTGAAGGGGTTCCCGGAGGCAGTGAGGACCAGCATGACTTTTCCCCGCTGGGGCCTTTGCTGTGGGAGCAGCGGCTGGACGTTTGCGCTTTTTGCTCCGGAGGCTGCCGAGAGTGAAAAATGGTGGTTTTGAGGATGGAGTCCCCAGGAAAGCAGAGAGGTCCAAAAGGTGTGGGGCATTTGAAGGGGTTCCCGGAGGCAGTGAGGACCAGCATGACTTTTCCCCGCTGGGGCCTTTGCTGTGGGAGCAGCGGCTGGACGTTTGCGTTTTTTGCTCCGGAGGCTGCCGAGAGTGAAAAATGGTGGTTTTGAGGATGGAGTCCACAGGAAAGCAGAGAGGTCCAAAAGGTGTGGGGCATTTGAAGGGGTTCCCGGAGGCAGTGAGGACCAGCATGACTTTTCCCCGCTGGGGCCTTTGCTGTGGGAGCAGCGGCTGGACGTTTGCGTTTTTTGCTCCGGAGTGTGCCGAGAGTGAAAAATGTCGGTTTTGAGGTTCTAGTCCACAGGAAAGCAGAGAGGTCCAAAAGGTGTGGGGCATTTGAAGGGGTTCCCGGAGGCAGTGAGGACCAGCATGACTTTTCCCCCCTGGCTCCTTTGCTGTGGGAGCAGCGGCTGGACATTTGCGTTTTTTGCTCCGGTGGATGCCGAGAGTGAAAAACGGTGGTTTTGAGGATGGAGTCCACAGGAAAGCAGAGAGGTCCAAAAGGTGTGGTGCATTTGAAGGGGTTCCCGGAGGCAGTGAGGACCAGCATGACTTTTCCCCGCTGGGGCCTTTGCTGTGGGAGCAGCGGCTGGACGTTTGCGTTTTTTGCTCCGGAGGTTGCCGAGAGTGAAAAACGGTGCTTTTGAGGATGGAATCCACAGGAAAGCAGAGAGGTCCAAAAGGTGTGGGGCATTTGAAGGGGTTCCCGGAGGCAGTGAGGACCAGCATGACTTTTCCCCGCTGGGGCCTTTGCTGTGGGAGCAGCGGCTGGACGTTTGTGTTTTTTGCTCCGGAGGCTGCCTAGAGTGAAAAACGGTGGTTTTGAGGATGGAGTCCACAGGAAAGCAGAGGGGTCCAAAAGGTGTGGGGCATTTGAAGGGGTTCCCGGAGGCAGTGAGGACCAGCATGACTTTTCCCCGCTGGGGCCTTTGCTGTGGGAGCAGCGGCTGGACGTTTGCGTTTTTTGCTCCGGAGGCTGCCGAGAGTGAAAAACGGTGGTTTTGAGGATGGAGTCCACAGGAAAGCAGAGAGGTCCAAAAGGTGTGGGGCATTTGAAGGGGTTCCCGGAGGCAGTGAGGACCAGCATGACTTTTCCCCGCTGGGGCCTTTGCTGTGGGAGCAGCGGCTGGACGTTTGCGTTTTTTGCTCCGCTGGATGCCGAGAGTGAAAAACGGTGGTTTTGAGGATGGAGTCCACAGGAAAGCAGAGAGGTCCAAAAGGTGTGGGGCATTTGAAGAGGTTCCCGGAGGCAGTGAGGACCAGCATGACTTTTCCCCGCTGGGGCCTTTGCTGTGGGAGCAGCGGCTGGACGTTTGCGTTTTTTGCTCCGGAGGCTGCCGAGAGTGAAAAACGGTGGTTTTGAGGATGGAGTCCACAGGAAAGCAGAGAGGTCCAAAAGGTGTGGGGCATTTGAAGGGGTTCCCGGAGGCAGTGAGGACCAGCATGACTTTTCCCCGCTGGGGCCTTTGCTGTGGGAGCAGCGGCTGGACGTTTGCGTTTTTTGCTCCGGAGGCTGCCGAGAGTGAAAAACGGTGGTTTTGAGGATGGAGTCCACAGGAAAGCAGAGAGGTCCAAAAGGTGTGGGGCATTTGAAGGGGTTCCCGGAGGCAGTGAGGACCAGCATGACTTTTCCCTGCTGGGGCCTTTGCTGTGGGAGCAGCGGCTGGACGTTTGCGTTTTTTGCTCCGGAGGCTGCCGAGAGTGAAAAACGGTGGTTTTGAGGATGGAGTCCACAGGAAAGCAGAGAGGTCCAAAAGGTGTGGAGCATTTGAAGGGGTTCCCGGAGGCAGTGAGGACCAGCATGACTTTTCCCCGCTGGGGCCTTTGCTGTGGGAGCAGCGGCTGGACGTTTGCGTTTTTTGCTCCGGAGGCTGCCGAGAGTGAAAAATGGTGGTTTTGAGGATGGAGTCCACAGGAAAGCAGAGAGGTCCAAAAGGTGTGGGGCATTTGAAGGGGTTCCCGGAGGCAGTGAGGACCAGCATGACTTTTCCCCGCTGGGGCCTTTGCTGTGGGAGCAGCGGCTGGACGTTTGCGTTTTTTGCTCCGCTGGATGCCGAGAGTGAAAAACGGTGGTTTTGAGGATGGAGTCCACAGGAAAGCAGAGAGGTCCAAAAGGTGTGGGGCATTTGAAGGGGTTCCTGGAGGCAGTGAGGACCAGCATGACTTTTCCCCGCTGGGGCCTTTGCTGTGGGAGCAGCGGCTGGACGTTTGCGTTTTTTGCTCCGGAGGCTGCCGAGAGTGAAAAACGGTGGTTTTGAGGATGGAGTCCACAGGAAAGCAGAGAGGTCCAAAAGGTGTGGGGCATTTGAAGGGGTTCCCGGAGGCAGTGAGGACCAGCATGACTTTTCCCCGCTGGGGCCTTTGCTGTGGGAGCAGTGCTGAACGTTTGCGTTTTTTGCTCCGGAGGCTGCCGAGAGTGAAAAATGGTGGTTTTGAGGATGGAGTCCACAGGAAAGCAGAGAGGTCCAAAAGGTGTGGGGCATTTGAAGGGGTTCCCGGAGGCAGTGAGGACCTGCATGACTTTTCCCCGCTGGGGCCTTTGCTGTGGAAGCAGCGGCTGGACGTTTGCTTTTTTTGCTCCGCTGGATGCCGAGAGTGAAAAACGGTGGTTTTGAGGATGGAGTCCACAGGAAAGCAGAGAGGTCCAAAAGGTGTGGGGCATTTGAAGGGGTTCCCGGAGGCAGTGAGGACCAGCATGACTTTTCCCCGCTGGGGCCTTTGCTGTGGGAGCAGCGGCTGGACGTTTGCGTTTTTTGCTCCGGAGGCTGCCGAGAGTGAAAAATGGTGGTTTTGAGGATGGAGTCCACAGGAAAGCAGAGAGGTCCAAAAGGTGTGGGGCATTTGAAGGGGTTCCCGGAGGCAGTGAGGACCAGCATGACTTTTCCCTGCTGGGGCCTTTGCTGTGGGAGCAGCGGCTGGACGTTTGCGTTTTTTGCTCCGGAGGCTGCCGAGAGTGAAAAATGGTGGTTTTGAGGATGGAGTCCACAGGAAAGCAGAGAGGTCCAAAAGGTGTGGAGCATTTGAAGGGGTTCCCGGAGGCAGTGAGGACCAGCATGACTTTTCCCCGCTGGGGCCTTTGCTGTGGGAGCAGCGGCTGGACGTTTGCGTTTTTTGCTCCGGAGGCTGCCGAGAGTGAAAAATGGTGGTTTTGAGGATGGAGTCCACAGGAAAGCAGAGAGGTCCAAAAGGTGTGGGGCATTTGAAGGGGTTCCCGGAGGCAGTGAGGACCAGCATGACTTTTCCCCGCTGGGGCCTTTGCTGTGGGAGCAGCGGCTGGACGTTTGCGTTTTTTGCTCCGCTGGATGCCGAGAGTGAAAAACGGTGGTTTTGAGGATGGAGTCCACAGGAAAGCAGAGAGGTCCAAAAGGTGTGGGGCATTTGAAGGGATTCCTGGAGGCAGTGAGGACCAGCATGACTTTTCCCCGCTGGGGCCTTTGCTGTGGGAGCAGCGGCTGGACGTTTGCGTTTTTTGCTCCGGAGGCTGCCGAGAGTGAAAAACGGTGGTTTTGAGGATGGAGTCCACAGGAAAGCAGAGAGGTCCAAAAGGTGTGGGGCATTTGAAGGGGTTCCCGGAGGCAGTGAGGACCAGCATGACTTTTCCCCGCTGGGGCCTTTGCTGTGGGAGCAGTGCTGAACGTTTGCGTTTTTTGCTCCGGAGGCTGCCGAGAGTGAAAAATGGTGGTTTTGAGGATGGAGTCCACAGGAAAGCAGAGAGGTCCAAAAGGTGTGGGGCATTTGAAGGGGTTCCCGGAGGCAGTGAGGACCTGCATGACTTTTCCCCGCTGGGGCCTTTGCTGTGGAAGCAGCGGCTGGACGTTTGCTTTTTTTGCTCCGCTGGATGCCGAGAGTGAAAAACGGTGGTTTTGAGGATGGAGTCCACAGGAAAGCAGAGAGGTCCAAAAGGTGTGGGGCATTTGAAGGGGTTCCCGGAGGCAGTGAGGACCAGCATGACTTTTCCCCGCTGGGGCCTTTGCTGTGGGAGCAGCGGCTGGACGTTTGCGTTTTTTGCTCCGGAGGCTGCCGAGAGTGAAAAATGGTGGTTTTGAGGATGGAGTCCACAGGAAAGCAGAGAGGTCCAAAAGGTGTGGGGCATTTGAAGGGGTTCCCGGAGGCAGTGAGGACCAGCATGACTTTTCCCCAATGGGGCCTTTGCTGTGGGAGCAGCGGCTGGACGTTTGCGTTTTTTGCTCCGCTGGATGCCGAGAGTGAAAAACGGTGGTTTTGAGGATGGAGTCCACAGGAAAGCAGAGAGGTCCAAAAGGTGTGGGGCATTTGAAGGGGTTCCCGGAGGCAGTGAGGACCAGCATGACTTTTCCCCGCTGGGGCCTTTGCTGTGGGAGCAGCGGCTGGACGTTTGCGTTTTCTGCTCCTCTGGATGCTGAGAGTGAAAAACGGTGGTTTTGAGGATGGAGTCCACAGGAAAGCAGAGAGGTCCAAAAGGTGTGGGGCATTTGAAGGGGTTCCCGGAGGCAGTGAGGACCAGCATGACTTTTCCCCACTGGGGCCTTTGCTGTGGGAGCAGCGGCTGGACGTTTGCGTTTTTTGCTCCGGAGGCTGCCGAGAGTGAAAAACGGTGGTTTTGAGGATGGAGTCTACAGGAAAGCAGAGAGGTCCAAAAGGTGTGGGGCATTTGAAGGGGTTCCCGGAGGCAGTGAGGACCAGCATGACTTTTCCCCGCTGGGGCCTTTGCTGTGGGAGCAGTGCTGAACGTTTGCGTTTTTTGCTCCGGAGGCTGCTGAGAGTGAAAAATGGTGGTTTTGAGGATGGAGTCCACAGGAAAGCAGAGAGGTCCAAAAGGTGTGGGGCATTTGAAGGGGTTCCCGGAGGCAGTGAGGACCAGCATGACTTTTCCCCACTGGGGCCTTTGCTGTGGAAGCAGCGGCTGGACGTTTGCTTTTTTTGCTCCGCTGGATGCCGAGAGTGAAAAACGGTGGTTTTGAGGATGGAGTCCACAGGAAAGCAGAGAGGTCCAAAAGGTGTGGGGCATTTGAAGGGGTTCCCGGAGGCAGTGAGGACCAGCATGACTTTTCCCCGCTGGGGCCTTTGCTGTGGGAGCAGCGGCTGGACGTTTGCGTTTTTTGCTCCGGAGGCTGCCGAGAGTGAAAAACGGTGGTTTTGAGGATGGAGTCCACAGGAAAGCAGAGAGGTCCAAAAGGTGTGGGGCATTTGAAGGGGTTCCCGGAGGCAGTGAGGACCAGCATGACTTTTCCCCGCTGGGGCCTTTGCTGTGGGAGCAGCGGCTGGACGTTTGCGTTTTTTGCTCCGGAGGCTGCCGAGAGTGAAAAATGGTGGTTTTGAGGATGGAGTCCACAGGAAAGCAGAGAGGTCCAAAAGGTGTGGGGCATTTGAAGGGGTTCCCGGAGGCAGTGAGGACCAGCATGACTTTTCCCCGCTGGGGCCTTTGCTGTGGGAGCAGCGGCTGGACGTTTGCGTTTTTTGCTCCGCTGGATGCCGAGAGTGAAAAACGGTGGTTTTGAGGATGGAGTCCACAGGAAAGCAGAGAGGTCCAAAAGGTGTGGGGCATTTGAAGGGGTTCCCGGAGGCAGTGAGGACCAGCATGACTTTTCCCCGCTGGGGCCTTTGCTGTGGGAGCAGCGGCTGGACGTTTGCGTTTTCTGCTCCGCTGGATGCCGAGAGTGAAAAACGGTGGTTTTGAGGATGGAGTCCACAGGAAAGCAGAGAGGTCCAAAAGGTGTGGGGCATTTGAAGGGGTTCCCGGAGGCAGTGAGGACCAGCATGACTTTTCCCCGCTGGGGCCTTTGCTGTGGGAGCAGCGGCTGGACGTTTGCGTTTTTTGCTCCGGAGGCTGCCGAGAGTGAAAAACGGTGGTTTTGAGGATGGAGTCCACAGGAAAGCAGAGAGGTCCAAAAGGTGTGGGGCATTTGAAGGGGTTCCTGGAGGCAGTGAGGACCAGCATGACTTTTCCCCGCTGGGGCCTTTGCTGTGGGAGCAGCGGCTGGACGTTTGCGTTTTTTGCTCCGGAGGCTGCCGAGAGTGAAAAACGGTGGTTTTGAGGATGGAGTCCACAGGAAAGCAGAGAGGTCCAAAAGGTGTGGGGCATTTGAAGGGGTTCCCGGAGGCAGTGAGGACCTGCATGACTTTTCCCCGCTGGGGCCTTTGCTGTGGAAGCAGCGGCTGGACGTTTGCTTTTTTTGCTCCGCTGGATGCCGAGAGTGAAAAACGGTGGTTTTGAGGATGGAGTCCACAGGAAAGCAGAGAGGTCCAAAAGGTGTGGGGCATTTGAAGGGGTTCCCGGAGGCAGTGAGGACCAGCATGACTTTTCCCCGCTGGGGCCTTTGCTGTGGGAGCAGCGGCTGGACGTTTGCGTTTTTTGCTCCGGAGGCTGCCTAGAGTGAAAAATGGTGGTTTTGAGGATGGAGTCCACAGGAAAGCAGAGAGGTCCAAAAGGTGTGGGGCATTTGAAGGGGTTCCCGGAGGCAGTGAGGACCAGCATGACTTTTCCCCAATGGGGCCTTTGCTGTGGGAGCAGCGGCTGGACGTTTGCGTTTTTTGCTCCGCTGGATGCCGAGAGTGAAAAACGGTGGTTTTGAGGATGGAGTCCACAGGAAAGCAGAGAGGTCCAAAAGGTGTGGGGCATTTGAAGGGGTTCCCGGAGGCAGTGAGGACCAGCATGACTTTTCCCCGCTGGGGCCTTTGCTGTGGGAGCAGCGGCTGGACGTTTGTGTTTTCTGCTCCTCTGGATGCTGAGAGTGAAAAACGGTGGTTTTGAGGATGGAGTCCACAGGAAAGCAGAGAGGTCCAAAAGGTGTGGGGCATTTGAAGGGGTTCCCGGAGGCAGTGAGGACCAGCATGACTTTTCCCCGCTGGGGCCTTTGCTGTGGGAGCAGCGGCTGGACGTTTGCGTTTTTTGCTCCGGAGGCTGCCGAGAGTGAAAAACGGTGGTTTTGAGGATGGAGTCCACAGGAAAGCAGAGAGGTCCAAAAGGTGTGGGGCATTTGAAGGGGTTCCCGGAGGCAGTGAGGACCAGCATGACTTTTCCCCGCTGGGGCCTTTGCTGTGGGAGCAGCGGCTGGACGTTTGCGTTTTTTGCTCCGGAGGCTGCCGAGAGTGAAAAACGGTGGTTTTGAGGATGGAGTCCACAGGAAAGCAGAGAGGTCCAAAAGGTGTGGGGCATTTGAAGGGGTTCCCGGAGGCAGTGAGGAACAGCATGACTTTTCCCCGCTGGGGCCTTTGCTGTGGGAGCAGTGCTGAACGTTTGCGTTTTTTGCTCCGGAGGCTGCCGAGAGTGAAAAATGGTGGTTTTGAGGATGGAGTCCACAGGAAAGCAGAGAGGTCCAAAAGGTGTGGGGCATTTGAAGGGGTTCCCGGAGGCAGTGAGGACCAGCATGACTTTTCCCCACTGGGGCCTTTGCTGTGGAAGCAGCGGCTGGACGTTTGCTTTTTTTGCTCCGCTGGATGCCGAGAGTGAAAAACGGTGGTTTTGAGGATGGAGTCCACAGGAAAGCAGAGAGGTCCAAAAGGTGTGGGGCATTTGAAGGGGTTCCCGGAGGCAGTGAGGACCAGCATGACTTTTCCCCGCTGGGGCCTTTGCTGTGGGAGCAGCGGCTGGACGTTTGCGTTTTTTGCTCCAGAGGCTGCCGAGAGTGAAAAACGGTGGTTTTGAGGATGGAGTCCACAGGAAAGCAGAGAGGTCCAAAAGGTGTGGGGCATTTGAAGGGGTTCCCGGAGGCAGTGAGGACCAGCATGACTTTTCCCCGCTGGGGCCTTTGCTGTGGGAGCAGCGGCTGGACGTTTGCGTTTTTTGCTCTGGAGGCTGCCGAGAGTGAAAAACGGTGGTTTTGAGGATGGAGTCCACAGGAAAGCAGAGAGGTCCAAAAGGTGTGGGGCATTTGAAGGGGTTCCCGGAGGCAGTGAGGACCAGCATGACTTTTCCCCGCTGGGGCCTTTGCTGTGGGAGCAGCGGCTGGACGTTTGCGTTTTTTGCTCCAGAGGCTGCCGAGAGTGAAAAACGGTGGTTTTGAGGATGGAGTCCACAGGAAAGCAGAGAGGTCCAAAAGGTGTGGGGCATTTGAAGGGGTTCCCGGAGGCAGTGAGGACCAGCATGACTTTTCCCCGCTGGGGCCTTTGCTGTGGGAGCAGCGGCTGGACGTTTGCGTTTTTTGCTCCGGAGGCTGCCGAGAGTGAAAAACGGTGGTTTTGAGGATGGAGTCCACAGGAAAGCAGAGAGGTCCAAAAGGTGTGGGGCATTTGAAGGGGTTCCCGGAGGCAGTGAGGACCAGCATGACTTTTCCCCGCTGGGGCCTTTGCTGTGGGAGCAGTGCTGAACGTTTGCGTTTTTTGCTCCGGAGGCTGCCGAGAGTGAAAAATGGTGGTTTTGAGGATGGAGTCCACAGGAAAGCAGAGAGGTCCAAAAGGTGTGGGGCATTTGAAGGGGTTCCCGGAGGCAGTGAGGACCAGCATGACTTTTCCCCGCTGGGGCCTTTGCTGTGGGAGCAGCGGCTGGACGTTAGCGTTTTTTGCTCCGGAGGCTGCCGAGAGTGAAAAACGGTGGTTTTGAGGATGGAGTCCACAGGAAAGCAGAGAGGTCCAAAAGGTGTAGGGCATTTGAAGGGGTTCCCGGAGGCAGTGAGGACCAGCATGACTTTTCCCCGCTGGGGCCTTTGCTGTGGGAGCAGCGGCTGGACGTTTGCGTTTTTTGCTCCGGTGGATGCCGAGAGTGAAAAACGGTGGTTTTGAGGATGGAATCCACAGGAAAGCAGAGAGGTCCAAAAGGTGTGGGGCATTTGAAGGGGTTCCCGGAGGCAGTGAGGACCAGCATGACTTTTCCCCGCTGGGGCCTTTGCTGTGGGAGCAGCGGCTGGACGTTTGTGTTTTTTGCTCCGGAGGCTGCCGAGAGTGAAAAATGGTGGTTTTGAGGATGGAGTCCACAGGAAAGCAGAGAGGTCCAAAAGGTGTGGGGCATTTGAAGGGGTTCCCGGAGGCAGTGAGGACCAGCATGACTTTTCCCCGCTGGGGCCTTTGCTGTGGGAGCAGCGGCTGGACGTTTGCGTTTTTTGCTCCGGAGGCTGCCGAGAGTGAAAAACGGTGGTTTTGAGGATGGAATCCACAGGAAAGCAGAGAGGTCCAAAAGGTGTGGGGCATTTGAAGGGGTTCCCGGAGGCAGTGAGGACCAGCATGACTTTTCCCCGCTGGGGCCTTTGCTGTGGGAGCAGCGGCTGGACGTTTGCGTTTTTTGCTCCGGAGGCTGCCGAGAGTGAAAAACGGTGGTTTTGATGATGGAATCCACAGGAAAGCAGAGAGGTCCAAAAGGTGTGGGGCATTTGAAGGGGTTCCCGGAGGCAGTGAGGACCAGCATGACTTTTCCCCGCTGGGGCCTTTGCTGTGGGAGCAGCGGCTGGACGTTTGTGTTTTTTGCTCCGGAGGCTGCCGAGAGTGAAAAATGGTGGTTTTGAGGATGGAGTCCACAGGAAAGCAGAGAGGTCCAAAAGGTGTGGGGCATTTGAAGGGGTTCCCGGAGGCAGTGAGGACCAGCATGACTTTTCCCCGCTGGGGCCTTTGCTGTGGGAGCAGCGGCTGGACGTTTGTGTTTTTTGCTCCGGAGGCTGCCGAGAGTGAAAAATGGTGGTTTTGAGGATGGAGTCCACAGGAAAGCAGAGAGGTCCAAAAGGTGTGGGGCATTTGAAGGGGTTCCCGGAGGCAGTGAGGACCAGCATGACTTTTCCCCGCTGGGGCCTTTGCTGTGGGAGCAGCGGCTGGACGTTTGCGTTTTTTGCTCCGGAGGCTGCCGAGAGTGAAAAACGGTGGTTTTGAGGATGGAATCCACAGGAAAGCAGAGAGGTCCAAAAGGTGTGGGGCATTTGAAGGGGTTCCCGGAGGCAGTGAGGACCAGCATGACTTTTCCCCGCTGGGGCCTTTGCTGTGGGAGCAGCGGCTGGACGTTTGCGTTTTTTGCTCCGGAGGCTGCCGAGAGTGAAAAACGGTGGTTTTGAGGATGGAGTCCACAGGAAAGCAGAGAGGTCCAAAAGGTGTGGGGCATTTGAAGGGGTTCCCGGAGGCAGTGAGGACCAGCATGACTTTTCCCCGCTGGGGCCTTTGCTGTGGGAGCAGCGGCTGGACGTTTGCGTTTTTTGCTCCGGAGGCTGCCGAGAGTGAAAAACGGTGGTTTTGAGGATGGAGTCCACAGGAAAGCAGAGAGGTCCAAAAGGTGTGGGGCATTTGAAGGGGTTCCCGGAGGCAGTGAGGACCAGCATGACTTTTCCCCGCTGGGGCCTTTGCTGTGGGAGCAGCGGCTGGACGTTTGCGTTTTTTGCTCCGGAGGCTGCCGAGAGTGAAAAACGGTGGTTTTGAGGATGGAGTCCACAGGAAAGCAGAGAGGTCCAAAAGGTGTGGGGCATTTGAAGGGGTTCCCGGAGGCAGTGAGGACCAGCATGACTTTTCCCCGCTGGGGCCTTTGCTGTGGGAGCAGCGGCTGGACGTTTGCGTTTTTTGCTCCGGAGGCTGCCGAGAGTGAAAAACGGTGGTTTTGAGGATGGAGTCCACAGGAAAGCAGAGAGGTCCAAAAGGTGTGGGGCATTTGAAGGGGTTCCCGGAGGCAGTGAGGAACAGCATGACTTTTCCCCGCTGGGGCCTTTGCTGTGGGAGCAGTGCTGAACGTTTGCGTTTTTTGCTCCGGAGGCTGCCGAGAGTGAAAAATGGTGGTTTTGAGGATGGAGTCCACAGGAAAGCAGAGAGGTCCAAAAGGTGTGGGGCATTTGAAGGGGTTCCCGGAGGCAGTGAGGACCAGCATGACTTTTCCCCGCTGGGGCCTTTGCTGTGGGAGCAGCGGCTGGACGTTTGCGTTTTTTGCTCCGGAGGCTGCCGAGAGTGAAAAATGGTGGTTTTGAGGATGGAGTCCACAGGAAAGCAGAGAGGTCCAAAAGGTGTGGGGCATTTGAAGGGGTTCCCGGAGGCAGTGAGGACCAGCATGACTTTTCCCCGCTGGGGCCTTTGCTGTGGGAGCAGCGGCTGGACGTTTGCGTTTTTTGCTCCGGAGGCTGCCGAGAGTCAAAAATGGTGGTTTTGAGGATGGAGTCCACAGGAAAGCAGAGAGGTCCAAAAGGTGTGGGGCATTTGAAGGGGTTCCCGGAGGCAGTGAGAACCAGCATGACTTTTCCCCGCTGGGGCCTTTGCTGTGGGAGCAGCGGCTGGACGTTTGCGTTTTTTGCTCCGCTGGATGCCGAGAGTGAAAAACGGTGGTTTTGAGGATGGAGTCCACAGGAAAGCAGAGAGGTCCAAAAGGTGTGGGGCATTTGAAGGGGTTCCCGGAGGCAGTGAGGACCAGCATGACTTTTCCCCGCTGGGGCTTTTGCTGTGGGAGCAGCGGCTGGACGTTTGCGTTTTTTGCTCAGGAGGCTGCCGAGAGTGAAAAATGGTGGTTTTGAGGATGGAGTCCCCAGGAAAGCAGAGAGGTCCAAAAGGTGTGGGGCATTTGAAGGGGTTCCCGGAGGCAGTGAGGACCAGCATGACTTTTCCCCGCTGGGGCCTTTGCTGTGGGAGCAGCGGCTGGACGTTTGCGTTTTTTGCTCCGGAGGCTGCCGAGAGTCAAAAATGGTGGTTTTGAGGATGGAGTCAACAGGAAAGCAGAGAGGTCCAAAAGGTGTGGGGCATTTGAAGGGGTTCCCGGAGGCAGTGAGGACCAGCATGACTTTTCCCCGCTGGGGCCTTTGCTGTGGGAGCAGCGGCTGGACGTTTGCGTTTTTTGCTCCGGAGGCTGCCGAGAGTGAAAAACGGTGGTTTTGAGGATGGAGTCCACAGGAAAGCAGAGAGGTCCAAAAGGTGTGGGGCATTTGAAGGGGTTCCCGGAGGCAGTGAGGACCAGCATGACTTTTCCCCGCTGGGGCCTTTGCTGTGGAAGCAGCGGCTGGACGTTTGCGTTTTTTGCTCCGGTGGATGCCGAGAGTGAAAAACGGTGGTTTTGAGGATGGAGTCCACAGGAAAGCAGAGAGGTCCAAAAGGTGTGGGGCATTTGAAGGGGTTCCCGGAGGCAGTGAGGACCAGCATGACTTTTCCCCGCTGGGGCCTTTGCTGTGGGAGCAGCGGCTGGACGTTTGCGTTTTTTGCTCCAGAGGCTGCTGAGAGTGAAAAACGGTGGTTTTGAGGATGGAGTCCACAGGAAAGCAGAGAGGTCCAAAAGGTGTGGGGCATTTGAAGGGGTTCCTGGAGGCAGTGAGGACCAGCACGACTTTTCCCCGCTGGGGCCTTTGCTGTGGGAGCAGCGGCTGGACGTTTGCGTTTTTTGCTCCGCTGGATGCCGAGAGTGAAAAACGGTGGTTTTGAGGATGGAGTCCACAGGAAAGCAGAGAGGTCCAAAAGGTGTGGGGCATTTGAAGGGGTTCCCGGAGGCAGTGAGGACCAGCATGACTTTTCCCCGCTGGGGCCTTTGCTGTGGGAGCAGCGGCTGGACGTTTGCGTTTTTTGCTCCGGAGGCTGCCGAGAGTGAAAAACGGTGGTTTTGAGGATGGAGTCCACAGGAAAGCAGAGAGGTCCAAAAGGTGTGGGGCATTTGAAGGGGTTCCCGGAGGCAGTGAGGACCAGCATGACTTTTCCCCGCTGGGGCCTTTGCTGTGGGAGCAGCGGCTGGACGTTTGCGTTTTTTGCTCCAGAGGCTGCCGAGAGTGAAAAACGGTGGTTTTGAGGATGGAGTCCACAGGAAAGCAGAGAGGTCCAAAAGGTGTGGGGCATTTGAAGGGGTTCCCGGAGGCAGTGAGGACCAGCATGACTTTTCCCCGCTGGGGCCTTTGCTGTGGGAGCAGCGGCTGGACGTTTGCGTTTTTTGCTCCGGAGGCTGCCGAGAGTGAAAAACCGTGGTTTTGAGGATGGAGTCCACAGGAAAGCAGAGAGGTCCAAAAGGTGTGGGGCATTTGAAGGGGTTCCCGGAGGCAGTGAGGACCAGCATGACTTTTCCCCACTGGGGCCTTTGCTGTGGGAGCAGCGGCTGGACGTTTGCGTTTTTTGCTCCGGAGGCTGCCGAGAGTGTAAAACGGTGGTTTTGAGGGTGGAGTCCACAGGAAAGCAGAGAGGTCCAAAAGGTGTGGGGCATTTGAAGGGGTTCCCGGAGGCAGTGAGGACCAGCATGACTTTTCCCCGCTGGGGCCTTTGCTGTGGGAGCAGCGGCTGGACGTTTGCGTTTTTTGCTCCGCTGGATGCCGAGAGTGAAAAACGGTGGTTTTGAGGATGGAGTCCACAGGAAAGCAGAGAGGTCCAAAAGGTGTGGGGCATTTGAAGGGGTTCCCGGAGGCAGTGAGGACCAGCATGACTTTTCCCCGCTGGGGCCTTTGCTGTGGGAGCAGCGGCTGGACGTTTGCGTTTTTTGCTCCGGAGGCTGCCGAGAGTGAAAAACGGTGGTTTTGAGGATGGAGTCCACAGGAAAGCAGAGAGGTCCAAAAGGTGTGGGGCATTTGAAGGGGTTCCCGGAGGCATTGAGGACCAGCATGACTTTTCCCTGCTGGGGCCTTTGCTGTGGGAGCAGCGGCTGGACGTTTGCGTTTTTTGCTCCGGAGGCTGCCGAGAGTGAAAAACGGTGGTTTTGAGGATGGAGTCCACAGGAAAGCAGAGAGGTCCAAAAGGTGTGGGGCATTTGAAGGGGTTCCCGGAGGCAGTGAGGACCAGCATGACTTTTCCCCGCTGGGGCCTTTGCTGTGGGAGCAGTGCTGAACGTTTGCGTTTTTTGCTCCGGAGGCTGCCGAGAGTGAAAAATGGTGGTTTTGAGGATGGAGTCCACAGGAAAGCAGAGAGGTCCAAAAGGTGTGGGGCATTTGAAGGGGTTCCCGGAGGCAGTGAGGACCAGCATGACTTTTCCCCGCTGGGGCCTTTGCTGTGGGAGCAGTGCTGAACGTTTGCGTTTTTTGCTCCGGAGGCTGCCGAGAGTGAAAAATGGTGGTTTTGAGGATGGAGTCCACAGGAAAGCAGAGAGGTCCAAAAGGTGTGGGGCATTTGAAGGGGTTCCCGGAGGCAGTGAGGACCAGCATGACTTTTCCCCGCTGGGGCCTTTGCTGTGGGAGCAGCGGCTGGACGTTTGCGTTTTTTGCTCCAGAGGCTGCTGAGAGTGAAAAACGGTGGTTTTGAGGATGGAGTCCACAGGAAAGCAGAGAGGTCCAAAAGGTGTGGGGCATTTGAAGGGGTTCCCGGAGGCAGTGAGGACCAGCATGACTTTTCCCCGCTGGGGCCTTTGCTGTGGGAGCAGCGGCTGGACGTTTGCGTTTTTTGCTCCGGAGGCTGCCGAGAGTCAAAAATGGTGGTTTTGAGGATGGAGTCCACAGGAAAGCAGAGAGGTCCAAAAGGTGTGGGGCATTTGAAGGGGTTCCCGGAGGCAGTGAGGACCAGCATGACTTTTCCCCGCTGGGGCCTTTGCTGTGGGAGCAGCGGCTGGACGTTTGCGTTTTTTGCTCCGCTGGATGCCGAGAGTGAAAAACGGTGGTTTTGAGGATGGAGTCCACAGGAAAGCAGAGAGGTCCAAAAGGTGTGGGGCATTTGAAGGGGTTCCCGGAGGCAGTGAGGACCAGCATGACTTTTCCCCGCTGGGGCCTTTGCTGTGGGAGCAGCGGCTGGACGTTTGCGTTTTTTGCTCCGGAGGCTGCCGAGAGTGAAAAACGGTGGTTTTGAGGATGGAGTCCACAGGAAAGCAGAGAGGTCCAAAAGGTGTGGGGCATTTGAAGGGGTTCCCGGAGGCAGTGAGGACCAGCATGACTTTTCCCCGCTGGGGCCTTTGCTGTGGGAGCAGCGGCTGGACGTTTGCGTTTTTTGCTCCAGAGGCTGCCGAGAGTGAAAAACGGTGGTTTTGAGGATGGAGTCCACAGGAAAGCAGAGAGGTCCAAAAGGTGTGGGGCATTTGAAGGGGTTCCCGGAGGCAGTGAGGACCAGCATGACTTTTCCCCGCTGGGGCCTTTGCTGTGGGAGCAGCGGCTGGACGTTTGCGTTTTTTGCTCCGGAGGCTGCCGAGAGTGAAAAACCGTGGTTTTGAGGATGGAGTCCACAGGAAAGCAGAGAGGTCCAAAAGGTGTGGGGCATTTGAAGGGGTTCCCGGAGGCAGTGAGGACCAGCATGACTTTTCCCCACTGGGGCCTTTGCTGTGGGAGCAGCGGCTGGACGTTTGCGTTTTTTGCTCCGGAGGCTGCCGAGAGTGTAAAACGGTGGTTTTGAGGGTGGAGTCCACAGGAAAGCAGAGAGGTCCAAAAGGTGTGGGGCATTTGAAGGGGTTCCCGGAGGCAGTGAGGACCAGCATGACTTTTCCCCGCTGGGGCCTTTGCTGTGGGAGCAGCGGCTGGACGTTTGCGTTTTTTGCTCCGCTGGATGCCGAGAGTGAAAAACGGTGGTTTTGAGGATGGAGTCCACAGGAAAGCAGAGAGGTCCAAAAGGTGTGGGGCATTTGAAGGGGTTCCCGGAGGCAGTGAGGACCAGCATGACTTTTCCCCGCTGGGGCCTTTGCTGTGGGAGCAGCGGCTGGACGTTTGCGTTTTTTGCTCCGGAGGCTGCCGAGAGTGAAAAACGGTGGTTTTGAGGATGGAGTCCACAGGAAAGCAGAGAGGTCCAAAAGGTGTGGGGCATTTGAAGGGGTTCCCGGAGGCATTGAGGACCAGCATGACTTTTCCCTGCTGGGGCCTTTGCTGTGGGAGCAGCGGCTGGACGTTTGCGTTTTTTGCTCCGGAGGCTGCCGAGAGTGAAAAACGGTGGTTTTGAGGATGGAGTCCACAGGAAAGCAGAGAGGTCCAAAAGGTGTGGGGCATTTGAAGGGGTTCCCGGAGGCAGTGAGGACCAGCATGACTTTTCCCCGCTGGGGCCTTTGCTGTGGGAGCAGTGCTGAACGTTTGCGTTTTTTGCTCCGGAGGCTGCCGAGAGTGAAAAATGGTGGTTTTGAGGATGGAGTCCACAGGAAAGCAGAGAGGTCCAAAAGGTGTGGGGCATTTGAAGGGGTTCCCGGAGGCAGTGAGGACCAGCATGACTTTTCCCCGCTGGGGCCTTTGCTGTGGAAGCAGCGGCTGGACGTTTGCTTTTTTTGCTCCGCTGGATGCCGAGAGTGAAAAACGGTGGTTTTGAGGATGGAGTCCACAGGAAAGCAGAGAGGTCCAAAAGGTGTGGGGCATTTGAAGGGGTTCCCGGAGGCAGTGAGGACCAGCATGACTTTTCCGCCTTGGAACCTTTGCTGTGGGAGCAGCGGCTGGACGTTTGCGTTTTTTGCTCCGGAGGCTGCCGAGAGTGAAAAATGGTGGTTTTGAGGATGGAGTCCACAGGAAAGCAGAGAGGTCCAAAAGGTGTAGGGCATTTGAAGGGGTTCCCGGAGGCAGTGAGGACCAGCATGACTTTTCCCCGCTGGGGCCTTTGCTGTGGGAGCAGCGGCTGGACGTTTGCGTTTTTTGCTCCGGAGGCTGCCGAGAGTGAAAAATGGTGGTTTTGAGGATGGAGTCCACAGGAAAGCAGAGAGGTCCAAAAGGTGTGGGGCATTTGAAGGGGTTCCCGGAGGCAGTGAGGACCAGCATGACTTTTCCCCGCTGGGGCCTTTGCTGTGGGAGCAGCGGCTGGACGTTTGCGTTTTTTGCTCCGGAGGCTGCCGAGAGTGAAAAACGGTGGTTTTGAGGATGGAGTCCACAGGAAAGCAGAGAGGTCCAAAAGGTGTGGGGCATTTGAAGGGGTTCCCGGAGGCAGTGAGGACCAGCATGACTTTTCCCCGCTGGGGCCTTTGCTGTGGGAGCAGTGCTGAACGTTTGCGTTTTTTGCTCCGGAGGCTGCCGAGAGTGAAAAACGGTGGTTTTGAGGATGGAATCCACAGGAAAGCAGAGAGGTCCAAAAGGTGTGGGGCATTTGAAGGGGTTCCCGGAGGCAGTGAGGACCAGCATGACTTTTCCCCGCTGGGGCCTTTGCTGTGGGAGCAGCGGCTGGACGTTTGCTTTTTTTGCTCCGCTGGATGCCGAGAGTGAAAAACGGTGGTTTTGAGGATGGAGTCCACAGGAAAGCAGAGAGGTCCAAAAGGTGTGGGGCATTTGAAGGGGTTCCCGGAGGCAGTGAGGACCAGCATGACTTTTCCCCGCTGGGGCCTTTGCTGTGGGAGCAGCGGCTGGACGTTTGCGTTTTTTGCTCCGGAGGCTGCCGAGAGTGAAAAATGGTGGTTTTGAGGATGGAGTCCACAGGAAAGCAGAGAGGTCCAAAAGGTGTGGGGCATTTGAAGGGGTTCCCGGAGGCAGTGAGGACCAGCATGACTTTTCCCTGCTGGGGCCTTTGCTGTGGGAGCAGCGGCTGGACGTTTGCGTTTTTTGCTCCGGAGGCTGCCGAGAGTGAAAAACGGTGGTTTTGAGGATGGAGTCCACAGGAAAGCAGAGAGGTCCAAAAGGTGTGGAGCATTTGAAGGGTTTCCCGGAGGCAGTGAGGACCAGCATGACTTTTCCCCGCTGGGGCCTTTGCTGTGGGAGCAGCGGCTGGACGTTTGCGTTTTTTGCTCCGGAGGCTGCCGAGAGTGAAAAATGGTGTTTTTGAGGATGGAGTCCACAGGAAAGCAGAGAGGTCCAAAAGGTGTGGGGCATTTGAAGGGGTTCCCGGAGGCAGTGAGGACCAGCATGACTTTTCCCCGCTGGGGCCTTTGCTGTGGGAGCAGCGGCTGGACGTTTGCGTTTTTTGCTCCGGAGGCTGCCGAGAGTGAAAAACGGTGGTTTTGAGGATGGAGTCCACAGGAAAGCAGAGAGGTCCAAAAGGTGTGGGGCATTTGAAGGGGTTCCCGGAGGCATTGAGGACCAGCATGACTTTTCCCTGCTGGGGCCTTTGCTGTGGGAGCAGCGGCTGGACGTTTGCGTTTTTTGCTCCGGAGGCTGCCGAGAGTGAAAAACGGTGGTTTTGAGGATGGAGTCCACAGGAAAGCAGAGAGGTCCAAAAGGTGTGGGGCATTTGAAGGGGTTCCCGGAGGCAGTGAGGACCAGCATGACTTTTCCCCGCTGGGGCCTTTGCTGTGGGAGCAGTGCTGAACGTTTGCGTTTTTTGCTCCGGAGGCTGCCGAGAGTGAAAAATGGTGGTTTTGAGGATGGAGTCCACAGGAAAGCAGAGAGGTCCAAAAGGTGTGGGGCATTTGAAGGGGTTCCCGGAGGCAGTGAGGACCAGCATGACTTTTCCCCGCTGGGGCCTTTGCTGTGGAAGCAGCGGCTGGACGTTTGCTTTTTTTGCTCCGCTGGATGCCGAGAGTGAAAAACGGTGGTTTTGAGGATGGAGTCCACAGGAAAGCAGAGAGGTCCAAAAGGTGTGGGGCATTTGAAGGGGTTCCCGGAGGCAGTGAGGACCAGCATGACTTTTCCGCCTTGGAACCTTTGCTGTGGGAGCAGCGGCTGGACGTTTGCGTTTTTTGCTCCGGAGGCTGCCGAGAGTGAAAAATGGTGGTTTTGAGGATGGAGTCCACAGGAAAGCAGAGAGGTCCAAAAGGTGTAGGGCATTTGAAGGGGTTCCCGGAGGCAGTGAGGACCAGCATGACTTTTCCCCGCTGGGGCCTTTGCTGTGGGAGCAGCGGCTGGACGTTTGCGTTTTTTGCTCCGGAGGCTGCCGAGAGTGAAAAATGGTGGTTTTGAGGATGGAGTCCACAGGAAAGCAGAGAGGTCCAAAAGGTGTGGGGCATTTGAAGGGGTTCCCGGAGGCAGTGAGGACCAGCATGACTTTTCCCCGCTGGGGCCTTTGCTGTGGGAGCAGCGGCTGGACGTTTGCGTTTTTTGCTCCGGAGGCTGCCGAGAGTGAAAAACGGTGGTTTTGAGGATGGAGTCCACAGGAAAGCAGAGAGGTCCAAAAGGTGTGGGGCATTTGAAGGGGTTCCCGGAGGCAGTGAGGACCAGCATGACTTTTCCCCGCTGGGGCCTTTGCTGTGGGAGCAGTGCTGAACGTTTGCGTTTTTTGCTCCGGAGGCTGCCGAGAGTGAAAAACGGTGGTTTTGAGGATGGAATCCACAGGAAAGCAGAGAGGTCCAAAAGGTGTGGGGCATTTGAAGGGGTTCCCGGAGGCAGTGAGGACCAGCATGACTTTTCCCCGCTGGGGCCTTTGCTGTGGGAGCAGCGGCTGGACGTTTGCTTTTTTTGCTCCGCTGGATGCCGAGAGTGAAAAACGGTGGTTTTGAGGATGGAGTCCACAGGAAAGCAGAGAGGTCCAAAAGGTGTGGGGCATTTGAAGGGGTTCCCGGAGGCAGTGAGGACCAGCATGACTTTTCCCCGCTGGGGCCTTTGCTGTGGGAGCAGCGGCTGGACGTTTGCGTTTTTTGCTCCGGAGGCTGCCGAGAGTGAAAAATGGTGGTTTTGAGGATGGAGTCCACAGGAAAGCAGAGAGGTCCAAAAGGTGTGGGGCATTTGAAGGGGTTCCCGGAGGCAGTGAGGACCAGCATGACTTTTCCCTGCTGGGGCCTTTGCTGTGGGAGCAGCGGCTGGACGTTTGCGTTTTTTGCTCCGGAGGCTGCCGAGAGTGAAAAACGGTGGTTTTGAGGATGGAGTCCACAGGAAAGCAGAGAGGTCCAAAAGGTGTGGAGCATTTGAAGGGTTTCCCGGAGGCAGTGAGGACCAGCATGACTTTTCCCCGCTGGGGCCTTTGCTGTGGGAGCAGCGGCTGGACGTTTGCGTTTTTTGCTCCGGAGGCTGCCGAGAGTGAAAAATGGTGTTTTTGAGGATGGAGTCCACAGGAAAGCAGAGAGGTCCAAAAGGTGTGGGGCATTTGAAGGGGTTCCCGGAGGCAGTGAGGACCAGCATGACTTTTCCCCGCTGGGGCCTTTGCTGTGGGAGCAGCGGCTGGACGTTTGCGTTTTTTGCTCCAGAGGCTGCCGAGAGTGAAAAACGGTGGTTTTGAGGATGGAGTCCACAGGAAAGCAGAGAGGTCCAAAAGGTGTGGGGCATTTGAAGGGGTTCCCGGAGGCAGTGAGGACCAGCATGACTTTTCCCCGCTGGGGCCTTTGCTGTGGGAGCAGCGGCTGGACGTTTGTGTTTTTTGCTCCGGTGGAGGCCGAGAGTGAAAAACGGTGGTTTTGAGGATGGAGTCCACAGGAAAGCAGAGAGGTCCAAAAGGTGTGGGGCATTTGAAGGGGTTCCCGGAGGCAGTGAGGACCAGCATGACTTTTCCCCGCTGGGGCCTTTGCTGTGGGAGCAGCGGCTGGACGTTTGCGTTTTTTGCTCCGGAGGCTGCCGAGAGTGAAAAATGGTGGTTTTGAGGATGGAGTCCACAGGAAAGCAGAGAGGTCCAAAAGGTGTGGGGCATTTGAAGGGGTTCCCGGAGGCAGTGAGGACCAGCATGACTTTTCCCCGCTGGGGCCTTTGCTGTGGGAGCAGCGGCTGGACGTTTGCGTTTTTTGCTCCGCTGGATGCCGAGAGTGAAAAACGGTGGTTTTGAGGATGGAGTCCACAGGAAAGCAGAGAGGTCCAAAAGGTGTGGGGCATTTGAAGGGGTTCCCGGAGGCAGTGAGGACCAGCATGACTTTTCCCCGCTGGGGCCTTTGCTGTGGGAGCAGCGGCTGGACGTTTGCGTTTTTTGCTCCGCTGGATGCCGAGAGTGAAAAACGGTGGTTTTGAGGATGGAGTCCACAGGAAAGCAGAGAGGTCCAAAAGGTGTGGAGCATTTGAAGGGGTTCCCGGAGGCAGTGAGGACCAGCATGACTTTTCCCCGCTGGGGCCTTTGCTGTGGGAGCAGCGGCTGGACGTTTGCGTTTTTTGCTCCAGAGGCTGCCGAGAGTGAAAAACGGTGGTTTTGAGGATGGAGTCCACAGGAAAGCAGAGAGGTCCAAAAGGTGTGGGGCATTTGAAGGGGTTCCCGGAGGCAGTGAGGACCAGCATGACTTTTCCCCGCTGGGGCCTTTGCTGTGGGAGCAGCGGCTGGACGTTTGTGTTTTTTGCTCCGGAGGCTGCCGAGAGTGAAAAACGGTGGTTTTGAGGATGGAGTCCACAGGAAAGCAGAGAGGTCCAAAAGGTGTGGGGCATTTGAAGGGGTTCCCGGAGGCAGTGAGGACCAGCATGACTTTTCCCCGCTGGGGCCTTTGCTGTGGGAGCAGCGGCTGGACGTTTGCGTTTTTTGCTCTGGAGGCTGCCGAGAGTGAAAAATGGTGGTTTTGAGGATGGAGTCCACAGGAAAGCAGAGAGGTCCAAAAGGTGTGGGGCATTTGAAGGGGTTCCCGGAGGCAGTGAGGACCAGCATGACTTTTCCCCGCTGGGGCCTTTGCTGTGGGAGCAGCGGCTGGACGTTTGCGTTTTTTGCTCCGCTGGATGCCGAGAGTGAAAAACGGTGGTTTTGAGGATGGAGTCCACAGGAAAGCAGAGAGGTCCAAAAGGTGTGGGGCATTTGAAGGGGTTCCCGGAGGCAGTGAGGACCAGCATGACTTTTCCCCGCTGGGGCCTTTGCTGTGGGAGCAGCGGCTGGACGTTTGCTTTTTTTGCTCCGGAGGCTGCCGAGAGTGCAAAACGGTGGTTTTGAGGATGGAGTCCACAGGAAAGCAGAGAGGTCCAAAAGGTGTGGGGCATTTGAAGGGGTTCCCGGAGGCAGTGAGGACCAGCATGACTTTTCCCCGCTGGGGCCTTTGCTGTGGGAGCAGCGGCTGGACGTTTGCGTTTTTTGCTCCGGAGGCTGCCGAGAGTGAAAAACGGTGGTTTTGAGGATGGAGTCCACAGGAAAGCAGAGAGGTCCAAAAGGTGTGGGGCATTTGAAGGGGTTCCCGGAGGCAGTGAGGACCAGCATGACTTTTCCCCGCTGGGGCCTTTGCTGTGGGAGCAGCGGCTGGACGTTTGCGTTTTTTGCTCCGGAGGCTGCCGAGAGTGAAAAACGGTGGTTTTGAGGATGGAGTCCACAGGAAAGCAGAGAGGTCCAAAAGGTGTGGGGCATTTGAAGGGGTTCCCGGAGGCAGTGAGGACCAGCATGACTTTTCCCCGCTGGGGCCTTTGCTGTGGGAGCAGTGCTGAACGTTTGCGTTTTTTGCTCCGGAGGCTGCCGAGAGTGAAAAATGGTGGTTTTGAGGATGGAGTCCACAGGAAAGCAGAGAGGTCCAAAAGGTGTGGGGCATTTGAAGGGGTTCCCGGAGGCAGTGAGGACCAGCATGACTTTTCCCCGCTGGGGCCTTTGCTGTGGAAGCAGCGGCTGGACGTTTGCTTTTTTTGCTCCGCTGGATGCCGAGAGTGAAAAACGGTGGTTTTGAGGATGGAGTCCACAGGAAAGCAGAGAGGTCCAAAAGGTGTGGGGCATTTGAAGGGGTTCCCGGAGGCAGTGAGGACCAGCATGACTTTTCCCCGCTGGGGCCTTTGCTGTGGGAGCAGCGGCTGGACGTTTGCGTTTTTTGCTCCGGAGGCTGCCGAGAGTGAAAAACGGTGGTTTTGAGGATGGAGTCCACAGGAAAGCAGAGAGGTCCAAAAGGTGTGGGGCATTTGAAGGGGTTCCCGGAGGCAGTGAGGACCAGCATGACTTTTCCCCGCTGGGGCCTTTGCTGTGGGAGCAGCGGCTGGACGTTTGCGTTTTTTGCTCCGGAGGCTGCCGAGAGTGCAAAACGGTGGTTTTGAGGATGGATTCTAGAAGAAAACAGAGAGGTCCAAAAGGTGTGGGGCATTTGAAGGGGTTCCCGGAGGCAGTGAGGACCAGCATGACTTTTCCCCGCTGGGACCTTTGCTGTGGGAGCAGCGGCTGGACGTTTGCGTTTTTTGCTCCGGAGGCTGCCGAGAGTGAAAAACACTGGTTTTGAGGATGGATTCCACATGAAAGCAGAGAGGTCCAAAAGGTGTGGGGCATTTGAAGGGGTTCCCGGAGGCAGTGAGGACCAGCATGACTTTTCCGCCTTGGAACCTTTGCTGTGGGAGCAGCGGCTGGACGTTTGCGTTTTTTGCTACAGAGACTACGGAGGGTTAAACGGTGGTTTTGATTATGGATTCCACAGGAAAGCAGAGAGGTCCAAAAGGTGTGGGGCATTTGAAGGGGTTCCCGGAGGCAGTGAAGATCAGCATGACCTTTCCCCGCTGGGGCCTTTGCTGTGGGAGCAGCGGCTGGACGTTTGCGTTTTTTGCTCCAGAGGCTGCCGAGGGTTAAAAACGGTGGTTTTGAGGATGGATTCCACATGAAAGCAGAGAGGTCCAAAAGGTGTGGGGCATTTGAAGGGGTTCCCGGAGGCAGTGAGGACCAGCATGACTTTTCCCCGCTGGGGCCTTTGCTGTGGGAGCAGCGGCTGGACGTTTGCATTTTTTGCTCCGGAGGCTGCCGAGAGTTAAAAACGGTGGTTTTGAGGATGGAGTCCACAGGAAAGCAGAGAGGTCCAAAAGGTGTGGGGCATTGGAAGGGGTTCCCGGAGGCAGTGAGGACCAGCATGACTTTTCCCCGCTGGGGCCTTTCTGTGGTAGCAGCGGCTGGACGTTTGCGTTTTTTGCTCCGGAGGCTGCCGAGAGTGAAAAACGGTGCTTTTGAGGATGGAGTCCACAGGAAAGCAGAGAGGTCCAAAAGGTGTGGGGCATTTGAAGGGCTTCCCGGAGGCAGTGAGGACCAGCATGACTTTTCCCCGCTGGGGCCTTTGCTGAGGGGGCAGCGGCTGGACGTTTGCGTTTTTTGCTCCGGAGGCTGCCGAGAGTGAAAAATGGTGGTTTTGAGGATGGAGTCCACAGGAAAGCAGAGAGGTCCAAAAGGTGTGGGGCATTTGAAGGGGTTCCCGGAGGCAGTGAGGACCAGCATGACTTTTCCCCGCTGGGGCCTTTGCTGTGGGAGCAGCGGCTGGACGTTTGCGTTTTTTGCTCCGGAGGCTGCCGAGAGTCAAAAACGGTGGTTTTGAGGATGGAGTCCACAGGAAAGCAGAGAGGTCCAAAAGGTGTGGGGCATTTGAAGGGGTTCCCGGAGGCAGTGAGGACCAGCATGACTTTTCCCCGCTGGGGCCTTTGCTGAGGGGGCAGCGGCTGGACGTTTGCGTTTTTTGCTCCGGAGGCTGCCGAGAGTGAAAAACGGTGGTTTTGAGGATGGAGTCCACAGGAAAGCAGAGAGGTCCAAAAGGTGTGGGGCATTTGAAGGGCTTCCCGGAGGCAGTGAGGACCAGCATGACTTTTCCCCGCTGGGGCCTTTGCTGTGGGAGCAGCGGCTGGACGTTTGCGGTTTTTGCTCCGGAGGCTGCCGAGGGTTAAAAACGGTGGTTTTGAGGATGGAGTCCACAGGAAAGCAGAGAGGTCCAAAAGGTGTGGGGCATTTGAAGGGGTTCCCGGAGGCAGTGAGGACCAGCATGACTTTTCCCCGCTGGGGCCTTTTCTGTGGGAGCAGCGGCTGGACGTTTGCGTTTTTTGCTCCGGCGGATGCCGAGAGTGAAAAACGGTGGTTTTGAGGATGGAGTCCACAGGAAAGCAGAGAGGTCCAAAAGGTGTCGGGCATTTGAAGGGGTTCCCGGAGGCAGTGAGGACCAGCATGACTTTTCCCCGCTTGGGCCTTTGCTGTGGTTGCAGCGGCTGGACGTTTGCGTTTTTTGCTCCGGAGGCTGCCGAGAGTGAAAAACGGTGGTTTTGAGGATGGAGTCCACAGGAAAGCAGAGAGGTCCAAAAGGTGTGGGGCATTTGAAGGGCTTCCCGGAGGCAGTGAGGACCAGCATGACTTTTCCCCGCTAGGGCCTTTGCTGTGGGAGCAGCGGCTGGACATTTCAGTTTTATGCTCCGGAGGCTGCCGAGAGTCAAAAACGGTGGTTTTGAGGATGGAGTCCACAGGAAAGCAGAGAGGTCCAAAAGGTGTGGGGCATTTGAAGGGCTTCCCGGAGGCAGTGAGGACCAGCATGACTTTTCCCCGCTGGGGCCTTTGCTGTGGGAGCAGCGGCTGGACGTTTGCGGTTTTTGCTCCGGAGGCTGCCGAGGGTTAAAAACGGTGGTTTTGAGGATGGAGTCCACAGGAAAACAGAGAGGTCCAAAAGGTGTGGGGCATTTGAAGGGGTTCCCGGAGGCAGTGAGGACCAGCATGACTTTTCCCCCCTGAGACCTTTGCTGTGGGAGCAGCGACTGGATGTTTGTGTTTTTTGCTACAGAGAGTACTGAGGGATAAAAACGGTGGTTTTGAGGATGGAGTCCACAGGAAAGCAGAGAGGTCCAAAAAGTGTGGGGCATTTGAAGGGGTTCCCAAAGGCAGTGAGGACCAGCATGACTTTTCCCCGCTGGGGCCTTTGCTGTGGGAGCAGCGGCTGGACCTTTTCGTTTTTTGCTCCGGAGGCTGCCGAGAGTGAAAAACGGTGCTTTTGAGGATGGAGTCCACAGGAAAGCAGAGAGGTCCAAAAGGTGTGGGGCATTTGAAGGGGTTCCCGGAGGCAGTGAGGACCAGCATGACTTTTCCCCGCTGGGGCCTTTGCTGTGGGAGCAGCGGCTGGACGTTTGCATTTTTTGCTCTGGAGGCTGCAGAGAGTTAAAAACGGTGGTTTTGAGGATGGAGTCCACAGGAAAGCAGAGAGGTCCAAAAGGTGTGGGGCATTTGAAGGGGTTCCCGGAGGCAGTGAGGACCAGCATGACTTTTCCGCCTTGGAACCTTTGCTGTGGGAGCAGCGGCTGGACGTTTGCGTTTTTTGCTCCGGAGGCTGCCGAGAGTGAAAAACGGTGGTTTTGAGGATGGAGTCCACAGGAAAGCAGAGAGGTCCAAAATATGTGGGGCATTTGAAGGGGTTCCCAGAGATAGTGAGGACCAGCATGACTTGTACCCGCTTGGGCTTTGCTGTGGGAGCAGCGGCTGGACGTTTGCGGTTTTTGCTCCGGAGGCTGCCGAGAGTGAAAAACAGTGGTTTTGAGGATGGAGTCCACAGGAAAGCAGAGAGGTCCAAAAGGTGTGGGGCATTTGAAGGGGTTCCCGGAGGCAGTGAGGACCAGCATGACTTTTCCCCGCTGGGGCCTTTGCTGTGGGAGCAGCGGCTGGACGTTTGCGTTTTTTGCTCCGGCGGATGCTGAGAGTGAAAAACGGTGGTTTTGAGGATGGAGTCCACAGGAAAGCAGAGAGGTCCAAAAGGTGTGGGGCATTTGAAGGGGTTCCTGGAGGCAGTGAGGACCAGCATGACTTTTCCCCGCTGGGGCCTTTGCTGTGGAAGCAGCGGCTGGACGTTTGCGTTTTTTGCTCCGGAGGCTGCCGAGAGTGAAAAACGGTGGTTTTGAGGATGGAGTCCACAGGAAAGCAGAGAGGTCCAAAAGGTGTGGGGCATTTGAAGGGGTTCCTGGAGGCAGTGAGGACCAGCATGACTTTTCCCCGCTGGGGCCTTTGCTGTGGAAGCAGCGGCTGGACGTTTGCGTTTTTTGCTCCGGCGGATGCCGAGAGTGAAAAACGGTGGTTTTGAGGATGGAGTCCACAGGAAAGCAGAGAGGTCCAAAAGGTGTGGGGCATTTGAAGGGGTTCCCAGAGGCAGCGAGGACCAGGATGACTTTTCCCTGCTGGGGCCTTTGCTGTGGGAGCAGCAGCTGGACGTTTGCGTTTTTTGCTCCGGAGGCTGCCGAGAGTGAAAAACGGTGGTTTTGAGGATGGAGTCCACAGGAAAGCAGAGAGGTCCAAAAGGTGTGGGGCATTTGAAGGGGTTCCCGGAGGCAGTGAGGACCAGCATGACTTTTCCCCGCTGGGGCCTTTGCTGTGGGAGCAACGGCTGGACGTTTGCGTTTTTTGCTCCGGCGGATGCCGAGAGTGAAAAATGGTGGTTTTGAGGATGGAGTCCACAGGAAAGCAGAGAGGTCCAAAAGGTGTGGGGCATTTGAAGGGGTTCCCAGAGGCAGTGAGGACCAGCATGACCTTTCTCTGCTGGGGCCTTTGCTGTGGTTGCAGAGGCTGGACGTTTGCGTTTTTTGCTCCGGTGGCTGCCGAGAGTGAAAAACGGTGGTTTTGAGGATGGAGTCCACAGGAAAGCAAAGAGGTCCAAAAGTTGTGGGGCATTTGAAGGGGTTCCCGGAGGCAGTGAGGACCAGCATGACTTTTCCCCACTGGGGCCTTTGCTGTGGGAGCAGCGGCTGGACGTTTGCGTTTTTTGCTACAGAGACTACCGAGGGTTAAAAACGGTGGTTTTGAGGATGGATTCCACAGGAAAACAGAGAGGTCCAAAAGGTGTGGGGCATTTGAAGGGGTTCCCGGAGGCAGTGAGGACCAGCATGACCTTTCCCCGCTGGGGCCTTTGCTGTGGGAGCAGCGGCTGGACGTTTGCTTTTTTCACTCCAGAGGCTGCCGAGGGTTAATAACGGTGGTTTTGAGGATGGATTCCACAGGAAAGCAGAGAGGTCCAAAAGGTGTGGGGCATTTGAAGGGGTTCCCGGAGGCAGTGAGGACCAGCATGACTTTTCCCCGATGGGGCTTTTGCTGTGTGAGCAGCGGCTGGATGTTTGCATTTTTTGCTCCGGAGGTTTCTGAGAGTGAAAAACGGTGGTTTTGAGGATGGATTCCACAGGAAAGCAGAGAGGTCCAAAAGGTGTGGGGCATTTGAAGGGGTTCCTGGAGGCAGTGAGGACCAGCATGACTTTTCCCCGCTGGGGCTTTGCTGTGGGAGCAGCGGCTGGACGTTTGCGTTTTTTGCTCCGGAGGCTGCCGAGAGTGAAAAACGGTGGTTTTGAGGATGGAGTCCACAGGAAAGCAGAGAGGTCCAAAAGGTGTGGGGCATTTGAAGGGGTTCCCGGAGGCAGTGAGGACCAGCATGACTTCTCCCCCCTGAGAGCTTTGCTGTGGGAGCAGTGGCTGGACGTTTGTGTTTTTTGCTCCGGAGGCTGCCGAGAGTGAAAAACAGTGATTTTGAGGTTAGAGTCCACAGGAAAGCAGAGAGGTCCAAAAGGTGTGGGGCATTTGAAGGGGTTCCCGGAGGCAGTGAGGACCAGCATGACTTTTCCCCCCTGAGACCTTTGCTGTGGGAACAGCGGCTGGACGTTTGCGTTTTTTGCTCCGGAGGCTGCCGAGAGTGAAAAACGGTGGTTTTGAGGATGGATTCGACAGGAAAGCAGAGAAGTCCAAAAGGTGTGGGGCATTTGAAGGGGTTCCCGGAGGCAGTGAGGACCAGCATTACTTTTCCTTGCTTGGGACTTTGCTGTGGGAGCAGCGGCTGGACGTTTGCGTTTTTTGCTCCGGAGGCTGCCGAGAGTGAAAAACGGTGGTTTTGAGGATGGAGTCCACAGAAAAGCAGAGAGGTCCAAAAGGTGTGGGGCATTTGAAGGGGTTCCCGGAGGCAGTGAGGACCAGCATGACTTTTCCCCGCTGGGGCTTTTGCTGTGGGAGCAGCGGCTGGACGTTTGCGTTTTTTGCTACAGAGACTACCGAGGGTTAAAAACAGTGGTTTTGAGGATGGAGTCCACAGGAAAGCAGAGAGGTCCAAAAGGTGTGGGGCATTTGAAGGGGTTCCCGGAGGCAGTGAGGACCAGCATGACTTTTCCCCGCTGGGGCCTTTGCTGTGGGAGCAGCGGCTGGACGTTTGCGTTTTTTGCTCCGGAGGCTGCCGAGAGTGAAAAACGGTGGTTTTGAGGATGGAGTCCACAGGAAAGCAGAGAGGGCCCAAGTGTGTGGGGCATTTGAAGCGGTTCCCGGAGGCAGTGAGGACCAGCATGACTTTTCCTTGCTTGGGCCTTTGCTGTGGGAGCAGCGGCTGGACGTTTGCGTTTTTTGCTCCAGAGGCTGCCGAGAGTGAAAAAAGGTGGTTTTGAGGATGGAGTCCACAGGAAAGCAGAGAGGTCCAAAAGGTGTGGGGCATTTGAAGGGGTTCCCGGAGGCAGTGAGGACCAGCATGACTTTTCCCCGCTGGAACCTTTGCTGTGGGAGCAGCGGCTGGACGTTTGAGTTTTTTGCTCCGAAGGCTGCCGAGAGTGAAAAACAGTGATTTTGAGGTTAGAGTCCACAGGAAAGCAGAGAGGTCCTAAAGGTGTGGGGCATTTGAAGGGGTTCCCGGAGGCAGTGAGGACCAGCCTAACTTTTCCTAGCTGGGGCATTTGCTGTGGGAGCAGCGGCTGGACGTTTGCGTTTTTTGCTCCGGAGGCTGCCGAGAGTGCAAAACGGTGGTTTTGAGGATGGAGTCCACAAGAAAGCAGAGAGGTCCAAAAGGTGTGGGGCATTTGAAGGGGTTCCCGGAGGCAGTGAGGACCAGCATTACTTTTCCTTGCTTGGGACTTTGCTGTGGGAGCAGCGGCTGGACGTTTGCGTTTTTTGCTCCGGAGGCTGCCGAGAGTGAAAAACGGTGCTTTTGATGATGGAGTCCACAGAAAAGCAGAGAGGTCCAAAAGGTGTGGGGCATTTGAAGGGGTTCCCGGAGGCAGTGAGGACCAGCATGACTTTTCCGCTTTGGAACCTTTGCTGTGGGAGCAGCGGCTGGACGTTTGCGTTTTTTGCTTTAGAGGCTGCCGTGGGTTAAAAACGGTGGTTTTGAGGTTAGAGTCCACAGGAAAGCAGCGAGGTCTAAAAGGTGTGGGGCATTTGAAGGGGTTCCCGGAGGCAGTGAGGACCAGCATGACTTTTCCCCCCTGAGACCTTTCCTGTGGGAGCAGTGGCTGGACGTTTGCGTTTTTTTCTCCGGAGGCTGCCGAGAGTGAAAAACGGTGGTTTTGAGGATGGAGTCCACAGGAAAACAGAGAGGTCCAAAAGGTGTGGGGCATTTGAAGGGGTTCCCGGAGGCAGTGAGGACCAGCATGACTTCTCCCCCCTGAGAGCTTTGCTGTGGGAGCAGCGGCTGGACGTTTGTGTTTTTTGCTCCGGAGGCTGCCGAGAGTGAAAAACAGTGATTTGAGGTTAGAGCCCACAGGAAAGCAGAGAGGTCCAAAAGGTGTGGGGCATTTGAAGGGGTTCCCGGAGGCAGTGAGGACCAGCATGACTTTTCCCCCCTGAGACCTTTGCTGTGGGAACAGCGGCTGGACGTTTGCGTTTTTTGCTCCGGAGGCTGCCGAGAGTGAAAAACGGTGGTTTTGAGGATGGATTCGACAGGAAAGCAGAGAAGTCCAAAAGGTGTGGGGCATTTGAAGGGGTTCCCGGAGGCAGTGAGGACCAGCATTACTTTTCCTTGCTTGGGACTTTGCTGTGGGAGCAGCGGCTGGACGTTTGCGGTTTTTGCTGCAGAGACTACCGAGGGTTAAAAACAGTGGTTTTGAGGATGGAGTCCACAGGAAAGCAGAGAGGTCCAAAAGGTGTGGGGCATTTGAAGGGGTTCCCGGAGGCAGTGAGGACCAGCATGACTTTTCCCCGCTGGGGCCTTTGCTGTGGGAGCAGCGGCTGGACGTTTGCGTTTTTTGCTCCGGAGGCTGCCGAGAGTGAAAAACGGTGGTTTTGAGGATGGAGTCCACAGGAAAGCAGAGAGGGCCCAAGTGTGTGGGGCATTTGAAGCGGTTCCCGGAGGCAGTGAGGACCAGCATGACTTTTCCTTGCTTGGGCCTTTGCTGTGGGAGCAGCGGCTGGACGTTTGCGTTTTTTGCTCCGGAGGCTGCCGAGAGTGAAAAAAGGTGGTTTTGAGGATGGAGTCCACAGGAAAACAGAGAGGTCCAAAAGGTGTGGGGCATTTGAAGGGGTTCCCGGAGGCAGTGAGGACCAGCATGACTTTTCCCCGCTGGGGCCTTTGCTGTGGGAGCAGCGGCTGGACGTTTGCGCTTTTTGCTCCGGAGGCTGCCGAGAGTGAAAAATGGTGGTTTTGAGGATGGAGTCCACAAGAAAACGGACAGGTCCAAAAGGTGTGGGGCATATGAAGCGGTTCCCGGAGGCAGTGAGGACCAGCATGACTTTTCCCCCCTGAGACCTTTGCTGTGGGAGCAGCGGCTGGACGTTTGCGTTTTTTGCTCCGGAGGCTGCCGAGAGTGAAAAACGGTGCTTTTGATGATGGAGTCCACAGAAAAGCAGAGAGGTCCAAAAGGTGTGGGGCATTTGAAGGGGTTCCCGGAGGCAGTGAGGACCAGCATGACTTTTCCCCGCTGGGGCTTTTGCTGTGGGAGCAGCGGCTGGACGTTTGCGTTTTTTGCTACAGAGACTACCGAGGGTTAAAAACAGTGGTTTTGAGGATGGAGTCCACAGGAAAGCAGAGAGGTCCAAAAGGTGTGGGGCATTTGAAGGGGTTCCCGGAGGCAGTGAGGACCAGCATGACTTTTCCCCGCTGGGGCCTTTGCTGTGGGAGCAGCGGCTGGACGTTTGCGTTTTTTGCTCCGGAGGCTGCCGAGAGTGAAAAACGGTGGTTTTGAGGATGGAGTCCACAGGAAAGCAGAGAGGGCCCAAGTGTGTGGGGCATTTGAAGCGGTTCCCGGAGGCAGTGAGGACCAGCATGACTTTTCCTTGCTTGGGCCTTTGCTGTGGGAGCAGCGGCTGGACGTTTGCGTTTTTTGCTCCAGAGGCTGCCGAGAGTGAAAAACGGTGGTTTTGAGGATGGAGTCCGTAGGGAAGCAGAGAGGGCCCAAGTGTGTGGGGCTTTTGAAGGGGTTCCCGGAGGCAGTGAGGACCAGCATCACTTGTCCCCGCTGGGGCCTTTGCTGTGGGATCAGCGGCTGAACGTTTGCATTTTTTACTCCGGAGGCTGCCGAGAGTGAAAAACGGTGGTTTTGAGGCAATGAATTATGAAAATCACAAAATTTTGTCTTTCGCCTCCGGCCTCCACTTTTTTGGCCTCCACTTTTTTGGCCTCCACTTTTTTGGCCTCCACTTTTTTGGCCTCCACTTTTTTGGCCTCCACTTTTTTGGCCTCCACTTTTTTGGCCTCCACTTTTTTGGCCTCCACTTTTTTGGCCTCCACTTTTTTGGCCTCCACTTTTTTGGCCTCCACTTTTTTGGCCTCCACTTTTTTGGCCTCCACTTTTTTGGCCTCCACTTTTTTGGCCTCCACTTTTTTGGCCTCCACTTTTTTGGCCTCCACTTTTTTGGCCTCCACTTTTCCTCCTCTGGCCTCCACTTTCCGGCTTTTACTTTCTGGCCTCCGGCCTCCACCTTCCGGCCTTTATCTCCTGGCCTCCACCTTCCGGCCTCCACCTCCTAACTGTTGTTCCTGTTTTTCCATCTTTACGCCTTGCCCGTCCCCTCTTTCTCTCCCAGTGTTTCTACTTTCCCTTCCCCCCTTTCCTTTTTTCCCTCGTCCCCCCCTTTTTGTTTTTCCCCTGTCCCACTTTTCCTCCTTTTTGTTCTGCACTGTTCCGTCCCCCCTTTCCCCTCTCCTCCTTATTATTTTTTTATTTTTTAGTATAGAATCACACGCATACATTTCCACCTGAAGGGAAAGGGGGAGGGACAAGCCCTTTCCCGAGAACAGACAGCAGCTTTACTGCCACACTAACAATGGCTGCAAAATTTCTTCAGATGGATCAACACTCATTTGAAGTCTTCAAATACTTCTCATCTTTAAAGGAGGTGCCGCATGTCCACCTGAATCCTTCCTCTTTCTTCTGGCCTATTTGGTAATACGCTGAAATAGGATGATGCCATTTACGGCAGCCCAAGGTCCATTGTTGGGGTTGTATGCCTCAGAAGAGGGAGATTCATAGGGGACATTAGAAAACGTTACAATCTGGAAACATGGGTGGGAGCCATTGAAATAGAGAAAACCCTCTCATTTTACTATCTATTGACATATGACTATTTGTTTGCGTATAGCGAAGGTGTTCAAAATAAAAATCTACTCTACAAAAAACCTCCTCTATTACATAAAGGATTTTAGAATATAAAATATGTGTCCCACAGTCCGTTTTTACCTTTATTGTTCTCTCTCTGCCTGGCTCCCCGTCCCCATTCTTTAATTGCTCTGTCTCTCCCCTTCAGCTCATCGAGGTTTTTTGGTATGTTTCAGTTTATCTCTGTCTACCTCACTGCCCCCTTTTTTAATTCCTTCTTCTCTGCCTTGTGGCTCATTGCTCTTTTTTGTTTTGTGTGTTTTTTGTTTTTTTTTTTTTTTTTCATCTCTGTCAGCGTGGTTTCCTGTTGCTTCCTTCTTCCTGGCCTGTAGCCCATCGCTGTTGCATTGGGTTTACCATGCGAGGTGTCGTTAGCTGGGGCGGGGGCTGCAGGGGTGGGTTCTGTGAGAAGACACCGGGTGTTGTTCCCATGTTGGGCACAGCCAGTTCCCACGCTGAGACGGATGTGCTGCTGGTTAAAGCTGAGCCCATCGGCAGCGCTGGTAGGAAGCAGAGCAGAGGTTCTCCTGCAGCCTGTGGTGAAGACCATGGTGAGGCAGGCTGTTCCCCTGCAGTCCAGGGAGGTCCAGGGTGGAGCCAACGTGCCCCTGCGGCGCGTGGAGGACCCGAGGCCGGAGCAGGTGGCTGTGCCTGAAGGAAGCCGAGAGCCTGTGCGAGACCTGCGGCCTCGTGGGAGGGACCCCCCACTGGAGCAGAAAAAGAGCCTGAGGAGGAAGGAGCCGCAACCCCCATGCCATGTCCCCTGCGTTGGTCAGGGGTGGGATGTAGAGAAGTCAGGAGAGAAGAGGCGCCCAGGAAAAGAGGGAGGGGTGGCAGGAAGGTGTTTTATTTTGCGTTTGTTCCTATTTGTCATTATTTGATTAACAGTAAGTTAAATTAATTTCCCCTCCTACCCTTCCCTCTCTGATTCCCCAAACTAATTTGAACTTCTTGCCCGTGTGGCTTGTGCTATGTCGCTTTTCAAATTGTCTTCCTACCTCTCCCTCCATGCAGCTCTGCGTACCTAGGTTTGAATTCTGGTGTATGATTCTTGTATCCCATCGCTTTCAAAATTTTCTGTCCTTGTCTCCCTCTAGCCGTCTCCCTGTCTGTAAATCCCCATTCTTCCCTCTCTTTCCTGCACCCAGGCACTCTTTTTCACTTTCTTTTTACATCTCCCTGTCCCTATTTTTTAGTTTTTGTCTATGTTTCGTGTACCATATTGCCTTTTGAGATTTTCTTTCAATGTCTACCTCTGTCCGGATCCCCGGTGTTATTTTTTATGTCTTGCCAATGTTTCTTTTCCCCCTGACACGGCAGAAATTTTCCCCGCCCCTTGTCTTGTCTCCGTCTTCTTGTCCTGCCGGTCCCTTTGGCCTCTGTCCTGCTCCCTGTCGCTCTTATTTGTTCCTCCATCTCTATGCCTGTTATTTTGCGCAGTCTGTCCGCTCTCCTCTCTCTACGTGGCTGTCCCACTCCCCACCCCTCTCTTGTTTGCAGCGTGCTGTTTTCTGCTTCCCTGTCTCACACCTCTTCTCTATGTCCCTCTGTCCTTCCTCCTGCTTTTCTCTTGCCTTTTCTCCCTCTGTCCTGTTGCGTTTGGGCACTGAGCCTTATAGCCAACTCACTGCTGGGATTTCTTGCGTACATTAATGAATAAACTTTTCCTGCCCCTTGTGTGCCCCTGGATGTGTTTGCATCCCCTGGGTGCAGAGGTCGTGGCTGGGGACAGGGGCAGGGGAGGGGGCGATGTGCTGTGGGGCTTTGGCAAGGGCCCCTGCTCCTGACGGGCTCCAGCTGTGGGCTGGGGCAGCCCAGGTGGGACCAGTGAGGTGATGGTGGGACGGGGCCAAGGGTTTAAAAAGGCTGCAGGTGGGGATGAGTGGGGGCAGCCTCAGGTGCAGCCAGTGAGGCTGAGGATGGGGCTGGCCCTGCTGTGCCAAGGGTCGGGGGCTGCCTGGGCACGCATGCCTGCTGGAGCTGGCTGAGGAGTGAAAAGAAGGGGGTTCCACAGGCGGCTGCCCCCAGCAAGGAGCGGACGGTCCCCACGGCGAGGAAGGATCACTCCCAGCCATTCCTGACAGCGCACACCACCAACTCACAGCTCCAGGACGTCGGTACCTCTGTCAGCTGCACATGTGAGCCACCGTGCCTCCGGGAAGCCTCGGGGGAGAGTTTAATAGCATGCTTTTTGTTTTTTCCATTCCATTTCGATGAATTCCCGACTTTACCGAAAATGGAAATTTGTGTTTTTCACTAATGTTGCTGTATACTGTGTAAGATGCTGATATAATTACTCTTTATAGGGCTGATGATGAGACTATCAAGCAGGGGTTCAGGTTAGCATCTTGTATGTGTCTGTCTATGGCGTTTCAGTATTTTTAAAGAAAGCAGAAGGGACATAAGGCATAGTGTATTTCAGGTGATGGGACCGCTCATTGCATTTCCCCTTCACCCTTCCCTGTCCCCTTTCCCTGTTTTCCCCCTTCTTCCCTGTGTTCCCCCATTCCCCCCTTTTCCCTTTCTTTCCCGATCTCCTCATCCCCCTTTACCCTTCTTTTAGTTGTCCCCTTTCCCCTTTCTTTCCTCCCGTCCCACCTTTCCCTCTTTCCCTTTATTCCCCCACCCCGTGTTCCCCCTTTCCTTTCCCTTTCTTCCACCCTGTCGCCCCTTTCCCCCTTTGCCTTTCTTTCCCCCTGTCCAATGTCCCCTATTTCCCCTTTTGTTCTACCTCCCCTGTTCCCTCATTATCCCTTATACCCCCCACCCCCCGTGCCCTTTCTTCCCCACACTACTGTCCCCCTTTCCCCCTTCCTTTCCCCTATGCCTCCTGTTTTGCTCTTTCCCTTCATCCTTGGTACCCCCTTTAATTCTTCCCCGTTGCCCCTTTCCCCGTCCTTTCCCTCTGCCCTTTCCCCCCCGTTGCCCCGTTCCTTCTTTTTCAATGACGCTCTCCCAATGAGTTCCATGCTCCCCCTTTCTCCCTTGTTCCCCCTTTCCTTCTCCTGCATCCCCCCTTTTCCCTACCCTTCTTTCTCAGTTCCCCCTACCATCTGTGTTCCGTGTCCCCCCTTCCCCATTTCCTCACCCCCCATCACCCCTTTTCTTTCTCCATTTTTCCTCCGTCCCATTTCTCCCTTTCTTTCCCCCACTCCATCCGCTGTCCCCCTCTTTCCACCTGTCTTGTCTCTCCTGTTCCAGGTCCCCCCTCTCTCTTTCTACCTCCCTTTCTTTCTGTTTTTCCATCTTCACACCTCGCCCGCCCCCCCTTCATTGTTTCTTCCCTGCTGCTCCCCTTTCTTCTTTTTTTTTTTCCCCCAGCTGTCTCCTCTTTTCTCCTTTCTTGGCTCCCCATTTTCCCCCTCATTCCCACGTTGAACCCTCCCCCCACACTCCTCTCCCCCTCCTCACATGGCCCTTGTGATCTCGCAGGTCTTCTTGCCCGACAGTGACTTCCATCCCGGCATGATTCTTCTTGCTGAGAGTTTTCCCTCACCTTTGAGGCACATTGTTTGTAGTGTTCTGTGTAGTATCTGTGCATGTGCGCGTGGCTCGGAGTCACCCCGCCCAGGGGTGTAGAGTCAGGAGTAGGTGGGATACCTTTAAGAGTATACGGTTTATATTTTGATGTGTCGAGGCAAAAGCGGTAAAATCATTTCGGACCGAGTAGCTGTGAGTGGGTTTTGCGAACAGGTTTTTCATTAACGCTTCCTGGGGAAGGACAGAGCTCTGCAGGAGGGGCCATTCAGCGCTGGCGCCAGAGACTGCATCTCAGACGAAAGGAGGCTGCCGAGAGTGAAAAATGGTGGTTTTGAGGATGGAGTCCACAGGAAAGCAGAGAGGTCCAAAAGGTGTGGGGCATTTGAAGGGGTTCCCGGAGGCAGAGAGGACCAGCATGACTTTTAGCCGCTGGGGCCTTCGCTGTGGGAGCAGCGGCTGGACGTTTGCGTTTTTTGCTCCGGAGGCTGCCGAGAGTGAAAAACGGTGGTTTTGAGGATGGAGTCCACAGGAAAGCAGAGAGGTCCAAAAGGTGTGGGGCATTTGAAGGGGTTCCCGGAGGCAGTGAGGACCAGCATGACTTTTCCCCCCTGAGACCTTTGCTGTGGGAGCAGCAGCTGGATGTTTGAGTTTTTTGCTCCGGAGGCTGCCGAGAGTGAAAAACGGTGGTTTTGAGGATGGAGTCCACAGGAAAGCAGAGAGGTCCAAAAGGTGTGGGGCATTTGAAGGGGTTCCCAGAGGCAGTGAGGACCAGCATGACTTTTCCGCCTTGGAACCTTTGCTGAGGGAGCAACGGCTGGACGTTTGCGTTTTTTGCTACAGAGAATACCGAGGGTTAAAAACGGTGGTTTTGAGAATGGATTCCACAGGAAAGCAGAGAGGTCCAAAAGGTGTGGGGCATTTGAAGGGGTTCCTGGAGGCAGTGAGGACCAGCATGACTTTTCCCCGCTTGAACCTTTGCTGTGGGAGCAGCGGCTGGACGTTTACGTTTTTTGCTCCGGAGGCTGCCGAGAGTGAAAAACGGTGGTTTTGAGGATGGAGTCCACAGTAAAGCAGAGAGGTCCAAAAGGTGTGGGGCATTTGAAGGGGTTCCCGGAGGCAGTGAGGACCAGCATGACTTTTCCCCGCTGGGGCCTTTGCTGTGGGAGCAGCGGCTGGACGTTTGCGTTTTTTGCTCCGGAGGCTGCCGAGAGTGAAAAACGGTGGTTTTGAGGATGGAGTCCACAGGAAAACAGAGAGGTCCAAAAGGTGTGGGGCATTTGAAGGGGTTCCCGGAGGCAGTGAGGACCAGCATGACTTTTCCCCGCTGGGGCCTTTGCTGTGGGAGCAGCGGCTGGACGTTTGCGTTTTTTGCTCCGGAGGCTGCCGAGAGTGAAAAACGGTGGTTTTGAGGATGGAGTCCACAGGAAAACAGAGAGGTCCAAAAGGTGTGGGGCATTTGAAGGGGTTCCCGGAGGCAGTGAGGACCAGCATGACTTTTCCGCCTTGGAACCTTTGCTGTGGGAGCAGCGGCTGGACGTTTGCGTTTTTTACTACAGAGACTACCGAGGGTTAAAAACGGTGGTTTTGAGGATGGAGTCCACAGGAAAGCAGAGAGGACCAAAAGGTGTGGGGCATTTGAAGGGGTTCCCGGAGGCAGTGAGGACCAGCATGACTTTTCCGCCTTCGAACTTTTGCTGTGGGAGCAGCGGCTGGACGTTTGCATTTTTTGCTCTGCAGGGTGCGGAGAGTGAAAAACAGTGATTTTGAGGTTAGAGTCCACAGGAAAGCAGAGAGGTCCAAAAGGTGTGGGGCATTTGAAGGGGTTCCCGGAGGCAGTGAGGACCAGCATGACTTTTCCCCGCTGGGGCCTTTGCTGTGGGAGCAGCGGCTGGACATTTGCGTTTTTTGCTCCGGAGGCTGCCGAGAGTGAAAAATGGTGGTTTTGAGGATGGAGTCCACAGGAAAACAGAGAGGTCCAAAAGGTGTGGGGCATTTGAAGGGGTTCCCGGAGGCAGTGAGGACCAGCATTAGTTTTCCTCGCTGGAACCTTTGCTGTGGGAGCAGCAGCTGGACGTTTGCGTTTTTGGCTTTAGATGCTGCCGTGGGTTAAAAACGGTGGTTTTGAGGCTAGAATCCACAGGAAAGCAGAGAGTTCTAAAATGTGTGCGGCATTTCAAGGGGTTCCCGGAGGCAGTGAGGACCAGCATGACTTTTCCCCGCTGGGGCCTTTGCTGTGGGAGCAGCGGCTGGACATTTGCGTTTTTTGCTCCAGAGACTACCGAGGGTTAATAACGGTGGTTTTGAGAATGGAGTCCACAGGAAAGCAGAGAGGTCCAAAAGGTGTGGGGCATTTGAAGGGGTTCCCTGAGGCAGTGAGGACCAGCATGACTTTTCCCCGCTGGGGCCTTTGCTGTGGGAGCAGCGGCTGGACGTTTGCGTTTTTTGCTCCGGAGGCTGCCGAGGGTTAATAACGGTGGTTTTGAGGATGGAGTCCACAGGAAAGCAGAGAGGTCCAAAAGGTGTGGGGCATTTGAAGGGGTTCCCGGAGGCAGTGAGGACCAGCATGACTTTTCCCCCCTGAGAACCTTTGCTGTGGGAGCAGCGGCTGGACGTTTGCGTTTTTTGCTCCGGAGGCTGCCGAGAGTGAAAAACAGTGACTTTTAGGATAGAGTCCACAGGAAAGCAGAGAGGTCCAAAAGGTGTGGGGCATTTGAAGGGGTTCCCGGAGGCAGTGAGGACCAGCATGACTTTTCCCTGCTTGGGCCTTTGCTGTGGGAACAGCGGCTGGACTTTGCGTTTTTTGCTACAGAGACTACCGAGGGTTAATAACGGTGGTTTTGAGGATGGAGTCCACAGGAAAGAAGAGAGGTCCAAAAGGTGTGGGGCATTTGAAGGGGTTCCCGGAGGCAGTGAGGACCAGCATGACTTTACTTCCTTAGAACCTTTGCATTGGGAGGAGGGGCTGGGCCTTTGCGTTTTTTGCTCCGGAGGCTGCTGAGAGTGAAAAACAGTGATTTTGAGGTTAGAGTCCACAGGAAAGCAGAGAGGTCCAAAAGGTGTGGGGCATTTGAAGGGGTTCCCGGAGGTAGTGAGGACCAGCATGACTTTTCCCCGCTGGGGCCTTTGCTGTGGGAGCAGCGGCTGGACGTTTGCGTTTTTTGCTCCGGAGGCTGCCGAGAGTGAAAAGCGGTGGTTTTGAGGATGGAGTCTACAGGAAAACAGAGAGGTCCAAAAGGTGTGGGGCATTTGAGGGGGTTCCCGGAGGCAGTGAGGACCAGCATGACTTTTCCCCGCTGGGGCCTTTGCTGTGGGAGCAGCGGCCTGACGTTTGCGTTTTTTGCTCCGGAGGCTGCCGAGAGTGAAAAACGGTGATTTTGAGGATGGATTCCACAGGAAAGCAGAGAGGTCCAAAAGGTGTGGGGCATTTGAAGGGGTTCCCGGAGGCAGTGAGGACCAGCATGACTTTACCCCGCTGGGGCCTTTGCTGTGGGAGCAGCGGCTGGACGTTTGCTTTTTTTGCTCCGGAGGCTGCCGAGAGTGAAAAACGGTGGTTTTGAGGATGGAGTCCACAGGAAAACAGAGAGGTCCAAAAGATGTGGGGCATTTGAAGGGGTTCCCGGAGGCAGTGAGGACCAGCATGACATTTCCCCCCTGAGACCTTTGCTGTGGGAGCAGCGGCTGGACGTTTGCGTTTTTTTCTCCGGAGTGTGCCGAGAGTGAAAAATGGCGGTTTTGAGGTTATAGTCCACAGGAAAGCAGAGAGGTCCAAAAGGTGTGGGGCATTTGAAGGGGTTCCCGGAGGCAGTGAGGACCAGCATGACTTTTCCCCCCTGAGACCTTTGCTGTGGGAGCAGCGGCTGGACGTTTGCGTTTTTTGCTTTACAGGCTGCCGTGTGTTAAAAACTGTGGTTTTGAGGCTAGAGTCCACAGGAAAGCAGAGAGCTCCAAAAGGTGTGGGGCATTTGAAGGGGTTCCCGGAGGCAGTGAGGACCAGCATGACTTTTCCGCCTTGGAACATTTGCTGTGGGAGCAGCGGCTGGACGTTTGCGTTTCTTGATCCGGAGGCTGCTGAGAGTGAAAAACGGTGGTTTTGAGGATGGAGTCCACAGGAAAACAGAGAGGTCCAAAAGGTGTGGGTCATTTGAAGGGGTTCCCGGAGGCAGTGAGGACCAGCATGACTTTTCCCCGCTGGGGCCTTTCCTGTGGGTGCAGCGGCTGGACATTTGCGGTTTTTGCTCCAGAGACTACCGAGGGTTAATAACGGTGGTTTTGAGGATGGAGTCCACAGGAAAGCAGAGAGGTCCAAAAGGTGTGGGGCATTTGAAGGGGTTCCCGGAGGCAGTGAGGACCAGCATGACTTGTCCCTGCTGGGGCCTTTGCTGTGGGAACAGAGGCTGGTCGTTTGCGTTTTTTGCTACAGAGACTACCGAGGGTTAATAACGGTGGTTTTGAGGATGGATTCCACAGGAAAGCAGAGAGGTCCAAAAGGTGTGGGGCATTTGAAGGGGTTCCCGGAGGCAGTGAGGACCAGCATGACTTTTCCTAGCTGGGGCCTTTGCTGTGGGAGCAGCGGCTGGACGTTTGCGTTTTTTGCTCCGGAGGCTGCCGAGAGTGAAAAACACTGGTTTTGAGGATGGAGTCCACAGGAAAACAGAGAGGTCCAAAAGGTGTGGGGCATTTGAAGGGGTTCCCGGAGTCAGTGAGGACCAGCATGACTTTTCCCCCCTGGCTCCTTTGCTGTGGGAGCAGCGTCTGGACGTTTGCGTTTTTTGCTCCGGAGTGTGCCAAGAGTGAAAAATGGCGGTTTTGAGGTTATAGTGCACAGGAAAGCAGAGAGGTCTAAAAGGTTTGGGGCATTTGAAGGGGTTCCCGGAGGCAGCGAGGACCAGGATGACTTTTCCCTGCTGGGGCCTTTGCTGTGGGAGCAGCGGCTGGACGTTTGCGTTTTTTGCTCCGGAGGCTGCTGAGAGTGAAAAACGGTGGTTTTGAGGATGGATTCCACAGGAAAGCAGAGAGGTCCAAAAGGTGTGGGGCATTTGAAGGGGTTCCCGGAGGCAGTGAGGACCAGCATGACTTGTCCCTGCTGGGGCCTTTGCTGTGGGAACAGAGGCTGGTCGTTTGCGTTTTTTGCTACAGAGACTACCGAGGGTTAATAACGGTGGTTTTGAGGATGGATTCCACAGGAAAGCAGAGAGGTCCAAAAGGTGTGGTGCATTTGAAGGGGTTCCCGGAGGCAGTGAGGACCAGCATGACTTTTCCCCGCTGGGGCCTTTGCTGTGGGAACAGCGGCTGGACGTTTGCGTTTTTTGCTCCAGAGCCAACCGAGGGTTAATAACGGTGGTTTTGAGGATGGATTCCACAGGAAAGCAGAGAGGTCCAAAAGGTGTGGGGCATTTGAAGGTGTTCCCAGAGGCAGTGAGGACTAGCATGACTTCTCCCCGCTGGGGTCTTCTGTGGGAGCAGCGGCTAGACGTTTGCGTTTTTTGCTCCGGAGGCTGCCGAGGGTTAATAACGGTGGTTTTGAGGATGGAGTCCACAGGAAAGCAGAGAGGTCCAAACTGTGTGGGGCATTTGAAGGGGTTCCTGGAGGCAGTGAGGACCAGCATGACTTTTCCCCCCTGAGACCTTTGCTGTGGGAGCAGCGGCTGGACGTTTGTGTTTTTTGCTCCGGACGCTGCCGAGAGTGAAAAGCGGTGATTTTTAAGATAGAGTCCACAGGAAAGCAGAGAGGTCCAAAAGGTGTGGGGCATTTGAAGGGGTTCCCGGAGGCAGTGAGGACCAGCATGACTTTTCCCCAATGGGGCCTTTGCTGTGGGAGCAGCGGCTGGACGTTTGCGTTTTTTGCTCCGGAGGCTGCTGAGAGTGAAAAGCGGTGGTTTTGAGCATGGAGTCCACAGGAAAGCAGAGAGGTCCAAAAGGTGTGGGGCATTTGAAGGTGTTCCCGGAGGCAGTGAGGAGCAGCATGACTTTTCCCCCCTGGCTCCTTTGCTGTGGGAGCAGAGGCTGGACGTTTGTGTTTTTTGCTCCGGAGGCTGCCGAGAGTGAAAAACAGTGATTTTTAGGATAGAGTCCACAGGAAAGCAGAGAGGTCCAAAAGGTGTGGGGCATTTGAAGGGGTTCCCGGAGGCAGTGAGGACCAGCATGACTTTTCCCCGCTGGGGCCTTTGCTGTGGGAGCAGCGGCTGGACGTTTGCGTTTCTTGCTCCGGAAGCTGCCGAGAGTGAAAAACGGTGGTTTTGAGGATGGAGTCCACAGGAAAGCAGAGAGGTCCAAAAGGTGTGGGGCATTTGAAGGGGTTCCCGGAGGCAGTGAGGACCAGCATGAGTTTTCCCCGCTGAGAACTTTGCTGTGGGACCAGCGGCTGGACGTTTGCGTTTTTTGCTACAGAGACTACCGAGGGTTAAAAACGGTGGTTTTTAGGATGGATTCCACAGAAAAGCAGAGAGGTCCAAAAGGTGTGGGGCATTTGAAGGGGTTCCCGGAGGCAGTGAGGACCAGCATGACTTGTCCCCGCTGGGGCCTTTGCTGTGGGAGCAGCGGCTAGACGTTTGCGTTTTTTGCTCCGGAGGCTGCCGAGAGTGAAAAACAGTGGTTTTGAGGATGGATTCCACAGGAAAACATAGAGGTCCAAAAGGTGTGGGGCATTTGAAGGGGTTCCCGGAGGCAGTGAGGACCAGCATGACTTTTCCCCGCTGGGGCCTTTGCTGTGGGAGCAGCGTCTGGACATTTGCGTTTTTTGCTCCGGAGGCTGCCGAGAGTGAAAAACGGTGGTTTTGAGGATGGAGTCCACAGGAAAACAGAGAGGTCCAAAAGGTGTGGGGCATTTGAAGGGGTTCCCGGAGGCAGTGAGGACCAGCATGACTTTTCCCCGCTGAGAACTTTGCTATGAGAGCAGCGGCAGGACGTTTGCGTTTTTTGCTCCGGAGGCTGCTGAGAGTGAAAAACAGTGGTTTTGAGGATGGAGTCCACAGGAAAACAGAGAGGTCCAAAAGGTGTGGGTCATTTGAAGGGGTTCCCGGAGGCAGCGAGGACCAGCATGACTTTTCCCCGCTGGGGCCTTTGCTGTGGGAGCAGCGGCTGGACGTTTGCGTTTTTTGCTCCGGAGGCTGCCGAGAGTGAAAAACGGTGGTTTTGAGGATGGAGTCCACAGGAAAACAGAGAGGTCCAAAAGGTTTGGGGCATTTGAAGGGGGTCCCGGAGGCAGTGAGGACCAGCATGACTTGTCCCCGCTGGGGCCTTTGCTGTGGGAACAGAGGCTGGACGTTTGCGTTTTTTGCTACAGAGACTACCGAGGGTTAATAACGGTGGTTTTGAGGATGGATTCCACAGGAAAGCCGAGAGCTCCAAAAGGTGTGGTGCATTTGAAGGGGTTCCCGGAGTCAGTGAGGACCAGCATGACTTTTCCCCGCTGGGGCCTTTGCTGTGGGAACAGCGGCTGGACGTTTGCGTTTTTTGCTCCAGAGACTACCGAGGGTTAATAACGGTGGTTTTGAGGATGGATTCCACAGGAAAGCAGAGAGGTCCAAAAGGTGTGGGGCATTTGAAGGGGTTCCCGGAGGCAGTGAGGACCAGCATGACTTTTCCCCGCTGGGGCCTTTGCTGTGGGAGCAGCGGCTGGACGTTTGCGTTTTTTGCTCCGGAGGCTGCCGAGAGTGAAAAACGGTGGTTTTGAGGATGGAGTCCACAGGAAAACAGAGAGGTCCAAAAGGTGTGGGGCATTTGAAGGGGTTCCCGGAGGCAGTGAGGACCAGCATGACTTTTCCCTCCTGAGACCTTTGCTGTGGGAGCAGCGGCTGGACGTTTGCGTTTTTTGCTACAGAGACTACCGAGGGTTAAAAACTGTGGTTTTGATGATGGATTCCACAGGAAAGCAGAAAGTTCCAAAAGGTGTGGGGCATTTGAAGGGGTTCCCAGAGGCAGTGAGGACCAGCATGACTTTTCCCCGCTGGGGCCTTTGCTGTGGGAACAGCGGCTGGACGTTTGCGTTTTTTGCTCCAGAGACTACCGAGGGTTAATAACGGTGGTTTTGAGGATGGATTCCACAGGAAAACAGAGAGGTCCAAAAGGTGTGGGTCATTTGAAGGGGTTCCCGGAGGCAGTGAGGACCAGCATGACTTGTCCCTGCTGGGGCCTTTGCTGTGGGAACAGAGGCTGGTCGTTTGCGTTTTTTGCTACAGAGACTACCGAGGGTTAATAACGGTGGTTTTGAGGATGGATTCCACAGGAAAGCAGAGAGGTCCAAAAGGTGTGGGGCATTTGAAGGGGTTCCCGGAGGCAGTGAGGACCAGCATGACTTTTCCTAGCTGGGGCCTTTGCTGTGGGAGCAGCGGCTGGACGTTTGCGTTTTTTGCTCCGGAGGCTGCCGAGAGTGAAAAACACTGGTTTTGAGGATGGAGTCCACAGGAAAACAGAGAGGTCCAAAAGGTGTGGGGCATTTGAAGGGGTTCCCGGAGGCAGTGAGGACCAGCATGACTTTTCCCCGCTGGCTCCTTTGCTGTGGGAGCAGCGTCTGGACGTTTGCGTTTTTTGCTCCGGAGTGTGCCAAGAGTGAAAAATGGCGGTTTTGAGGTTATAGTGCACAGGAAAGCAGAGAGGTCTAAAAGGTTTGGGGCATTTGAAGGGGTTCCCGGAGGCAGTGAGGACCAGCATGACTTTTCCCCGCTGGGGCCTTTGCTGTGGGAGCAGCGGCTGGACGTTTGCGTTTTTTGCTCCGGAGGCTGCTGAGAGTGAAAAACGGTTGTTTTGAGGATGGATTCCACAGGAAAACAGAGAGGTCCAAAAGGTGTGGGGCATTTGAAGGGGTTCCCGGAGGCAGTGAGGACCAGCATGACTTGTCCCTGCTGGGGCCTTTGCTGTGGGAACAGAGGCTGGTCGTTTGCGTTTTTTCCTACAGAGACTACCGAGGGTTAATAACGGTGGTTTTGAGGATGGATTCCACAGGAAAGCAGAGAGGTCCAAAAGGTGTGGGGCATTTGAAGGGGTTCCCGGAGGCAGTGAGAACCAGCATGACTTTTCCCCGCTGGGGCCTTTGCTGTGGGAACAGCGGCTGGACGTTTGCGTTTTTTGCTCCAGAGCCAACCGAGGGTTAATAACGGTGGTTTTGAGGATGGATTCCACAGGAAAGCAGAGAGGTCCAAAAGGTGTGGGGCATTTGAAGGTGTTCCCAGAGGCAGTGAGGACTAGCATGACTTCTCCCCGCTGGGGTCTTCTGTGGGAGCAGCGGCTAGACGTTTGCGTTTTTTGCTCCGGAGGCTGCCGAGAGTGAAAAACAGTGATTTTGAGGTTAGAGTCCACAGGAAAGCAGAGAGGTCCAAACTGTGTGGGGCATTTGAAGGGGTTCCTGGAGGCAGTGAGGACCAGCATGACTTTTCCCCCCTGAGACCTTTGCTGTGGGAGCAGCGGCTGGACGTTTGTGTTTTTTGCTCCGGACGCTGCCGAGAGTGAAAAGCGGTGATTTTTAGGATAGAGTCCACAGGAAAGCAGAGAGGTCCAAAAGGTGTGGGGCATTTGAAGGGGTTCCCGGAGGCAGTGAGGACCAGCATGACTTTTCCCCGCTGGGGCCTTTGCTGTGGGAGCAGCGGCTGGACGTTTGCGTTTCTTGCTCCGGAGGCTGCCGAGAGTGAAAAACGGTGGTTTTGAGGATGGAGTCCACAGGAAAACAGAGAGGTCCAAAAGGTGTGGGGCATTTGAAGGGGTTCCCGGAGGCAGTGAGGACCAGCATGAGTTTTCCCCGCTGAGAACTTTGCTGTGGGACCAGCGGCTGGACGTTTGCGTTTTTTGCTACAGAGACTACCGAGGGTTAAAAACGGTGGTTTTTAGGATGGATTCCACAGAAAAGCAGAGAGGTCCAAAAGGTGTGGGGCATTTGAAGGGGTTCCCGGAGGCAGTGAGGACCAGCATGACTTGTCCCCGCTGGGGCCTTTGCTGTGGGAGCAGCGGCTAGACGTTTGCGTTTTTTGCTCCGGAGGCTGCCGAGAGTGAAAAACAGTGGTTTTGAGGATGGATTCCACAGGAAAACATAGAGGTCCAAAAGGTGTGGGGCATTTGAAGGGGTTCCCGGAGGCAGTGAGGACCAGCATGACTTTTCCCCGCTGGGGCCTTTGCTGTGGGAGCAGCGTCTGGACATTTGCGTTTTTTGCTCCGGAGGCTGCCGAGAGTGAAAAACGGTGGTTTTGAGGATGGAGTCCACAGGAAAACAGAGAGGTCCAAAAGGTGTGGGGCATTTGAAGGGGTTCCCAGAGGCAGTGAGGACCAGCATGACTTTTCCCCGCTGAGAACTTTGATATGAGAGCAGCGGCAGGACGTTTGCGTTTTTTGCTCCGGAGGCTGCTGAGAGTGAAAAACGGTGGTTTTGAGGATGGAGTCCACAGGAAAACAGAGAGGTCCAAAAGGTGTGGGTCATTTGAAGGGGTTCCCGGAGGCAGTGAGGACCAGCATGACTTTTCCCCGCTGGGGCCTTTGCTGTGGGAGCAGCGGCTGGACGTTTGCGTTTTTTGCTCCGGAGTGTGCCGAGAGTGAAAAATGGCGGTTTTGAGGTTATAGTGCACAGGAAAGCAGAGAGGTCCAAAAGGTGTGGGGCATTTGAAGGGGTTCCCGGAGGCAGTGAGGACCAGCATGACTTTTCCCCGCTGGGGCCTTTGCTGTGGCAGCAGCGGCTGGACGTTTGCGTTTTTTGCTCAGGAGGCTGCCGAGAGTGAAAAACGGTGGTTTTGAGGATGGAGTCCACAGGAAAACAGAGAGGTCCAAAAGGTTTGGGGCATTTGAAGGGGTTCCCGGAGGCAGTGAGGACCAGCATGACTTGTCCCCGCTGGGGCCTTTGCTGTGGGAACAGAGGCTGGACGTTTGCGTTTTTTGCTCCAGAGACTACCGAGGGTTAATAACGGTGGTTTTGAGGATGGATTCCACAGGAAAGCCGAGAGCTCCAAAAGGTGTGGTGCATTTGAAGGGGTTCCCGGAGTCAGTGAGGACCAGCATGACTTTTCCCCGCTGGGGCCTTTGCTGTGGGAACAGCGGCTGGACGTTTGCGTTTTTTGCTCCAGAGCCAACCGAGGGTTAATAACGGTGGTTTTGAGGATGGATTCCACAGGAAAGCAGAGAGGTCCAAAAGGTGTGGGGCATTTGAAGGTGTTCCCAGAGGCAGTGAGGACTAGCATGACTTCTCCCCGCTGGGGCCTTCTGTGGGAGCAGCGGCTAGACGTTTGCGTTTTTTGCTCCGGAGGCTGTTGAGAGTGAAAAACAGTGGTTTTGAGGATGGAGTCCACAGGAAAGCAGAGAGGTCTAAGAGGTGTGGGGCATTTGAAGGGGTTCCCGGAGGCAGTGAGGACCAGCATGACTTTTCCCTCCTGAGACCTTTGCTGTGGGAGCAGCGGCTGGACGTTTGCGTTTTTTGCAACAGAGACTACCGAGGGTTAATAACGGTGGTTTTGAGGATGGATTCCACAGGAAAGCAGGAAGTTCCAAAAGGTGTGGGGCATTTGAAGGGGTTCCCGGAGGCAGTGAGGACCAGCATGACTTTTCCCCGCTGGGGCCTTTGCTGTGGGAGCAGCGGCTGGACGTTTGCGTTTTTTGCTCCGGAGGCTGCCGAGAGTGAAAAACGGTGGTTTTGAGGATGGAGTCCACAGGAAAACAGAGAGGTCCAAAAGGTGTGGGGCATTTGAAGGGGTTCCCGGAGGCAGTGAGGACCAGCATGACTTTTCCCCGCTGGGGCCTTTCCTGTGGGTGCAGCGGCTGGACATTTGCGGTTTTTGCTCCAGAGACTACCGAGGGTTAATAACGGTGGTTTTGAGGATGGAGTCCACAGGAAAGCAGAGAGGTCCAAAAGGTGTGGGGCATTTGAAGGGGTTCCCGGAGGCAGTGAGGACCAGCATGACTTTCCCCCGCTGGGGCCTTTGCTGTGGGAGCAGCGGCTGGACGTTTGCGTTTTTTGCTCCGGAGGCTGCTGAGAGTGAAAAACGGTGGTTTTGAGGATGGATTCCACAGGAAAACAGAGAGGTCCAAAAGGTGTGGGGCATTTGAAGGGGTTCCCGGAGGCAGTGAGGATCAGCATGACTTGTCCCTGCTGGGGCCTTTGCTGTGGGAACAGAGGCTGGTCGTTTGCGTTTTTTGCTACAGAGACTACCGAGGGTTAATAACGGTGGTTTTGAGGATGGATTCCACAGGAAAGCAGAGAGGTCCAAAAGGTGTGGTGCATTTGAAGGGGTTCCCGGAGGCAGTGAGGACCAGCATGACTTTTCCCCGCTGGGGCCTTTGCTGTGGGAACAGCGGCTGGACGTTTGCGTTTTTTGCTCCAGAGCCAACCGTGGGTTAATAACGGTGGTTTTGAGGATGGATTCCACAGGAAAGCAGAGAGGTCCAAAAGGTGTGGGGCATTTGAAGGTGTTCCCAGAGGCAGTGAGGACTAGCATGACTTCTCCCCGCTGGGGTCTTCTGTGGGAGCAGCGGCTAGACGTTTGCGTTTTTTGCTCCGGAGGCTGCCGAGGGTTAATAACGGTGGTTTTGAGGATGGAGTCCACAGGAAAGCAGAGAGGTCCAAACTGTGTGGGGCATTTGAATGGGTTCCTGGAGGCAGTGAGGACCAGCATGACTTTTCCCCCCTGAGACCTTTGCTGTGGGAGCAGCGGCTGGACGTTTGTGTTTTTTGCTCCGGACGATGCCGAGAGTGAAAAGCGGTGATTTTTAGGATAGAGTCCACAGGAAAGCAGAGAGGTCCAAAAGGTGTGGGGCATTTGAAGGGGTTCCCGGAGGCAGTGAGGACCAGCATGACTTTTCCCCGCTGGGGCCTTTGCTGTGGGACCAGCGGCTGGACGTTTGCGTTTTTTGCTCTGGAGGCTGCCGAGATTGAAAAACGGTGGTTTTGAGCATGGAGTCCACAGGAAAACAGAGAGTTCCAAAAGGTGTGGGGCATTTGAAGGGGTTCCCGGAGGCAGTGAGGACCAGCATGACTTTTCCCCGCTGGGGCCTTTGCTGTGGGTGCAGCGGCTGGACATTTGCGGTTTTTGCTCCAGAGACTACCGAGGGTTAATAACGGTGGTTTTGAGGATGGAGTCCACAGGAAAGCAGAGAGGTCCAAAAGGTGTGGGGCATTTGAAGGGGTTCCCGGAGGCAGTGAGGACCAGCATGACTTTTCCCCGCTGGGGCCTTTGCTGTGGGAGCAGCGGCTGGACGTTTGCGTTTTTTGCTCCGGAGGCTGCCGAGAGTAAAAAACGGTGGTTTTGAGGATGGAGTCCACAGGAAAACAGAGAGGTCCAAAAGGTGTGGGGCATTTGAAGGGGTTCCCGGAGGCAGTGAGGACCAGCATGACTTTTCCCCCCTGGCTCCTTTGCTGTGGGAGCAGCGGCTGGACGTTTGCGTTTTTTGCTCCGGACGCTGCCGAGAGTGAAAAATGGCGGTTTTGAGGTTATAGTCCACAGGAAAGCAGAGAGGTCCAAAAGGTGTGGGGCATTTGAAGGGGTTCCCGGAGGCAGTGAGGACCAGCATGACTTTTCCGCCTTGGAACCTTTGCTGTGGGAGCAGCGGCTGGACGTTTGCGTTTTTTGCTTTAGAGGCTGCCGTGGGTTAAAAACGGTGGTTTTGAGGCTAGAGTCCACAGGAAAGCAGAGAGGTCTAAAAGGTGTGGGGCATTTGAAGGGGTTCCTGGAGGCAGTGAGGACCAGCATGACTTGTCCCCGCTGGGGCCTTTGCTGTGGGAGCAGCGGCTGGACGTTTTCGTTTTTTGCTCCGGACGCTGCCGAGAGTGAAAAACAGTGATTTTTAGGATAGAGTCCACAGGAAAACAGAGAGGTCCAAAAGGTGTGGGGCATTTGAAGGGGTTCCCAGAGGCAGTGAGGACCAGCATGACTTGTCCCCGCTGGGGCATTTGCTGTGGGAGCAGCGGCTAGACGTTTGCGCTTTTTGCTCCGGAGGCTGCCGAGAGTGAAAAACATTGTTTTTGAGGATGGAGTCCACAGGAAAGCAGAGAGGTCCAAAAGGTGTGGGGCATTTGAAGGGGTTCCCGGAGGCAGTGAGGACCAGCATAACTTTTCCGCCTTGGAACCTTTGCTGTGGGAGCAGCGGCTGGACATTTGCGTTTTTTGCTCCGGAGGCTGCCGTGGGTTAAAAACGGTGGTTTTGAGGCTAGAGTCCACAGGAAAGCAGAGAGGTCCAAAAGGTGTGGGGCATTTGAAGGGGTTCCCGGAGGCAGTGAGGACCAGCATGACTTTTCCCCGCTGGGGCCTTTGCTGTGGTAGCAGCGGCTGGACGTTTGCGTTTTTTGCTCCGGAGGCTGCCGAGAGTGAAAAACAGTGATTTTTAGGATAGAGTCCACAGGAAAACAGAGAGGTCCAAAAGGTGTGGGGCATTTGAAGGGGTTCCCGGAGGCAGTGAGGACCAGCATGACTTGTCCCCGCTGGGGCCTTTGCTGTGGGAGCAGCGGCTAGACGTTTGCGCTTTTTGCTCCGGAGGCTGCCGAGAGTGAAAAACACTGGTTTTGAGGATGGATTCCACAGGAAAGCAGAGAGGTCCAAAAGGTGTGGGGCATTTGAAGGGGTTCCCGGAGGCAGTGAGGAGCAGCAATACTTTTCCCTGCTGGGACCTTTGCTGTGGGAGCAGCGGCTGGACGTTTGCGTTTTTTGCTCCGGAGGCTGCCGAGAGTGAAAAACAGTGGTTTTGATGATGGAGTCCACAGGAAAGCAGAGAGGTCCAAAAGGTGTGGGGCATTTGAAGGGGTTCCCGGAGGTAATGAGGACCAGCATGACTTTTCCCCGCTGGGGCCTTTGCTGTGGGAGCAGCGGCTGGACATTTGCGTTTTTTGCTCCACAGACTACGGAGTGTTAATAACGGTGGTTTTGAGGATGGAGTCCACAGGAAAACAGAGAGGTCCAAAAGGTGTGGGGCATTTGAAGGGGTTCCCGGAGGCAGTGAGGACCAGCATGACTTTTCCCCCCTGAGACCTTTGCTATGAGAGCAGTGGCAGGACGTTTGCGTTTTTTGCTCCGGAGGCTGCTGAGAATGAAAAACTGTGGTTTTGAGGATGGAGTCCACAGGAAAACAGAGAGGTCCAAAAGGTGTGGGGCATTTGAAGGGGTTCCCGGAGGCAGTGAGGACCAGCATGACTTTTCCCCGCTGGGGCCTTTGCTGTGGGTGCAGCGGCTGGACATTTGCGTTTTTTGCTCCAGAGACTACCGAGGGTTAATAACAGTGGTTTTGAGGATGGATTCCACAGGAAAGCAGAGAGGTCCAAAAGGTGTGGGGCATTTGAAGGGGTTCCCGGAGGCAGTGAGGACCAGCATGACTTTTCCCCCCTGGCTCCTTTGCTGTGGTAGCAGCGGCTGGACGTTTGCGTTTTTTGCTCCGGAGGCTGCCGAGAGTGAAAAATGGCGGTTTTGAGGTTATAGTCCACAGGAAAGAAGAGAGGTCCAAAAGGTGTGGGGCATTTGAAGGGGTTCCCGGAGGCAGTGAGGACCAGCATAACTTTTCCGCCATGGAACCTTTGCTGTGGGAGCAGCGGCTGGACGTTTGCGTTTTTTGCTCCGGACGCTGCCGAGAGTGAAAAACAGTGATTTTTAGGATAGAGTCCACAGGAAAACAGAGAGGTCCAAAAGGTGTGGGGCATTTGAAGGGGTTCCTGGAGGCAGTGAGGACCAGCATGACTTGTCCCCGCTGGGGCTTTTGCTGTGGGAGCAGCGGCTAGACGTTTGCGCTTTTTGCTCCGGAGGCTTCCGAGAGTGAAAACCACTGGTTTTGAGGATGGATTCCACAGGAAAGCAGAGAGGTCCAAAAGGTGTGGGGCATTTGAAGGGGTTCCCGGAGGCAGTGAGGAGCAGCAATACTTTTCCCTGCTGGGACCTTTGCTGTGGGAGCAGCGGCTGGACGTTTGCGTTTTTTGCTCCGGAGGCTGCCGAGAGTGAAAAACGGCGGCTTTGAGGTTATAGACCAAAGCAAGGCAGAGAGGTCCAAAAGGTGTGGGTCATTTGAAGGGGTTCCCGGAGGCAGTGAGGACCAGCATAACTTTTCCGCCTTGGAACCTTTGCTGTGGGAGCAGCGGCTGGACATTTGCGTTTTTTGCTCCGGAGGCTGCCGTGGGTTAAAAACGGTGGTTTTGAGGCTAGAGTCCACAGGAAAGCAGAGAGGTCCAAAAGGTGTGGGGCATTTGAAGGGGTTCCCGGAGGCAGTGAGGACCAGCATGACTTTTCCCCGCTGGGGCCTTTGCTGTGGGAGCAGCGGCTGGACGTTTGCGTTTTTTGCTCCGGAGGCTGCCGAGAGTGAAAAACAGTGATTTTTAGGATAGAGTCCACAGGAAAACAGAGAGGTCCAAAAGGTGTGGGGCATTTGAAGGGGTTCCCAGAGGCAGTGAGGACCAGCATGACTTTTCCCCGCTGAGAACTTTGCTATGAGAGCAGCGGCTGGACGTTTGCGTTTTTTGCTCCGGAGGCTGCTAAGAGTGAAAAACGGTGGTTTTGAGGATGGAGTCCACAGGAAAGCAGAGAGGTCCAAAAGGTGTGGGTCATTTGAAGGGGTTCCCGGAGGCAGTGAGGACCAGCATGACTTTTCCCCGCTGGGGCCTTTGCTGTGGGTGCAGCGGCTGGACATTTGCGTTTTTTGCTCCAGAGACTACCGAGGGTTAATAACGGTGGTTTTGAGGATGGATTCCACAGGAAAGCAGAGAGGTCCAAAAGGTGTGGGGCATTTGAAGGGGTTCCCGGAGGCAGTGAGGACCAGCATGACTTTTCCCCCCTGGCTCCTTTGCTGTGGTAGCAGCGGCTGGACGTTTGCGTTTTTTGCTCCGGACGCTGCCGAGAGTGAAAAACAGTGATTTTTAGGATAGAGTCCACAGGAAAACAGAGAGGTCCAAAAGGTGTGGGGCATTTGAAGGGGTTCCTGGAGGCAGTGAGGACCAGCATGACTTGTCCCCGCTGGGGCATTTGCTGTGGGAGCAGCGGCTAGACGTTTGCGCTTTTTGCTCCGGAGGCTGCCGAGAGTGAAAAACACTGGTTTTGAGGATGGATTCCACAGGAAAGCAGAGAGGTCCAAAAGGTGTGGGGCATTTGAAGGGGTTCCCGGAGGCAGTGAGGAGCAGCAATACTTTTCCCTGCTGGGACCTTTGCTGTGGGAGCAGCGGCTGGACGTTTGCGTTTTTTGCTCCGGAGGCTGCCGAGAGTGAAAAACAGTGGTTTTGATGATGGAGTCCACAGGAAAGCAGAGAGGTCCAAAATGTGTGGGGCATTTGAAGGGGTTCCCGGAGGTAATGAGGACCAGCATGACTTTTCCCCGCTGGGGCCTTTGCTGTGGGAGCAGCGGCTGGACATTTGCGTTTTTTGCTCCACAGACTACGGAGTGTTAATAACGGTGGTTTTGAGGATGGAGTCCACAGGAAAACAGAGAGGTCCAAAAGGTGTGGGGCATTTGAAGGGGTTCCCGGAGGCAGTGAGGACCAGCATGACTTTTCCCCCCTGAGACCTTTGCTATGAGAGCAGCGGCAGGACGTTTGCGTTTTTTGCTCCGGAGGCTGCTGAGAGTGAAAAACTGTGGTTTTGAGGATGGAGTCCACAGGAAAACAGAGAGGTCCAAAAGGTGTGGGGCATTTGAAGGGGTTCCCGGAGGCAGTGAGGACCAGCATGACTTTTCCCCGCTGGGGCCTTTGCTGTGGGAGCAGCGGCTGGACATTTGCGTTTTTTGCTCCAGAGACTACCGAGGGTTAATAACGGTGGTTTTGAGGATGGATTCCACAGGAAAGCAGAGAGGTCCAAAAGGTGTGGGGCATTTGAAGGGGTTCCCGGAGGCAGTGAGGACCAGCATGACTTTTCCCCCCTGGCTCCTTTGCTGTGGTAGCAGCGGCTGGACGTTTGCGTTTTTTGCTCCGGAGTGTGCCGAGAGTGAAAAATGGCGGTTTTGAGGTTATAGTCCACAGGAAAGCAGAGAGGTCCAAAAGGTGTGGGGCATTTGAAGGGGTTCCCGGAGGCAGTGAGGACCAGCATAACTTTTCCGCCATGGAACCTTTGCTGTGGGAGCAGCGGCTGGACGTTTGCGTTTTTTGCTCCGGACGCTGACGAGAGTGAAAAACAGTGATTTTTAGGATAGAGTCCACAGGAAAACAGAGAGGTCCAAAAGGTGTGGGGCATTTGAAGGGGTTCCTGGAGGCAGTGAGGACCAGCATGACTTTTCTCCGCTGGGGCCTTTGCTGTGGGTGCAGCGGCTGGACATTTGCGTTTTTTGCTCCAGAGACTACCGAGGGTTAATAACGGTGGTTTTGAGGATGGATTCCACAGGAAAGCAGAGAGGTCCAAAAGGTGTGGGGCATTTGAAGGGGTTCCCGGAGGCAGTGAGGACCAGCATGACTTTTCCCCCCTGGCTCCTTTGCTGTGGTAGCAGCGGCTGGACGTTTGCGTTTTTTGCTCCGGACGCTGCCGAGAGTGAAAAACAGTGATTTTTAGGATAGAGTCCACAGGAAAACAGAGAGGTCCAAAAGGTGTGGGGCATTTGAAGGGGTTCCTGGAGGCAGTGAGGACCAGCATGACTTGTCCCCGCTGGGGCATTTGCTGTGGGAGCAGCGGCTAGACGTTTGCGCTTTTTGCTCCGGAGGCTGCCGAGAGTGAAAAACACTGGTTTTGAGGATGGATTCCACAGGAAAGCAGAGAGGTCCAAAAGGTGTGGGGCATTTGAAGGGGTTCCCGGAGGCAGTGAGGAGCAGCAATACTTTTCCCTGCTGGGACCTTTGCTGTGGGAGCAGCGGCTGGACGTTTGCGTTTTTTGCTCCGGAGGCTGCCGAGAGTGAAAAATGGCGGTTTTGAGGTTATAGACCAAAGCAAGGCAGAGAGGTCCAAAAGGTGTGGGTCATTTGAAGGGGTTCCCGGAGGCAGTGAGGACCAGCATAACTTTTCCGCCTTGGAACCTTTGCTGTGGGAGCAGCGGCTGGACATTTGTGTTTTTTGCTCCGGAGGCTGCCGTGGGTTAAAAACGGTGGTTTTGAGGCTAGAGTCCACAGGAAAGCAGAGAGGTCCAAAAGGTGTGGGGCATTTGAAGGGGTTCCCAGAGGCAGTGAGGACCAGCATGACTTTTCCCCGCTGGGGCCTTTGCTATGAGAGCAGCGGCAGGACGTTTGCGTTTTTTGCTCCGGAGGCTGCTGAGAGTGAAAAACGGTGGTTTTGAGGATGGAGTCCACAGGAAAACAGAGAGGTCCAAAAGGTGTGGGTCATTTGAAGGGGTTCCCGGAGGCAGTGAGGACCAGCATGACTTTTCCCCGCTGGGGCCTTTGCTGTGGGTGCAGCGGCTGGACATTTGCGTTTTTTGCTCCAGAGACTACCGAGGGTTAATAACGGTGGTTTTGAGGATGGATTCCACAGGAAAGCAGAGAGGTCCAAAAGGTGTGGGGCATTTGAAGGGGTTCCCGGAGGCAGTGAGGACCAGCATGACTTTTCCCCCCTGGCTCCTTTGCTGTGGTAGCAGCGGCTGGACGTTTGCATTTTTTGCTCCAGAGACTACCGAGAGTGAAAAACGGTGGTTTTGAGGGTGGAGTCCACAGGAAAGCAGAGAGGTCCAAAAGGTGTGGGGCATTTGAAGGGGTTCCCGGAGGCAGTGAGGACCAGCATAACTTTTCCGCCTTGGAACCTTTGCTGTGGGAGCAGCGGCTGGACGTTTGCGTTTTTTGCTTTAGAGGCTGCCGTGGGTTAAAAACGGTGGTTTTGAGGCTAGAGTCCACAGGAAAGCAGAGAGGTCCAAAAGGTGTGGGGCATTTGAAGGGGTTCCCGGAGGCAGTGAGGACCAGCATGACTTTTCCCCGCTGGGGCCTTTGCTGTGGGAGCAGCGGCTGGACGTTTGCGTTTTTTGCTCCGGACGCTGCCGATAGTGAAAAACAGTGATTTTTAGGATAGAGTCCACAGGAAAACAGAGAGGTCCAAAAGGTGTGGGGCATTTGAAGGGGTTCCCGGAGGCAGTGAGGACCAGCGTGACTTTTCCCTGCTGGGGCCTTTGCTGTGGGAGCAGCGGCTGGACGTTTGCGTTTTTTGCTCCGGAGGCTGCCGAGAGTGAAAAATGGTGGTTTTGAGGATGGAGTCCACAGGAAAACAGAGAGTTCCAAAAGGTGTGGGGCATTTGAAGGGGTTCCCGGAGGCAGTGAGGACCAGCATGACTTGTCCCTGCTGGGGCCTTTGCTGTGGGAACAGAGGCTGGACGTTTGCGTTTTTTGCTCCAGAGCCAACCGAGGGTTAATAACGGTGGTTTTGAGGATGGATTCCACAGGAAAGCAGAGAGGTCCAAAAGGTGTGGGGCATTTGAAGGTGTTCCCAGAGGCAGTGAGGACTAGCATGACTTCTCCCCGCTGGGGTCTTCTGTGGGAGCAGCGGCTAGACGTTTGCGTTTTTTGCTCCGGAGGCTGCCGAGAGTGAAAAACAGTGGTTTTGAGGATGGAGTCCACAGGAAAACAGAGAGGTCCAAAAGGTGTGGGGCATTTGAAGGGGTTCCCGGAGGCAGTGAGGACCAGCATGACTTTTCCCTCCTGAGACCTTTGCTGTGGGAGCAGCGGCTGGACGTTTGCGTTTTTTGCTACAGAGACTACCGAGGGTTAAAAACTGTGGTTTTGATGATGGATTCCACAGGAAAGCAGAAAGTTCCAAAAGGTGTGGGGCATTTGAAGGGGTTCCCGGAGGCAGTGAGGACCAGCATGACTTTTCCCCGCTGGGGCCTTTGCTGTGGGAGCAGCGGCTGGACGTTTGCGTTTTTTGCTCCGGAGGCTGCCGAGAGTGAAAAACAGTGATTTTTAGGATAGAGTCCACAGGAAAACAGAGAGGTCCAAAAGGTGTGGGGCATTTGAAGGGGTTCCCAGAGGCAGTGAGGACCAGCATGACTTTTCCCCGCTGGGGCCTTTGCTGTGGGTGCAGCGGCTGGACATTTGCGTTTTTTGCTCCAGAGACTACCGAGGGTTAATAACGGTGGTTTTGAGGATGGATTCCACAGGAAAGCAGAGAGGTCCAAAAGGTGTGGGGCATTTGAAGGGGTTCCCGGAGGCAGTGAGGACCAGCATGACTTTTCCCCCCTGGCTCCTTTGCTGTGGTAGAGGCGGCTGGACGTTTGCGTTTTTTGCTCCAGAGACTACCGAGAGTGAAAAACGGTGGTTTTGAGGGTGGAGTCCACAGGAAAGCAGAGAGGTCCAAAAGGTGTGGGGCATTTGAAGGGGTTCCCGGAGGCAGTCAGGACCAGCATAACTTTTCCGCCTTGGAACCTTTGCTGTGGGAGCAGCGGCTGGACGTTTGCGTTTTTTGCTTTAGAGGCTGCCGTGGGTTAAAAACGGTGGTTTTGAGGCTAGAGTCCACAGGAAAGCAGAGAGGTCCAAAAGGTGTGGGGCATTTGAAGGGGTTCCCGGAGGCAGTGAGGACCAGCATGACTTTTCCCCGCTGGGGCCTTTGCTGTGGGAGCAGCGGCTGGACGTTTGCGTTTTTTGCTCCGGACGCTGCCGATAGTGAAAAACAGTGATTTTTAGGATAGAGTCCACAGGAAAACAGAGAGGTCCAAAAGGTGTGGGGCATTTGAAGGGGTTCCCGGAGGCAGTGAGGACCAGCGTGACTTTTCCCTGCTGGGGCCTTTGCTGTGGGAGCAGCGGCTGGACGTTTGCGTTTTTTGCTCCGGAGGCTGCCGAGAGTGAAAAATGGTGGTTTTGAGGATGGAGTCCACAGGAAAACAGAGAGTTCCAAAAGGTGTGGGGCATTTGAAGGGGTTCCCGGAGGCAGTGAGGACCAGCATGACTTGTCCCTGCTGGGGCCTTTGCTGTGGGAACAGAGGCTGGACGTTTGCGTTTTTTGCTACAGAGACTACCGAGGGTTAATAACGGTGGTTTTGAGGATGGATTCCACAGGAAAGCAGAGAGGTCCAAAAGGTGTGGTGCATTTGAAGGGGTTCCCGGAGGCAGTGAGGACCAGCATGACTTTTCCCCGCTGGGGCCTTTGCTGTGGGAACAGCGGCTGGACGTTTGCGTTTTTTGCTCCAGAGCCAACCGAGGGTTAATAACGGTGGTTTTGAGGATGGATTCCACAGGAAAGCAGAGAGGTCCAAAAGGTGTGGGGCATTTGAAGGTGTTCCCAGAGGCAGTGAGGACTAGCATGACTTCTCCCCGCTGGGGTCTTCTGTGGGAGCAGCGGCTAGACGTTTGCGTTTTTTGCTCCGGAGGCTGCCGAGAGTGAAAAACAGTGGTTTTGAGGATGGAGTCCACAGGAAAACAGAGAGGTCCAAAAGGTGTGGGGCATTTGAAGGGGTTCCCGGAGGCAGTGAGGACCAGCATGACTTTTCCCTCCTGAGACCTTTGCTGTGGGAGCAGCGGCTGGACGTTTGCGTTTTTTGCTACAGAGACTACCGAGGGTTAAAAACTGTGGTTTTGATGATGGATTCCACAGGAAAGCAGAAAGTTCCAAAAGGTGTGGGGCATTTGAAGGGGTTCCCGGAGGCAGTGAGGACCAGCATGACTTTTCCCCGCTGGGGCCTTTGCTGTGGGAGCAGCGGCTGGACGTTTGCGTTTTTTGCTCCGGAGGCTGCCGAGAGTGAAAAACAGTGATTTTTAGGATAGAGTCCACAGGAAAACAGAGAGGTCCAAAAGGTGTGGGGCATTTGAAGGGGTTCCCAGAGGCAGTGAGGACCAGCATGACTTTTCCCCGCTGGGGCCTTTGCTGTGGGTGCAGCGGCTGGACATTTGCGTTTTTTGCTCCAGAGACTACCGAGGGTTAATAACGGTGGTTTTGAGGATGGATTCCACAGGAAAGCAGAGAGGTCCAAAAGGTGTGGGGCATTTGAAGGGGTTCCCGGAGGCAGTGAGGACCAGCATGACTTTTCCCCCCTGGCTCCTTTGCTGTGGTAGCAGCGGCTGGACGTTTGCGTTTTTTGCTCCAGAGACTACCGAGAGTGAAAAACGGTGGTTTTGAGGGTGGAGTCCACAGGAAAGCAGAGAGGTCCAAAAGGTGTGGGGCATTTGAAGGGGTTCCCGGAGGCAGTCAGGACCAGCATAACTTTTCCGCCTTGGAACCTTTGCTGTGGGAGCAGCGGCTGGACGTTTGCGTTTTTTGCTTTAGAGGCTGCCGTGGGTTAAAAACGGTGGTTTTGAGGCTAGAGTCCACAGGAAAGCAGAGAGGTCCAAAAGGTGTGGGGCATTTGAAGGGGTTCCCGGAGGCAGTGAGGACCAGCATGACTTTTCCCCGCTGGGGCCTTTGCTGTGGGAGCAGCGGCTGGACGTTTGCGTTTTTTGCTCCGGACGCTGCCGATAGTGAAAAACAGTGATTTTTAGGATAGAGTCCACAGGAAAACAGAGAGGTCCAAAAGGTGTGGGGCATTTGAAGGGGTTCCCGGAGGCAGTGAGGACCAGCGTGACTTTTCCCTGCTGGGGCCTTTGCTGTGGGAGCAGCGGCTGGACGTTTGCGTTTTTTGCTCCGGAGGCTGCCGAGAGTGAAAAATGGTGGTTTTGAGGATGGAGTCCACAGGAAAACAGAGAGTTCCAAAAGGTGTGGGGCATTTGAAGGGGTTCCCGGAGGCAGTGAGGACCAGCATGACTTGTCCCTGCTGGGGCCTTTGCTGTGGGAACAGAGGCTGGACGTTTGCGTTTTTTGCTACAGAGACTACCGAGGGTTAATAACGGTGGTTTTGAGGATGGATTCCACAGGAAAGCAGAGAGGTCCAAAAGGTGTGGTGCATTTGAAGGGGTTCCCGGAGGCAGTGAGGACCAGCATGACTTTTCCCCGCTGGGGCCTTTGCTGTGGGAACAGCGGCTGGACGTTTGCGTTTTTTGCTCCAGAGCCAACCGAGGGTTAATAACGGTGGTTTTGAGGATGGATTCCACAGGAAAGCAGAGAGGTCCAAAAGGTGTGGGGCATTTGAAGGTGTTCCCAGAGGCAGTGAGGACTAGCATGACTTCTCCCCGCTGGGGTCTTCTGTGGGAGCAGCGGCTAGACGTTTGCGTTTTTTGCTCCGGAGGCTGCCGAGAGTGAAAAACAGTGGTTTTGAGGATGGAGTCCACAGGAAAACAGAGAGGTCCAAAAGGTGTGGGGCATTTGAAGGGGTTCCCGGAGGCAGTGAGGACCAGCATGACTTTTCCCTCCTGAGACCTTTGCTGTGGGAGCAGCGGCTGGACGTTTGCGTTTTTTGCTACAGAGACTACCGAGGGTTAAAAACTGTGGTTTTGATGATGGATTCCACAGGAAAGCAGAAAGTTCCAAAAGGTGTGGGGCATTTGAAGGGGTTCCCGGAGGCAGTGAGGACCAGCATGACTTTTCCCCGCTGGGGCCTTTGCTGTGGGAGCAGCGGCTGGACGTTTGCGTTTTTTGCTCCGGAGGCTGCCGAGAGTGAAAAACAGTGATTTTTAGGATAGAGTCCACAGGAAAACAGAGAGGTCCAAAAGGTGTGGGGCATTTGAAGGGGTTCCCAGAGGCAGTGAGGACCAGCATGACTTTTCCCCGCTGAGAACTTTGCTATGAGAGCAGCGGCAGGACGTTTGCGTTTTTTGCTCCGGAGGCTGCTGAGAGTGAAAAACGGTGGTTTTGAGGATGGAGTCCACAGGAAAACAGAGAGGTCCAAAAGGTGTGGGTCATTTGAAGGGGTTCCCGGAGGCAGTGAGGACCAGCATGACTTTTCCCCGCTGGGGCCTTTGCTGTGGGTGCAGCGGCTGGACATTTGCGTTTTTTGCTCCAGAGACTACCGAGGGTTAATAACGGTGGTTTTGAGGATGGATTCCACAGGAAAGCAGAGAGGTCCAAAAGGTGTGGGGCATTTGAAGGGGTTCCCGGAGGCAGTGAGGACCAGCATGACTTTTCCCCCCTGGCTCCTTTGCTGTGGTAGCAGCGGCTGGACGTTTGCGTTTTTTGCTCCAGAGACTACCGAGAGTGAAAAACGGTGGTTTTGAGGGTGGAGTCCACAGGAAAGCAGAGAGGTCCAAAAGGTGTGGGGCATTTGAAGGGGTTCCCGGAGGCAGTGAGGACCAGCATAACTTTTCCGCCTTGGAACCTTTGCTGTGGGAGCAGCGGCTGGACGTTTGCGTTTTTTGCTTTAGAGGCTGCCGTGGGTTAAAAACGGTGGTTTTGAGGCTAGAGTCCACAGGAAAGCAGAGAGGTCCAAAAGGTGTGGGGCATTTGAAGGGGTTCCCGGAGGCAGTGAGGACCAGCATGACTTTTCCCCGCTGGGGCCTTTGCTGTGGGAGCAGCGGCTGGACGTTTGCGTTTTTTGCTCCGGACGCTGCCGATAGTGAAAAACAGTGATTTTTAGGATAGAGTCCACAGGAAAACAGAGAGGTCCAAAAGGTGTGGGGCATTTGAAGGGGTTCCCGGAGGCAGTGAGGACCAGCGTGACTTTTCCCTGCTGGGGCCTTTGCTGTGGGAGCAGCGGCTGGACGTTTGCGTTTTTTGCTCCGGAGGCTGCCGAGAGTGAAAAATGGTGGTTTTGAGGATGGAGTCCACAGGAAAACAGAGAGTTCCAAAAGGTGTGGGTCATTTGAAGGGGTTCCCGGAGGCAGTGAGGACCAGCATGACTTGTCCCTGCTGGGGCCTTTGCTGTGGGAACAGAGGCTGGACGTTTGCGTTTTTTGCTCCAGAGACTACCGAGGGTTAATAACGGTGGTTTTGAGGATGGATTCCACAGGAAAGCAGAGAGGTCCAAAAGGTGTGGGGCATTTGAAGGGGTTCCCGGAGGCAGTGAGGACCAGCATGACTTTTCCCCGCTGGGGCCTTTGCTGTGGGAGCAGCGGCTGGACGTTTGCGTTTTTTGCTCCGGAGGCTGCCGAGAGTGAAAAACGGTGGTTTTGAGGATGGAGTCCACAGGAAAACAGAGAGGTCCAAAAGGTGTGGGGCATTTGAAGGGGTTCCCGGAGGCAGTGAGGACCAGCATGACTTTTCCCCCCTGAGAACTTTGCTGTGGGAGCAGCGACTGGACGTTTGCGTTTTTTGATCCGGAGTGTGCCGAGAGTGAAAAACAGTGATTTTTAGGATGGAGTCCACAGGAAAACAGAGAGGTTCTAAAGGTGTGGGGCATTTGAAGGGGTTCCCGGAGGCAGTGAGGGCCAGCATGACTTTTCCCCGCTGGGGCTATGCTGTGGGAGCAGCGGCTGGACATTTGCGTTTTTTGCTCCAGAGACTACCGAGGGTTAATAACGGTGGTTTTGAGGAAGGAGTCCACAGGAAAGCAGAGAGGTCCAAAAGGTGTGGGGCATTTGAAAGGGTTCCTGGAGGCAGTGAGGACCAGCATGACTTTTCCCCGCTGGGGCCTTTGCTGTGGGAGCAGCGGCTGGACGTTTGTGTTTTTTGCTCCGGAGGCTGCCGAGAGTGAAAAACGGTGATTTTTAGGATAGAGTCCACAGGAAAGCAGAGAGGTCCAAAAGGTGTGGGGCATTTGAAGGGGTTCCCGGAGGCAGTGAGGACCAGCATGACTTTTCCCCGCTGGGGCCTTTGCTGTGGGAGCAGCGGCTGGACGTTTGCGTTTTTTGCTCCGGAGGCTGCCGAGAGTGAAAAACGGTGGTTTTGAGGATGGAGTCCACAGGAAAACAGAGAGCTCCAAAAGGTGTGGGGCATTTGAAGGGGTTCCCAGAGGCAGTGAGGACCAGCATGACTTTTCCCCGCTGGGGCCTTTGCTGTGGGACCAGCGGCTGGACGTTTGCGTTTTTTGCTACAGAGACTACCGAGGGTTAATAACGGTGGTTTTGAGGATGGATTCCACAGGAAAGCAGAGAGGTCCAAAAGGTGTGGGGCATTTGAAGGGGTTCCCGGAGGCAGTGAGGACCAGCATGACTTTTCCCCCCTGGCTCCTTTGCTGTGGTAGCAGCGGCTGGACGTTTGCGTTTTTTGCTCCAGAGACTACCGAGAGTGAAAAACGGTGGTTTTGAGGGTGGAGTCCACAGGAAAGCAGAGAGGTCCAAAAGGTGTGGGGCATTTGAAGGGGTTCCCGGAGGCAGTGAGGACCAGCATAACTTTTCCGCCTTGGAACCTTTGCTGTGGGAGCAGCGGCTGGACGTTTGCGTTTTTTGCTTTAGAGGCTGCCGTGGGTTAAAAACGGTGGTTTTGAGGCTAGAGTCCACAGGAAAGCAGAGAGGTCCAAAAGGTGTGGGGCATTTGAAGGGGTTCCCGGAGGCAGTGAGGACCAGCATGACTTTTCCCCGCTGGGGCCTTTGCTGTGGGAGCAGCGGCTGGACGTTTGCGTTTTTTGCTCCGGACGCTGCCGATAGTGAAAAACAGTGATTTTTAGGATAGAGTCCACAGGAAAACAGAGAGGTCCAAAAGGTGTGGGGCATTTGAAGGGGTTCCCGGAGGCAGTGAGGACCAGCGTGACTTTTCCCTGCTGGGGCCTTTGCTGTGGGAGCAGCGGCTGGACGTTTGCGTTTTTTGCTCCGGAGGCTGCCGAGAGTGAAAAATGGTGGTTTTGAGGATGGAGTCCACAGGAAAACAGAGAGTTCCAAAAGGTGTGGGGCATTTGAAGGGGTTCCCGGAGGCAGTGAGGACCAGCATGACTTGTCCCTGCTGGGGCCTTTGCTGTGGGAACAGAGGCTGGACGTTTGCGTTTTTTGCTCCAGAGACTACCGAGGGTTAATAACGGTGGTTTTGAGGATGGATTCCACAGGAAAGCAGAGAGGTCCAAAAGGTGTGGGGCATTTGAAGGGGTTCCCGGAGGCAGTGAGGACCAGCATGACTTTTCCCCGCTGGGGCCTTTGCTGTGGGAGCAGCGGCTGGACGTTTGCGTTTTTTGCTCCGGAGGCTGCCGAGAGTGAAAAACGGTGGTTTTGAGGATGGAGTCCACAGGAAAACAGAGAGGTCCAAAAGGTGTGGGGCATTTGAAGGGGTTCCCGGAGGCAGTGAGGACCAGCATGACTTTTCCCCCCTGAGAACTTTGCTGTGGGAGCAGCGACTGGACGTTTGCGTTTTTTGATCCGGAGTGTGCCGAGAGTGAAAAACAGTGATTTTTAGGATGGAGTCCACAGGAAAACAGAGAGGTTCTAAAGGTGTGGGGCATTTGAAGGGGTTCCCGGAGGCAGTGAGGGCCAGCATGACTTTTCCCCGCTGGGGCTATGCTGTGGGAGCAGCGGCTGGACATTTGCGTTTTTTGCTCCAGAGACTACCGAGGGTTAATAACGGTGGTTTTGAGGAAGGAGTCCACAGGAAAGCAGAGAGGTCCAAAAGGTGTGGGGCATTTGAAAGGGTTCCTGGAGGCAGTGAGGACCAGCATGACTTTTCCCCGCTGGGGCCTTTGCTGTGGGAGCAGCGGCTGGACGTTTGTGTTTTTTGCTCCGGAGGCTGCCGAGAGTGAAAAACGGTGATTTTTAGGATAGAGTCCACAGGAAAGCAGAGAGGTCCAAAAGGTGTGGGGCATTTGAAGGGGTTCCCGGAGGCAGTGAGGACCAGCATGACTTTTCCCCGCTGGGGCCTTTGCTGTGGGAGCAGCGGCTGGACGTTTGCGTTTTTTGCTCCGGAGGCTGCCGAGAGTGAAAAACGGTGGTTTTGAGGATGGAGTCCACAGGAAAACAGAGAGCTCCAAAAGGTGTGGGGCATTTGAAGGGGTTCCCAGAGGCAGTGAGGACCAGCATGACTTTTCCCCGCTGGGGCCTTTGCTGTGGGAGCAGCGGCTGGACGTTTGCGTTTTTTGCTACAGAGACTACCGAGGGTTAATAACGGTGGTTTTGAGGATGGATTCCACAGGAAAGCAGAGAGGTCCAAAAGGTGTGGGGCATTTGAAGGGGTTCCCGGAGGCAGTGAGGACCAGCATAACTTTTCCGCCTTGGAACCTTTGCTGTGGGAGCAGCGGCTGGACGTTTGCGTTTTTTGCTTTAGAGGCTACCGTGGGTTAAAAACGGTGGTTTTGAGGCTAGAGTCCACAGGAAAGCAGAGAGGTCCAAAAGGTGTGGGGCATTTGAAGGGGTTCCCTGAGGCAGTGAGGACCAGCATGACTTGTCCCCGCTGGGGCCTTTGCTGTGGGAGCAGCGGCTGGACGTTTGCGTTTTTTGCTCCGGACGCTGCCGAGAGTGAAAAACAGTGATTTTTAGGATAGAGTCCACAGGAAAACAGAGAGGTCCAAAAGGTGTGGGGCATTTGAAGGGGTTCCTGGAGGCAGTGAGGACCAGCATGACTTGTCCCCGCTGGGGCATTTGCTGTGGGAGCAGCGGCTAGACGTTTGCGCTTTTTGCTCCGGAGGCTGCCGAGAGTGAAAAACACTGGTTTTGAGGATGGATTCCACAGGAAAGCAGAGAGGTCCAAAAGGTGTGGGGCATTTGAAGGGGTTCCCGGAGGCAGTGAGGAGCAGCAATACTTTTCCCTGCTGGGACCTTTGCTGTGGGAGCAGCGGCTGGACGTTTGCGTTTTTTGCTCCGGACGCTGCCGAGGGTGAAAAATGGCGGTTTTGAGGTTATAGACCAAAGCAAGGCAGAGAGGTCCAAAAGGTGTGGGTCATTTGAAGGGGTTCCCGGAGGCAGTGAGGACCAGCATAACTTTTCCGCCTTGGAACCTTTGCTGTGGGAGCAGCGGCTGGACATTTGCGTTTTTTGCTCCGGAGGCTGCCGTGGGTTAAAAACGGTGGTTTTTAGGCTAGAGTCCACAGGAAAGCAGAGAGGTCCAAAAGGTGTGGGGCATTTGAAGGGGTTCCCGGAGGCAGTGAGGACCAGCATGACTTTTCCCCGCTGGGGCCTTTGCTGTGGGAGCAGCGGCTGGACGTTTGCGTTTTTTGCTCCGGAGGCTGCCGAGAGTGAAAAACAGTGATTTTTAGGATAGAGTCCACAGGAAAGCAGAGAGGTCCAAAAGGTGTGGGGCATTTGAAGGGGTTCCCAGAGGCAGTGAGGACCAGCATGACTTTTCCCCCCTGAGAACTTTGCTATGAGAGCAGCGGCTGGACGTTTGCGTTTTTTGCTCCGGAGGCTGCCGAGAGTGAAAAACGGTGGTTTTGAGGATGGATTCCACAGGAAAGCAGAGAGGTCCAAAAGGTGTGGGGCATTTGAAGGGGTTCCCGGAGGCAGTGAGGACCAGCATGACTTTTCCGCCTTGGAACCTTTGCTGTGGGAGCAGCGGCTAGACGTTTGCGTTTTTTGCTCCAGAGGCTGCCGAGAGTGAAAAACAGTGGTTTTGATGATGGAGTCCACAGGAAAGCAGAGAGGTCCAAAAGGTGTGGGGCATTTGAAGGGGTTCCCGGAGGTAATGAGGACCAGCATGACTTTTCCCCGCTGGGGCCTTTGCTGTGGGAGCAGCGGCTGGACATTTGCGTTTTTTGCTCCACAGACTACCGAGGGTTAATAACGGTGGTTTTGAGGATGGAGTCTACAGGAAAACAGAGAGGTCCAAAAGGTGTGGGGCATTTGAAGGGGTTCCCGGAGGCAGTGAGGACCAGCATGACTTTTCCCCGCTGGGGCCTTTGCTATGAGAGCAGCGGCAGGACGTTTGCGTTTTTTGCTCCGGAGGCTGCTGAGAGTGAAAAACTGTGATTTTGAGGATGGAGTCCACAGGAAAACAGAGAGGTCCAAAAGGTGTGGGTCATTTGAAGGGGTTCCCGGAGGCAGTGAGGACCAGCATGACTTTTCCCCGCTGGGGCCTTTGCTGTGGGTGCAGCGGCTGGACATTTGCGTTTTTTGCTCCAGAGACTACCGAGGGTTAATAACGGTTGTTTTGAGGATGGATTCCACAGGAAAGCAGAGAGGTCCAAAAGGTGTGGGGCATTTGAAGGGGTTCCCGGAGGCAGTGAGGACCAGCATGACTTTTCCGCCTTGGAACCTTTGCTGTGGTAGCAGCGGCTGGACGTTTGCTTTTTTTGCTCCAGAGACTACCGAGAGTGAAAAACGGTGGTTTTGAGGGTGGAGTCCACAGGAAAGCAGAGAGGTCCAAAAGGTGTGGGGCATTTGAAGGGGTTCCCGGAGGCAGTGAGGACCAGCATGACTTGTCCCCGCTGTGGCCTTTGCTGTGGGAGCAGCGGCTGGACGTTTGCGTTTTTTGCTTTAGAGGCTGCCGTGGGTTGAAAACGGTGGTTTTGAGGCTAGAGTCCACAGGAAAGCAGAGAGGTCTAAAAGGTGTGGGGCATTTGAAGGGGTTCCTGGAGGCAGTGAGGACCAGCATGACTTTTCCCGCTGGGGCCTTTGCTGTGGGAGCAGCGGCTGGACGTTTGCGCTTTTTGATCCGGAGGTTGCCGAGAGTGAATAGCGGTGGTTTTGAGGATGGATTCCACAGGAAAGCAGAGAGGTCCAAAAGGTGTGGGGCATTTGAAGGGGTTCCCGGAGGCAGTGAGGACCAGCATAACTTTTCCGCCTTGGAACCTTTGCTGTGGGAGCAGCGGCTGGACGTTTGCGTTTTTTGCTTTAGAGGCTGCCGTGGGTTAAAAACGGTGGTTTTGAGGCTAGAGTCCACAGGAAAGCAGAGAGGTCCAAAAGGTGTGGGGCATTTGAAGGGGTTCCCGGAGGCAGTGAGGACCAGCATGACTTGTCCCCGCTGGGGCCTTTGCTGTGGGAGCAGCGGCTGGACGTTTGCATTTTTTGCTCCGGACGCTGCCGAGAGTGAAAAACGGTGGTTTTGAGGATGGAGTCCACAGGAAAACAGAGAGGTCCAAAAGGTGTGGGGCATTTGAAGGGGTTCCCGGAGGCAGTGAGGACCAGCATGACTTTTCCCCCCTGGCTCCTTTGCTGTGGGAGCAGCGGCTGGACGTTTGCGTTTTTTGCTCCGGAGTGTGCCGAGAGTGAAAAATGGCGGTTTTGAGGTTATAGTCCACAGGAAAGCAGAGAGGTCCAAAAGGTGTGGGGCATTTGAAGGGGTTCCCGGAGGCAGTGAGGACCAGCATGACTTTTCCGCCTTGGAACCTTTGCTGTGGGAGCAGCGGCTGGACGTTTGCGTTTTTTGCTTTAGAGTCTGCCGTGGGTTAAAAACGGTGGTTTTGAGGCTAGAGTCCACAGGAAAGCAGAGAGGTCTAAAAGGTGTGGGGCATTTGAAGGGGTTCCTGGAGGCAGTGAGGACCAGCATGACTTTTCCCCGCTGGGGCCTTTGCTGTGGGAGCAGCGGCTGGACGTTTGCGTTTTTTGCTCCGGAGGCTGCCGACAGTGAAAAACGGTGGTTTTGAGGCTAGAGTCCGTAGGGAAGCAGAGAGGGCCCAAGTGTGTGGGGCATTTGGAGGGCTTCCCGGAGGCAGTGAGGACCAGCATCACTTGTCCCCGCTGTGGCCTTTACTGTGGGAGCAGCGGCTGAACGTTTGCGTTTTTTACTCCGGAGGCTTCCGAGAGTGAAAAACGGTGGTTTTGAGGCAATGAATTATGAAAATCACAAAATTTTTTCTTTGGCCTCCACTTTTTTGGCCTCCACTTTTTTGGCCTCCACTTTTTTGGCCTCCACTTTTTTGGCCTCCACTTTTTTGGCCTCCACTTTTTTGGCCTCCACTCTTTTGGCCTCCACTCTTTTGGCCTCCACTCTTTTGGCCTCCACTCTTTTGGCCTCCACTCTTTTGGCCTCCACTCTTTTGGCCTCCACTCTTTTGGCCTCCACTCTTTTGGCCTCCACTCTTTTGGCCTCCACTCTTTTGGCCTCCACTCTTTTGGCCTCCACTCTTTTGGCCTCCACTTTTTTGGCCTCCACTTTTTTGGCCTCCACTTTTCCTCCTCTGGCCTCCACTTTCCGGCTTTTACTTTCTGGCCTCCGGCCTCCACCTTCCGGCCTCTATCTCCTGGCCTCCACCTTCCGGCCTCCACCTCCTAACTGTTGTTCCTGTTTTTCCATCTTTACGCCTTGCCCGTCCCCTCTTTCTCTCCCAGTGTTTCTACTTTCCCTTCCCCCCTTTCCTTTTTTCCCTCGTCCCCCCCTTTTTGTTTTTCCCCTGTCCCACTTTTCCTCCTTTTTGTTCTGCACTGTTCCGTCCCCCCTTTCCCCTCTCCTCCTTATTATTTTTTTATTTTTTAGTATAGAATCACACGCATACATTTCCACCTGAAGGGAAAGGGGGAGGGACAAGCCCTTTCCCGAGAACAGACAGCAGCTTTACTGCCACACTAACAATGGCTGCAAAATTTCTTCAGATGGATCAACACTCATTTGAAGTCTTCAAATACTTCTCATCTTTAAAGGAGGTGCCGCATGTCCACCTGAATCCTTCCTCTTTCTTCTGGCCTATTTGGTAATACGCTGAAATAGGATGATGCCATTTACGGCAGCCCAAGGTCCATTGTTGGGGTTGTATGCCTCAGAAGAGGGAGATTCATAGGGGACATTAGAAAACGTTACAATCTGGAAACATGGGTGGGAGCCATTGAAATAGAGAAAACCCTCTCATTTTACTATCTATTGACATATGACTATTTGTTTGCGTATAGCGAAGGTGTTCAAAATAAAAATCTACTCTACAAAAAACCTCCTCTATTACATAAAGGATTTTAGAATATAAAATATGTGTCCCACAGTCCGTTTTTACCTTTATTGTTCTCTCTCTGCCTGGCTCCCCGTCCCCATTCTTTAATTGCTCTGTCTCTCCCCTTCAGCTCATCGAGGTTTTTTGGTATGTTTCAGTTTATCTCTGTCTACCTCACTGCCCCCTTTTTTAATTCCTTCTTCTCTGCCTTGTGGCTCATTGCTCTTTTTTGGTTTGTGTGTTTTTTGTTGGGTTTTTTTTTTTTTTTTTTTTCATCTCTGTCAGCATGGTTTCCTGTTGCTTCCTTCTTCCTGGCCTGTAGCCCATCGCTGTTGCATTGGGTTTACCATGCGAGGTGTCGTTAGCTGGGGCGGGGGCTGCAGGGGTGGGTTCTGTGAGAAGACACCGGGTGTTGTTCCCATGTTGGGCACAGCCAGTTCCCACGCTGAGACGGATGTGCTGCTGGTTAAAGCTGAGCCCATCGGCAGCGCTGGTAGGAAGCAGAGCAGAGGTTCTCCTGCAGCCTGTGGTGAAGACCATGGTGAGGCAGGCTGTTCCCCTGCAGTCCAGGGAGGTCCAGGGTGGAGCCAACGTGCCCCTGCGGCGCGTGGAGGACCCGAGGCCGGAGCAGGTGGCTGTGCCTGAAGGAAGCCGAGAGCCTGTGCGAGACCTGCGGCCTCGTGGGAGGGACCCCCCACTGGAGCAGAAAAAGAGCCTGAGGAGGAAGGAGCCGCAACCCCCATGCCATGTCCCCTGCGTTGGTCAGGGGTGGGATGTAGAGAAGTCAGGAGAGAAGAGGCGCCCAGGAAAAGAGGGAGGGGTGGCAGGAAGGTGTTTTATTTTGCGTTTGTTCCTATTTGTCATTATTTGATTAACAGTAAGTTAAATTAATTTCCCCTCCTACCCTTCCCTCTCTGATTCCCCAAACTAATTTGAACTTCTTGCCCGTGTGGCTTGTGCTATGTCGCTTTTCAAATTGTCTTCCTACCTCTCCCTCCATGCAGCTCTGCGTACCTAGGTTTGAATTCTGGTGTATGATTCTTGTATCCCATCGCTTTCAAAATTTTCTGTCCTTGTCTCCCTCTAGCCGTCTCCCTGTCTGTAAATCCCCATTCTTCCCTCTCTTTCCTGCACCCAGGCACTCTTTTTCACTTTCTTTTTACATCTCCCTGTCCCTATTTTTTAGTTTTTGTCTATGTTTCGTGTACCATATTGCCTTTTGAGATTTTCTTTCAATGTCTACCTCTGTCCGGATCCCCGGTGTTATTTTTTATGTCTTGCCAATGTTTCTTTTCCCCCTGACACGGCAGAAATTTTCCCCGCCCCTTGTCTTGTCTCCGTCTTCTTGTCCTGCCGGTCCCTTTGGCCTCTGTCCTGCTCCCTGTCGCTCTTATTTGTTCCTCCATCTCTATGCCTGTTATTTTGCGCAGTCTGTCCGCTCTCCTCTCTCTACGTGGCTGTCCCACTCCCCACCCCTCTCTTGTTTGCAGCGTGCTGTTTTCTGCTTCCCTGTCTCACACCTCTTCTCTATGTCCCTCTGTCCTTCCTCCTGCTTTTCTCTTGCCTTTTCTCCCTCTGTCCTGTTGCGTTTGGGCACTGAGCCTTATAGCCAACTCACTGCTGGGATTTCTTGCGTACATTAATGAATAAACTTTTCCTGCCCCTTGTGTGCCCCTGGATGTGTTTGCATCCCCTGGGTGCAGAGGTCGTGGCTGGGGACAGGGGCAGGGGAGGGGGCGATGTGCTGTGGGGCTTTGGCAAGGGCCCCTGCTCCTGACGGGCTCCAGCTGTGGGCTGGGGCAGCCCAGGTGGGACCAGTGAGGTGATGGTGGGACGGGGCCAAGGGTTTAAAAAGGCTGCAGGTGGGGATGAGTGGGGGCAGCCTCAGGTGCAGCCAGTGAGGCTGAGGATGGGGCTGGCCCTGCTGTGCCAAGGGTCGGGGGCTGCCTGGGCACGCATGCCTGCTGGAGCTGGCTGAGGAGTGAAAAGAAGGGGGTTCCACAGGCGGCTGCCCCCAGCAAGGAGCGGACGGTCCCCACGGCGAGGAAGGATCACTCCCAGCCATTCCTGACAGCGCACACCACCAACTCACAGCTCCAGGACGTCGGTACCTCTGTCAGCTGCACATGTGAGCCACCGTGCCTCCGGGAAGCCTCGGGGGAGAGTTTAATAGCATGCTTTTTGTTTTTTCCATTCCATTTCGATGAATTCCCGACTTTACCGAAAATGGAAATTTGTGTTTTTCACTAATGTTGCTGTATACTGTGTAAGATGCTGATATAATTACTCTTTATAGGGCTGATGATGAGACTATCAAGCAGGGGTTCAGGTTAGCATCTTGTATGTGTCTGTCTATGGCGTTTCAGTATTTTTAAAGAAAGCAGAAGGGACATAAGGCATAGTGTATTTCAGGTGATGGGACCGCTCATTGCATTTCCCCTTCACCCTTCCCTGTCCCCTTTCCCTGTTTTCCCCCTTCTTCCCTGTGTTCCCCCATTCCCCCCTTTTCCCTTTCTTTCCCGATCTCCTCATCCCCCTTTACCCTTCTTTTAGTTGTCCCCTTTCCCCTTTCTTTCCTCCCGTCCCACCTTTCCCTCTTTCCCTTTATTCCCCCACCCCGTGTTCCCCCTTTCCTTTCCCTTTCTTCCACCCTGTCGCCCCTTTCCCCCTTTGCCTTTCTTTCCCCCTGTCCAATGTCCCCTATTTCCCCTTTTGTTCTACCTCCCCTGTTCCCTCATTATCCCTTATACCCCCCACCCCCCGTGCCCTTTCTTCCCCACACTACTGTCCCCCTTTCCCCCTTCCTTTCCCCTATGCCTCCTGTTTTGCTCTTTCCCTTCATCCTTGGTACCCCCTTTAATTCTTCCCCGTTGCCCCTTTCCCCGTCCTTTCCCTCTGCCCTTTCCCCCCCGTTGCCCCGTTCCTTCTTTTTCAATGACGCTCTCCCAATGAGTTCCATGCTCCCCCTTTCTCCCTTGTTCCCCCTTTCCTTCTCCTGCATCCCCCCTTTTCCCTACCCTTCTTTCTCAGTTCCCCCTACCATCTGTGTTCCGTGTCCCCCCTTCCCCATTTCCTCACCCCCCATCACCCCTTTTCTTTCTCCATTTTTCCTCCGTCCCATTTCTCCCTTTCTTTCCCCCACTCCATCCGCTGTCCCCCTCTTTCCACCTGTCTTGTCTCTCCTGTTCCAGGTCCCCCCTCTCTCTTTCTACCTCCCTTTCTTTCTGTTTTTCCATCTTCACACCTCGCCCGCCCCCCCTTCATTGTTTCTGCCCTGCTGCTCCCCTTTCTTCTTTTTTTTTTCCCCCAGCTGTCTCCTCTTTTCTCCTTTCTTGGCTCCCCCTTTTCCCTCTCATTCCCACGTTGCACCCTCCCCCCCCACTGCTCCCCCCCTCCTCACATGGCCCTTGTGACTCGCAGGTCTTCTTGCCCGACAGTGACTTCCATCCCGGCATGATTCTTCTTGCTGAGAGTTTTCCCTCACCTTTGAGGCACATTGTTTGTAGTGTTCTGTGTAGTATCTGTGCATGTGCGCGTGGCTCGGAGTCACCCCGCCCAGGGGTGTAGAGTCAGGAGTAGGTGGGATACCTTTAAGAGTATACGGTTTATATTTTGATGTGTCGAGGCAAAAGCGGTAAAATCATTTCGGACCGAGTAGCTGTGAGTGGGTTTTGCGAACAGGTTTTTCATTAACGCTTCCTGGGGAAGGGCAGAGCTCTGCAGGAGGGGCCATTCAGCGCTGGCGCCAGAGACTGCATCTCAGACGAAAGGAGGCTGCCGAGAGTGAAAAATGGTGGTTTTGAGGATGGAGTCCACAGGAAAGCAGAGAGGTCCAAAAGGTGTGGGGCATTTGAAGGGGTTCCCGGAGGCAGAGAGGACCAGCATGACTTTTAGCCGCTGGGGCCTTCGCTGTGGGAGCAGCGGCTAGACGTTTGCGTTTTTTGCTCCGGAGGCTGCCGAGAGTGAAAAACGGTGGTTTTGAGGATGGAGTCCACAGGAAAGCAGAGAGGTCCAAAAGGTGTGGGGCATTTGAAGGGGTTCCCGGAGGCAGTGAGGACCAGCATGACTTTTCCCCTCTGGGGCCTTTGCTGTGGGAGCAGCACCTGGATGTTTGAGTTTTTTGCTCCGGAGGCTGCCGAGAGTGAAAAACGGTTGTTTTGAGGATGGAGTCCACAGGAAAGCAGAGAGGTCTAAAAGGTGTGGGGCATTTGAAGGGGTTCCCGGAGGCAGTGAGGACCAGCATGACTTTTCCCCGCTGGGGCCTTTGCTGTGGGAGCAGCGGCTGGACGTTTGCGTTTTTTGCTCCGGAGGCTGCCGAGAGTGAAAAACGGTGGTTTTCAGGATGGAGTCCACAGGAAAACAGAGAGGTCCAAAAGGTGTGGGGCATTTGAAGGGGTTCCCGGAGGCAGTGAGGACCAGCATGACTTTTACCCGCTGGGGCCTTTGCTGTGGGAGCAGCGGCTGGACGTTTGTGTTTTTTGATCCAGAGGCTGCCGAGAGTGAAAACCAGGGGTTTTGAGGATGGAGTCCGTAGGGAAGCATAGGGGGCCCAAGTGTGTGGGGCATTTGAAGGGGTTCCCAAAGGCAGTGAGGACCAGCATGACTTTTACCCGCTGGGGCTTTGCTGTGGGAGCAGCGGCTGGACGTTTGCGTTTTTTGCTCCGGAGGCTGCCGAGAGTGCAAAACGGTGGTTTTGAGGATGGAGTCCACAGGAAAGCAGAGAGGACCAAAAGGTGTGGGGCATTTGAAGGGGTTCCCGGAGGCAGTGAGGACCAGCATGACTTTTCCCCCCTGAGACCTTTGCTGTGGGAGCAGTGGCTGGACGTTTGTGTTTTTTTCTCCGGACGCTGCGGAGAGTGAAAAACAGTGATTTTGAGGTTAGAGTCCACAGGAAAGCAGAGAGGTCCAAAAGGTGTGGGGCATTTGAAGGGGTTCCCGGAGGCAGTGAGGACCAGCATGACTTGTACCCGCTGGGGCCTTTGCTGTGGGAGCAGCGGCTAGACGTTTGCGTTTTTTGCTACAGAGACTACCGAGGGTTAATAACGGTGGTTTTGAGGATGGATTCCACAGGAAAGCAGAGAGGTCCAAAAGGTGTGGGGCATTTGAAGGGGTTCCCGGAGGCAGTGAGGACCAGCATGACTTTTCCCCGCTGGGGCCTTTGCTGTGGGAGCAGCGGCTGGACGTTTGCGTTTTTTGCTCCGGAGGCTCCCGAGAGGGAAAAACAGTGGTTTTGAGGATGGAGTCCACAGGAAAACAGAGAGGTCCAAAAGGTGTGGCGCATTTGAAGGGGTTCCCGGAGGCAGTGAGGACCAGCATGACTTTTCCCTGCCGGGGCCTTTGCTGTGGGATCAGCGGCTGGACATTTGCGTTTTTTGCTCCGGAGGCTGCCGAGAGTGAAAAACGGTGGTTTTGAGGATGCAGTCCACAGGAAAACAGAGAGGTCCAAAAGGTGTGGGGCATTTGAAGGGGTTCCCGGAGGCAGTGAGGACCAGCATAACTTTTCCTCCTTTGAACCTTTGCTGTGGGAGCAGCAGCTGGACGTTTGCGTTTTTTGCTTTAGAGGCTGCCGTGCGTTAAAAACTGTGGTTTTGAGGCTAGAGTCCACAGGAAAACAGAGAGGTTTAAAATGTGTGGGGCATTTGAAGGGGTTCCCGGAGGCAGTGAGGACCAGCATGACTTGTCCCCGCTGGCGCCTTTGCTGTGGGAGCAGCGGCTGGACGTTTGCGTTTTTTGCTCCGGAGGATGCCGAGAGTGAAAAACGGTGGTTTTGAGGATGCATTTCACAGGAAAGCAGAGAGGTCCAAAAGGTGTGGGGCATTTGAAGGGGTTCCCGGAGGCAGTGAGGACCAGCATGACTTTTCCCCGCTGGGGCCTTTGCTGTGGGAGCAGCGGCTGGACGTTTGCGTTTTTTGCTACAGAGACTACCAAGGGTTAATAACGGTGGTTTTGAGGATGGAGTCCACAGGAAAGCAGAGAGGTCTAAGAGGTGTAGGGCATTTGAAGGGGTTCCCGGAGGCAGTGAGGACCAGCATGACTTTTCCCCGCTGGGGCCTTTGCTGTGGGAGCAGCGGCTGGACGTTTGCGTTTTTTACTCCGGAGGCTGCCGAGAGTGAAAAACGGTGGTTTTGAGGCTAGAGTCCGTAGGGAAGCAGAGAGGGCCCATGTGTGTGGGACATTTGAAGGGGTTCCCGGAGGCAGTGAGGACCAGCATGACTTTTCCCCCCTGAGACCTTTGCTGTGGGAGCAGCGGCTGGACGTTTGCGTTTTTTGATCCGGAGGCTGCCGAGAGTGAAAAACAGTGTTTTTGAGGATGGAGTCCACAGGAAAACAGAGAGGTCCAAAAGGTGTGGGGCATTTGAAGGGGTTCCCGGAGGCAGTGAGGACCAGCATGACTTTTCCCCGCTGGGGCCTTTGCTGTGGGAGCAGCGGCTGGACGTTTGCGTTTTTTGCTCCGGAGGCTGCCGAGAGTGAAATACGGTGGTTTTGAGGATGGAGTCCACAGGAAAGCAGAGAGGTCCAAAAGGTGTGGGGCATTTGAAGGGGTTCCCGGAGGCAGTGAGGACCAGCATGACTTTTTCCCGCTGGGGCCTTTGCTGTGGGAGCAGCGGCTGGACGTTTGCGTTTTTTGCTCTGGAGGCTGCCGAGAGTGAAAAGCGGTGGTTTTGAGGATGGAGTCCACAGGAAAGTACAGAGGTCCAAAAGGTGTGGGGCATTTGAAGGGGTTCCCGGAGGCAGTGAGGACCAGCATGACTTTTCCCCCCTGAGACCTTTGCTGTGGGAGCAGTGGCTGGACGTTTGTGTTTTTTTCTCCGGACGCTGCCGAGAGTGAAAAACAGTGATTTTGAGGTTAGAGTCCACAGGAAAGCAGAGAGGTCCAAAATGTGTGGGGCATTTGAAGGGGTTCCCGGAGGCTGTGAGGACCAGCATGACTTGTACCCGCTGGGGCCTTTGCTGTGGGAGCAGCTGCTAGACGTTTGCGTTTTTTGCTCCGGAGGATGCCGAGAGTGAAAAACAGTGGTTTTGAGGATGGAGTCCACAGGAAAGCAGAGAGGTCCAAAATGTGTGGGGCATTTGAAGGGGTTCCCGGAGGCAATGAGGGCCAGCATGACTTTTCCCCCCTGAGACCTTTGCTGTGGGAGCAGCGGCTGGACGTTTGCGTTTTTTGCTACAGAGACTACCGAGGGTTAATAACGGTGGTTTTGAGGATGGATTCCACAGGAAAGCAGAGAGGTCCAAAAGGTGTGGGGCATTTGAAGGGGTTCCCGGAGGCAGTGAGGACCAGCATGACTTTTCCCTGCCGGGGCCTTTGCTGTGGGATCAGCGGCTGGACATTTGCGTTTTTTGCTCCGGAGGCTGCCGAGAGTGAAAAACGGTGGTTTTGAGGATGCAGTCCACAGGAAAACAGAGAGGTCCAAAAGGTGTGGGGCATTTGAAGGGGTTCCCGGAGGCAGTGAGGACCAGCATAACTTTTCCTCCTTTGAACCTTTGCTGTGGGAGCAGCGGCTGGACGTTTGCGTTTTTTGCTAAAGAGACTACCGAGGGTTAATAACGGTGGTTTTGAGGATGGAGTCCACAGGAAAGCAGAGAGGTCTAAGAGGTGTGGGGCATTTGAAGGGGTTCCCGGAGGCAGTGATGACCAGCATGATTTTTCCCCGCTGGGGCCTTTGCTGTGGGAGCAGCGGCTGGACGTTTGCGTTTTTTGATTCGGAGGCTGCCGAGAGTGAAAAACGGTGGTTTTGAGGCTAGAGTCCGTAGGGAAGCAGAGAGGGCCCATGTGTGTGGGACATTTGAAGGGGTTCCCGGAGGCAGTGAGGACCAGCACGACTTTTCCCCCCTGAGACCTTTGCTGTGGGAGCAGCGGCTGGACGTTTGCGTTTTTTGATCCGGAGGCTGCCGAGAGTGAAAAACAGTGGTTTTGAGGATGGAGTCCACAGGAAAACAGAGAGGTCCAAAAGGTGTGGGGCATTTGAAGGGGTTCCCGGAGGCAGTGAGGACCAGCATGACTTTTTCCTGCTGGGGCCTTTGCTGTGGGAGCAGCGGCTGGACGTTTGCGTTTTTTGCTCCGGAGGATGCCGAGAGTGAAAAACAGTGGTTTTGAGGATGGAGTCCACAGGAAAGCAGAGAGGTCCAAAATGTGTGGGGCATTTGAAGGGGTTCCCGGAGGCAATGAGGGCCAGCATGACTTTTCCCCCCTGAGACCTTTGCTGTGGGAGCAGCGGCTGGACGTTTGCGTTTTTTGCTACAGAGACTACCGAGGGTTAATAACGGTGGTTTTGAGGATGGATTCCACAGGAAAGCAGAGAGGTCCAAAAGGTGTGGGGCATTTGAAGGGGTTCCCGGAGGCAGTGAGGACCAGCATGACTTTTCCCCCCTGAGACCTTTGCTGTGGGAGCAGCGGCTGGACGTTTGTGTTTTTTGCTCCGGACGCTGCCGAGAGTGAAAAACAGTGATTTTCAGGATAGAGTCCACAGGAAAGCAGAGAGGCCCAAAAGGTGTGGGGCATTTGAAGGGGTTCCCGGAGGCAGTGAGGACCAGCATGACTTTTCCCCGCTGGGGCCTTTGCTGTGGGAGCAGCGGCTGGACGTTTGCGTTTTTTGCTACAGAGACTACCGGGGGTTAATAACGGTGGTTTTGAGGATGGAGTCCACAGGAAAGCAGAGAGGTCCAAAAGGTGTGGGGCATTTGAAGGGGTTCCCAGAGGCAGTGAGGACCAGCATGACTTTTCCCCCCTGAGACCTTTGCTGTGGGAGCAGCGGCTGGACGTTTGTGTTTTTTGCTCCGGACGCTGTCGAGAGTGAAAAACAGTGATTTTGAGGATGGAGTCCACAGGAAAGCAGAGAGGTCCAAAAGGTGTGGGGCATTTGAAGTGGTTCCCAGAGGCAGTGAGGACCAGCATGATTTGTCCCCGCTGGGGCCTTTGCTGTGGGAGCAGCGGCTAGATGTTTGCACTTTTTGCTCCGGAGGATGCCGAGAGTGAAAAACGGTGGTTTTGGGGATGCATTTCACAGGAAAGCAGAGAGGTCCAAAAGGTGTGGGGCATTTGAAGGGGTTCCTGGAGGCAGTGAGGACCAGCATGACTTTTCCCCCCTGAGAACTTTGCTGTGGGAGCAGCGGCTGTACGTTTGCGTTTTTTGCTACAGAAACTACCGAGGATTAAAAACTGTGGTTTTGAGGATGGATTCCACAGGAAAACAGAGAGGTCCAAAAGGTGTGGGGCATTTGAAGGGGTTCCCGGAGGCAGTGAGGACCAGCATAACTTTTCCTCCTTTGAACCTTTGCTGTGGGAGCAGCAGCTGGACGTTTGCGTTTTTTGCTTTAGAGGCTGCCGTGGGTTAAAAACGGTGGTTTTGAGGCTAGAGTCCACAGGAAAGCAGAGAGTTTTAAAAGGTGTGGGGCATTTGAAGGGGTTCCCGGAGGCAGTGAGGACCAGCATGACTTGTCCCCGCTGGCGCTTTTGCTGTGGGAGCAGCGGCTGGACTTTTGCGTTTTTTGCTCCGGAGGCTGCCGAGAGTGAAAAACGGTGGTTTTGAGGATGGAGTCCACAGGAAAGCAGAGAGGTCCAAAAGGTGTGGGGCATTTGAAGGGGTTCCCGGAGGCAATGAGGACCAGCATGACTTTTCCCCCCTGAGACCTTTGCTGTGGGAGCAGCGGCTGGACGTTTGCGTTTTTTGCTAAAGAGACTACCGAGGGTTAATAACGGTGGTTTTGAGGATGGAGTCCACAGGAAAGCAGAGAGGTCTAAGAGGTGTAGGGCATTTGAAGGGGTTCCCGGAGGCAGTGAGGACCAGCATGACTTTTCCCTGCTGGGGCCTTTGCTGTGGGAGCAGCGGCTGGACGTTTGCGTCTTTTGCTACTGAGACTACCGAGGATTAAAAACGGTGGTTTTGAGGATGGATTCCACAGGAAAGCAGAGAGGTCCAAAAGGTGTGGGGCATTTGAAGGGGTTCCCGGAGGCAGTGAGGACCAGCATGACTTTTCCCCGCTGGGGCCTTTGCTGTGGGAGCAGCGGCTGGACGTTTGTGTTTTTTGCTCCGGACGCTGCCGAGAGTGAAAAACAGTGATTTTTAGGATAGAGTCCACAGGAAAGCAGAGAGGCCCAAAAGGTGTGGGGCATTTGAAGGGGTTCCCGGAGGCAGTGAGGACCAGCATGACTTTTCCCCGCTGGGGCCTTTGCTGTGGGAGCAGCGGCTGGACGTTTGCGTTTTTTGCTACAGAGACTACCGGGGGTTAATAACGGTGGTTTTGAGGATGGAGTCCACAGGAAAGCAGAGAGGTCCAAAAGGTGTGGGGCATTTGAAGGGGTTCCCAGAGGCAGTGAGGACCAGCATGACTTTTCCCCCCTGAGACCTTTGCTGTGGGAGCAGCGGCTGGACGTTTGTGTTTTTTGCTCCGGACGCTGTCGAGAGTGAAAAAGAGTGATTTTGAGGATGGAGTCCACAGGAAAGCAGAGAGGTCCAAAAGGTGTGGGGCATTTGAAGTGGTTCCCAGAGGCAGTGAGGACCAGCATGATTTGTCCCCGCTGGGGCCTTTGCTGTGGGAGCAGCGGCTAGATGTTTGCACTTTTTGCTCCGGAGGCTGCCGAGAGTGAAAAACGGTGGTTTTGGGGATGCATTTCACAGGAAAGCAGAGAGGTCCAAAAGGTGTGGGGCATTTGAAGGGGTTCCTGGAGGCAGTGAGGACCAGCATGACTTTTCCCCCCTGAGAACTTTGCTGTGGGAGCAGCGGCTGTACGTTTGCGTTTTTTGCTACAGAAACTACCGAGGGTTAAAAACTGTGGTTTTGAGGATGGATTCCACAGGAAAGCAGAGAGGTACAAAAGGTGTGGGGCGTTTGAAGGGGTTCCCGGAGGCAGTGAGGACCAGCATGACTTTTCCCCGCTGGGGCCTTTGCTGTGGGAACAGCGGCTGGACGTTTGCGTTTTTTGCTCCGGAGGCTGCCGAGAGTGAAAAACGGTGGTTTTGAGGATGGAGTCCACAGGAAAACAGAGAGGTCCAAAAGATGTGGGGCATTTGAAGGGGTTCCCGGAGGCAGTGAGGACCAGCATGACTTTTCCCCCCTGAGACCTTTGCTGTGGGAGCAGCGGCTGGACGTTTGCGTTTTTTGCTCCGGAGTGTACCGAGAGTGAAAAATGGCGGTTTTGAGGTTATAGTCCACAGGAAAGCAGAGAGGTCCAAAAGGTGTGGGGCATTTGAAGGGGTTCCCGGAGGCAGTGAGGACCAGCATGACTTTTCCCCGCTGGGGCCTTTGCTGTGGGAGCAGCGGCTGGACGTTTGCGTTTTTTGCTCCGGGGGCTGCTGAGAGTGAAAAGCGGTGATTTTGAGGATGGAGTCCACAGGAAAGCAGAGAGGTCCAAAAGGTGTGGGGCATTTGAAGGGGTTCCCGGAGGCAGTGAGGACCAGCATGATTTGTCCCCGTTGGGGCCTTTGCTGTGGGAGCAGCGGCTGGACGTTTGCGTTTTTTGCTCCGGAGTGTACCGAGAGTGAAAAATGGCGGTTTTGAGGTTATAGTCCACAGGAAAGCAGAGAGGTCCAAAAGGTGTGGGGCATTTGAAGGGGTTCCCGGAGGCAGTGAGGACCAGCATGACTTTTCCCCACTGGGGCCTTTGCTGTGGGAGCAGCGTCTGGACGTTTGCGTTTTTTGCTCCGGAGGCTGCTGAGAGTGAAAAGCGGTGGTTTTGAGCATGGAGTCCACAGGAAAGCAGAGAGGTCCAAAAGGTGTGGGGCATTTGAAGGGGTTCCCGGAGGCAGTGAGGACCAGCATGACTTTTCCCCGCTGGGGCCTTTGCTGTGGGAGCAGTGGCTGGACGTTTGCGTTTTTTGTTACAGAGACTACCGAGGGTTAAAAACTGTGGTTTTGAGGATGGATTCCACAGGGAAGCAGAGAGGTCCAAAAGGTGTGGGGCATTTGAAGGGGTTCCCAAAGGCAGTGAGGACCAGCATGACTTGTCCCCGCTGGGGCCTTTGCTGTGGGAGCAGCGGCTAGACGTTTGCGTTTTTTGCTCCGGAGGCTGCCGAGAGTGAAAAACAGTGGTTTTGAGGATGGAGTCCACAGGAAAGCAGAGAGGTCCAAAAGGTGTGGGGCATTTGAAGGGGTTCCCGGAGGCAGTGAGGACCAGCATGACTTGTCCCCGCTGGGGCCTTTGCTGTGGGACCAGCGGCTGGACGTTTGCGTTTTTTGCTCCGGAGGCTGCTGAGAGTGAATAGCGGTGGTTTTGAGCATGGAGTCCACAGGAAAGCAGATAGGTCCAAAAGGTGTGGGGCATTTGAAGGGGTTCCCGGAGGCAGTGAGGACCAGCATGACTTTTCCCCGCTGGGGCCTTTGCTGTGGGAGCAGCAGCTGGACGTTTGCGTTTTTTGCTCCGGGGGCTGCTGAGAGTGAAAAGCGGTGGTTTTGAGGATGGAGTCCACAGGAAAGCAGAGAGGTCCAAAAGGTGTGGGGCATTTGAAGGGGTTCCCGGAGGCAGTGAGGACCAGCATGACTTTTCCCCGCTGGGGCCTTTGCTGTGGGAGCAGCGGCTGGACGTTTGGGTTTTTTGCTCCGGGGGCTGCTGAGAGTGAAAAGCGGTGGTTTTGAGGATGGAGTCCACAGGAAAGCAGAGAGGTCCAAAAGGTGTGGGGCATTTGAAGGGGTTCCCGGAGGCAGTGAGGACCAGCATGACTTTTCCCCGCTGGGGCCTTTGCTGTGGGAGCAGCGGCTGGACGTTTGCGTTTTTTGCTCCGGAGGCTGCCGAGAGTGAAAAACGGGGGTTTGAGGATGGAGTCCACAGGAAAGCAGAGAGGTCCAAAAGGTGTGGGGCATTTGAAGGGGTTCCCGGAGGCAGTGAGGACCAGCATGACTTTTCCCCGCTGGGGCCTTTGCTGTGGGAGCAGCGGCTGGACGTTTGCGTTTTTTGCTCCGGAGGCTGCCGAGAGTGAAAAACGGGGGTTTGAGGATGGAGTCCACAGGAAAGCAGAGAGGTCCAAAAGGTGTGGGGCATTTGAAGGGGTTCCCGGAGGCAGTGAGGACCAGCATGACTTTTCCCCCATGAGACCTTTGCTGTGGGAGCAGCGGCAGGACGTTTGTGTTTTTTGCTCCGGACGCTGCCGAGAGTGAAAAACGGTGATTTTTAGGATAGAGTCCACAGGAAAGCAGAGAGGCCCAAAAGGTGTGGGGCATTTGAAGGGGTTCCCGGAGGCAGTGAGGACCAGCATGACTTTTCCCCGCTGGGGCCTTTGCTGTGGGAGCAGCAGCTGGATGTTTGCGTTTTTTGCTACAGAGACTACCGAGGGTTAATAACGGTGGTTTTGAGGATGGAGTCCACAGGAAAGCAGAGAGGTCCAAAAGGTGTGGGGCATTTGAAGGGGTTCCCGGAGGCAGTGAGGACCAGCATGACTTTTCCCCCCTGAGATCTTTGCTGTGGGAGCAGCGGCTGGACGTTTGTGTTTTTTGCTCCGGAGGCTGCCGTGTGTTAAAAATGGTGGTTTTGAGTCTAGAGTCCACAGGAAAGCAGAGAGCTCCAAAAGGTGTGGGGCATTTGAAAGGGTTCCCGGAGGCAGTGAGGACCAGCATGACTTTTCCCCAATGGGGCCTTTGCTGTGGGAGCAGCGTCTGGACGTTTGCGTTTTTTGCTCTGGAGGCTGCTGAGAGTGAAAAGCGGTGGTTTTGAGCATGGAGTCCACAGGAAAGCAGAGAGGTCCAAAAGGTGTGGGGCATTTGAAGGGGTTCCCGGAGGCAGTGAGGACCAGCATGACTTTTCCCCGCTGGGGCCTTTGCTGTGGGAGCAGTGGCTGGACGTTTGTGTTTTTTGTTACAGAGACTACCGAGGGTTAAAAACTGTGGTTTTGAGGATGGATTCCACAGGAAAGCAGAGAGGTCCAAAAGGTGTGGGGCATTTGAAGGGGTTCCCAAAGGCAGTGAGGACCAGCATGACTTGTCCCCGCTGGGGCCTTTGCTGTGGGAGCAGCGGCTAGACGTTTGCGTTTTTTGCTCCGGAGGCTGCCGAGAGTGAAAAACAGTGGTTTTGAGGATGGATTCCACAGGAAAGCAGAGAGGTCCAAAAGGTGTGGGGCATTTGAAGGGGTTCCCGGAGGCAGTGAGGACCAGCATGACTTTTCCCCGCTGGGGCCTTTGCTGTGGGAGCAGCGGCTGGACGTTTGCGTTTTTTGCTCCGGGGGCTGCTGAGAGTGAAAAGCGGTGGTTTTGAGGATGGAGTCCACAGGAAAGCAGAGAGGTCCAAAAGGTGTGGGGCATTTGAAGGGGTTCCCGGAGGCAGTGAGGACCAGCATGACTTTTCCCCGCTGGGGCCTTTGCTGTGGGAGCAGCGGCTGGACGTTTGGGTTTTTTGCTCCGGGGGCTGCTGAGAGTGAAAAGCGGTGGTTTTGAGGATGGAGTCCACAGGAAAGCAGAGAGGTCCAAAAGGTGTGGGGCATTTGAAGGGGTTCCCGGAGGCAGTGAGGACCAGCATGACTTTTCCCCGCTGGGGCCTTTGCTGTGGGAGCAGCGGCTGGACGTTTGCGTTTTTTGCTCCGGGGGCTGCTGAGAGTGAAAAGCGGTGGTTTTGAGGATGGAGTCCACAGGAAAGCAGAGAGGTCCAAAAGGTGTGGGGCATTTGAAGGGGTTCCCGGAGGCAGTGAGGACCAGCATGACTTTCCCCCCTGAGACCTTTGCTGTGGGAGCAGTGGCTGGACGTTTGTGTTTTTTTCTCCGGACGCTGCCGAGAGTGAAAAACAGTGATTTTTAGGATAGAGTCCACAGGAAAGCAGAGAGGTCCAAAAGGTGTGGGGCATTTGAAGGGGTTCCCGGAGGCAGTGAGGACCAGCATGACTTTTCCCCGCTGGGGCCTTTGCTGTGGGAGCAGCGGCTGGACGTTTGCGTTTTTTGCTCCGGAGGCTGCCGAGAGTGAAAAACGGGGGTTTGAGGATGGAGTCCACAGGAAAGCAGAGAGGTCCAAAAGGTGTGGGGCATTTGAAGGGGTTCCCGGAGGCAGTGAGGACCAGCATGACTTTTCCCCCATGAGACCTTTGCTGTGGGAGCAGCGGCAGGACGTTTGTGTTTTTTGCTCCGGACGCTGCCGAGAGTGAAAAACGGTGATTTTTAGGATAGAGTCCACAGGAAAGCAGAGAGGCCCAAAAGGTGTGGGGCATTTGAAGGGGTTCCCGGAGGCAGTGAGGACCAGCATGACTTTTCCCCGCTGGGGCCTTTGCTGTGGGAGCAGCAGCTGGATGTTTGCGTTTTTTGCTACAGAGACTACCGAGGGTTAATAACGGTGGTTTTGAGGATGGAGTCCACAGGAAAGCAGAGAGGTCCAAAAGGTGTGGGGCATTTGAAGGGGTTCCCGGAGGCAGTGAGGACCAGCATGACTTTTCCCCCCTGAGATCTTTGCTGTGGGAGCAGCGGCTGGACGTTTGTGGTTTTTGCTCCGGAGTCTGCCGTGTGTTAAAAACGGTGGTTTTGAGTCTAGAGTCCACAGGAAAGCAGAGAGCTCCAAAAGGTGTGGGGCATTTGAAGGGGTTCCCGGAGGCAGTGAGGACCAGCATGACTTTTCCCCAATGGGGCCTTTGCTGTGGGAGCAGCGTCTGGACGTTTGCGTTTTTTGCTCTGGAGGCTGCTGAGAGTGAAAAGCGGTGGTTTTGAGCATGGAGTCCACAGGAAAGCAGAGAGGTCCAAAAGGTGTGGCGCATTTGAAGGGGTTCCCGGAGGCAGTGAGGACCAGCATGACTTTTCCCCGCTGGGGCCTTTGCTGTGGGAGCAGCGGCTGGACGTTTGCGTTTTTTGCTCCGGAGGCTGCCGAGAGTGAAAAACGGGGGTTTGAGGATGGAGTCCACAGGAAAGCAGAGAGGTCCAAAAGGTGTGGGGCATTTGAAGGGGTTCCCGGAGGCAGTGAGGACCAGCATGACTTTTCCCCGCTGGGGCCTTTGCTGTGGGAGCAGTGGCTGGACGTTTGCGTTTTTTGTTACAGAGACTACCGAGGGTTAAAAACTGTGGTTTTGAGGATGGATTCCACAGGAAAGCAGAGAGGTCCAAAAGGTGTGGGGCATTTGAAGGGGTTCCCAAAGGCAGTGAGGACCAGCATGACTTGTCCCCGCTGGGGCCTTTGCTGTGGGAGCAGCGGCTAGACGTTTGCGTTTTTTGCTCCGGAGGCTGCCGAGAGTGAAAAACAGTGGTTTTGAGGATGGATTCCACAGGAAAGCAGAGAGGTCCAAAAGGTGTGGGGCATTTGAAGGGGTTCCCGGAGGCAGTGAGGACCAGCATGACTTTTCCCCGCTGGGGCCTTTGCTGTGGGAGCAGCGGCTGGACGTTTGCGTTTTTTGCTCCGGGGGCTGCTGAGAGTGAAAAGCGGTGGTTTTGAGGATGGAGTCCACAGGAAAGCAGAGAGGTCCAAAAGGTGTGGGGCATTTGAAGGGGTTCCCGGAGGCAGTGAGGACCAGCATGACTTTTCCCCGCTGGGGCCTTTGCTGTGGGAGCAGCGGCTGGACGTTTGGGTTTTTTGCTCCGGGGGCTGCTGAGAGTGAAAAGCGGTGGTTTTGAGGATGGAGTCCACAGGAAAGCAGAGAGGTCCAAAAGGTGTGGGGCATTTGAAGGGGTTCCCGGAGGCAGTGAGGACCAGCATGACTTTTCCCCGCTGGGGCCTTTGCTGTGGGAGCAGCGGCTGGACGTTTGCGTTTTTTGCTCCGGGGGCTGCTGAGAGTGAAAAGCGGTGGTTTTGAGGATGGAGTCCACAGGAAAGCAGAGAGGTCCAAAAGGTGTGGGGCATTTGAAGGGGTTCCCGGAGGCAGTGAGGACCAGCATGACTTTCCCCCCTGAGACCTTTGCTGTGGGAGCAGTGGCTGGACGTTTGTGTTTTTTTCTCCGGACGCTGCCGAGAGTGAAAAACAGTGATTTTTAGGATAGAGTCCACAGGAAAGCAGAGAGGTCCAAAAGGTGTGGGGCATTTGAAGGGGTTCCCGGAGGCAGTGAGGACCAGCATGACTTTTCCCCCATGAGACCTTTGCTGTGGGAGCAGCGGCAGGACGTTTGTGTTTTTTGCTCCGGATGCTGCCGAGAGTGAAAAACGGTGATTTTTAGGATAGAGTCCACAGGAAAGCAGAGAGGCCCAAAAGGTGTGGGGCATTTGAAGGGGTTCCCGGAGGCAGTGAGGACCAGCATGACTTTTCCCCGCTGGGGCCTTTGCTGTGGGAGCAGCAGCTGGATGTTTGCGTTTTTTGCTACAGAGACTACCGAGGGTTAATAACGGTGGTTTTGAGGATGGAGTCCACAGGAAAGCAGAGAGGTCCAAAAGGTGTGGGGCATTTGAAGGGGTTCCCGGAGGCAGTGAGGACCAGCATGACTTTTCCCCCCTGAGATCTTTGCTGTGGGAGCAGCGGCTGGACGTTTGTGTTTTTTGCTCCGGAGGCTGCCGTGTGTTAAAAACGGTGGTTTTGAGTCTAGAGTCCACAGGAAAGCAGAGAGCTCCAAAAGGTGTGGGGCATTTGAAGGGGTTCCCGGAGGCAGTGAGGACCAGCATGACTTTTCCCCAATGGGGCCTTTGCTGTGGGAGCAGCGTCTGGACGTTTGCGTTTTTTGCTCTGGAGGCTGCTGAGAGTGAAAAGCGGTGGTTTTGAGCATGGAGTCCACAGGAAAGCAGAGAGGTCCAAAAGGTGTGGCGCATTTGAAGGGGTTCCCGGAGGCAGTGAGGACCAGCATGACTTTTCCCCGCTGGGGCCTTTGCTGTGGGAGCAGTGGCTGGACGTTTGCGTTTTTTGCTAAAGAGACTACCGAGCGTTAAAAACTGTGGCTTTGAGGATGGATTCCACAGGAAAGCAGAGAGGTCCAAAAGGTGTGGGGCATTTGAAGGGGTTCCCAAAGGCAGTGAGGACCAGCATGACTTGTCCCCGCTGGCTCCTTTGCTGTGGGAGCACCGGCTAGACGTTTGCGTTTTTTGCTCCGGAGGCTGCCGAGAGTGAAAAACAGTGGTTTTGAGGATGGAGTCCACAGGAAAGCAGAGAGGTCCAAAAGGTGTGGTGCATTTGAAGGGGTTCTTGGAGGCAGTGAGGACCAGCATGACTTTACCCCGCTGGGGCCTTTGCTGTGGGAACAGCGGCTGGACGTTTGCGTTTTTTGCTCCAGTGCCAACCGAGGGTTAATAACGGTGGTATTGAGGATGGATTCCACAGGAAAGCAGAGAGGTCCAAAAGGTGTGGGGCATTTGAAGGGGTTCCCGGAGGCAGTGAGGACCAGCATGACTTTTCCCTCCTGAGACCTTTGCTGTGGGAGCAGCGGCTGGACGTTTGCGTTTTTTAATACAGAGATTACCGAGGGTTAAAAACTGTGGTTTTCATGATGGATTCCACAGAAAAGCATAAAGTTCCAAAAGGTGTGGGGCATTTGAAGGGGTTCCCGGAGGCAGTGAGGACCAGCATGACTTTTGCGCCTTGGAACCTTTGCTGTGGGAGCAGCGGCTGGACGTTTGCGTTTTTTGCTCCGGAGGCTGCCGAGAGTGAAAAACGGTGGTTTTGAGGATGGAGTCCACAGGAAAACAGAGAGGTCCAAAAGGTGTGGGGCATTTGAAGGGGTTCCCGGAGGCAGTGAGGACCAGCATGAATTTTCCCCAATGGGGCCTTTGCTGTGGGACCAGCGGCTGGACGTTTGCGTTTTTTGCTCCGGAGGCTGCTGAGAGTGAATAGCGGTGGTTTTGAGCATGGAGTCCACAGGAAAGCAGAGAGGTCCAAAAGGTGTGGGGCATTTGAAGGTGTTCCCGGAGGCAGTGAGGACCAGCATGACTTTTCCCCGCTGGGGCCTTTGCTGTGGGAGCAGCGGCTGGACGTTTGCGTTTCTTGCTCCGGAGGCTGCCGAGAGTGAAAAACGGTGGTTTTGAGGATGGAGTCCACAGGAAAACAGAGAGGTCCAAAAGGTGTGGGGCATTTGAAGGGGTTCCCGGAGGCAGTGAGGACCAGCATGACTTTTCCCCCCTGAGAACTTTGCTGTGGGACCAGCGGCTGGACGTTTGCGTTTTTTGCTACAGAGACTACGGAGGGTTAAAAACTGTGGTTTTGAGGATGGAGTCCACAGGAAAGCAGAGAGGTCCAAAAGGTGTGGTGCATTTGAAGGGGTTCTTGGAGGCAGTGAGGACCAGCATGACTTTACCCCGCTGGGGCCTTTGCTGTGGGAACAGCGGCTGGACGTTTGCGTTTTTTGCTCCAGTGCCAACCGAGGGTTAATAACGGTGGTATTGAGGATGGATTCCACAGGAAAGCAGAGAGGTCCAAAAGGTGTGGGGCATTTGAAGGGGTTCCCGGAGGCAGTGAGGACCAGCATGACTTTTCCCTCCTGAGACCTTTGCTGTGGGAGCAGCGGCTGGACGTTTGCGTTTTTTGATACAGAGATTACCGAGGGTTAAAAACTGTGGTTTTCATGATGGATTCCACAGAAAAGCATAAAGTTCCAAAAGGTGTGGGGCATTTGAAGGGGTTCCCGGAGGCAGTGAGGACCAGCATGACTTTTGCGCCTTGGAACCTTTGCTGTGGGAGCAGCGGCTGGACGTTTGCGTTTTTTGCTCCGGAGGCTGCCGAGAGTGAAAAACGGTGGTTTTGAGGATGGAGTCCACAGGAAAACAGAGAGGTCCAAAAGGTGTGGGGCATTTGAAGGGGTTCCCGGAGGCAGTGAGGACCAGCATGACTTTTCCCCCCTGAGACCTTTGCTGTGGGAGCAGCGGCTGGACGTTTGTGTTTTTTGCTCCGGAGGCTGCCGAGAGTGAAAAACAGTGATTTTAAGGATAGAGTCCACAGGAAAGCAGAGAGGTCCAAAAGGTGTGGGGCATTTGAAGGGGTTCCCGGAGGCAGTGAGGACCAGCATGACTTTTCCCCGCTGGGGCCTTTGCTGTGGGAGCAGCGGCTGGACGTTTGCGTTTTTTGCTCCGGAGGCTGCCGAGAGTGAAAAACGGGGGTTTGAGGATGGAGTCCACAGGAAAGCAGAGAGGTCCAAAAGGTGTGGGGCATTTGAAGGGGTTCCCGGAGGCAGTGAGGACCAGCATGACTTTTCCCCGCTGGGGCCTTTGCTGTGGGAGCAGCAGCTGGATGTTTGCGTTTTTTGCTACAGAGACTACCGAGGGTTAATAACGGTGGTTTTGAGGATGGAGTCCACAGGAAAGCAGAGAGCTCCAAAAGGTGTGGGGCATTTGAAGGGGTTCCCGGAGGCAGTGAGGACCAGCATGACATTTCCCCCCTGAGATCTTCGCTGTGGGAGCAGCGGCTGGACGTTTGTGTTTTTTGCTCCGGAGGCTGCCGTGTGTTAAAAACGGTGGTTTTGAGTCTAGAGTCCACAGGAAAGCAGAGAGCTCCAAAAGGTGTGGGGCATTTGAAGGGGTTCCCGGAGGCAGTGAGGACCAGCATGACTTTTCCCCGCTGGGGCCTTTGCTGTGGGAGCAGCGTCTGGACGTTTGCGTTTTTTGCTCTGGAGGCTGCTGAGAGTGAAAAGCGGTGGTTTTGAGCATGGAGTCCACAGGAAAGCAGAGAGGTCCAAAAGGTGTGGTGCATTTGAAGGGGTTCCCAAAGGCAGTGAGGACCAGCATGACTTGTCCCCGCTGGCTCCTTTGCTGTGGGAGCACCGGCTAGACGTTTGCGTTTTTTGCTCCGGAGGCTGCCGAGAGTGAAAAACAGTGGTTTTGAGGATGGAGTCCACAGGAAAACATAGAGGTCCAAAAGGTGTGGGGCATTTGAAGGGGTTCCCGGAGGCAGTGAGGACCAGCATGACTTTTCCCCCCTGAGACCTTTGCTGTGGGAGCAGCGGCTGGACGTTTGCGTTTTTTGCTACAGAGACTACCGAGGGTTAAAAACTGTGGTTTTGAGGATGGAGTCCACAGGAAAGCAGAGAGGTCCAAAAGGTGTGGTGCATTTGAAGGGGTTCTTGGAGGCAGTGAGGACCAGCATGACTTTTCCCCGCTGGGGCCTTTGCTGTGGGAACAGCGGCTGGACGTTTGCGTTTTTTGCTCCAGTGCCAACCGAGGGTTAATAACGGTGGTATTGAGGATGGATTCCACAGGAAAGCAGAGAGGTCCAAAAGGTGTGGGGCATTTGAAGGGGTTCCCGGAGGCAGTGAGGACCAGCATGACTTTTCCCTCCTGAGACCTTTGCTGTGGGAGCAGCGGCTGGACGTTTGCGTTTTTTGATACAGAGATTACCGAGGGTTAAAAACTGTGGTTTTCATGATGGATTCCACAGAAAAGCATAAAGTTCCAAAAGGTGTGGGGCATTTGAAGGGGTTCCCGGAGGCAGTGAGGACCAGCATGACTTTTTGCCTTGGAACCTTTGCTGTGGGAGCAGCGGCTGGACGTTTGCGTTTTTTGCTCCGGAGGCTGCCGAGAGTGAAAAACAGTGGTTTTGAGGATGGAGTCCACAGGAAAACAGAGAGGTCCAAAAGGTGTGGGGCATTTGAAGGGGTTCCCGGAGGCAGTGAGGACCAGCATGACTTTTCCCCCCTGAGACCTTTGCTGTGCGAGCAGCGGCTGGACGTTTGTGTTTTTTGCTCCGGAGGCTGCCGAGAGTGAAAAACAGTGATTTTTAGGATGGAGTCCACAGGAAAACAGAGAGGTTCTAAAGGTGTGGGGCATTTGAAGGGGTTCCCGGAGGCAGTGAGGACCAGCATGACTTCTCCCCGCTGGGGCCTTTGCTGTGGGAGCAGCGGCTGGACATTTGCGTTTTTTGCTCCAGAGACTACCGAGGGTTAATAACGGTGGTTTTGAGGATGGAGTCCACAGGAAAGCAGAGAGGTCCAAAAGGTGTGGGGCATTTGAAGGGGTTCCTGGAGGCAGTGAGGACCAGCATGACTTTTCCCCCCTGAGGCCTTTGCTGTGGGAGCAGCGGCTGGACGTTTGTGTTTTTTGCTCCGGAGGCTGCCGAGAGTGAAAAACGGTGATTTTTAGGATAGAGTCCACAGGAAAGCAGAGAGGTCCAAAAGGTGTGGGGCATTTGAAGGGGTTCCCGGAGGCAGTGAGGACCAGCATGACTTTTCCCCGCTGGGGCCTTTGCTGTGGGAGCAGCGGCAGGACATTTGCGTTTTTTGCTCCGGAGGCTGCCAAGAGTGAAAAACGGTGGTTTTGAGGACGGAGTCCACAGGAAAACAGAGAGGTCCAAAAGGTGTGGGGCATTTGAAGGGGTTCCCAGAGGCAGTGACGACCAGCATGACTTTTCCCCGCTGGGGCCTTTGCTGTGGGACCAGCGGCTGGACGTTTGCGTTTTTTCCTCCAGAGACTACCGAGGGTTAATAACGGTGGTTTTGAGGATGGATTCCACAGGAAAGCAGAGAGGTCCAAAAGGTGTGGGGCATTTGAAGGGGTTCCCGGAGGCAGTGAGGACCAGCATGACTTTTCCCCGCTGGGGCCTTTGCTGTAAGAGCAGCGGCTGGACGTTTGCGTTTTTTGCTCCGGAGGCTGCCGAGAGTGAAAAACGGTGGTTTTGAGGATGGAGTCCACAGGAAAACAGAGAGGTCCAAAAGGTGTGGGTCATTTGAAGGGGTTCCCGGAGGCAGTGAGGACCAGCATGACTTTTCCCCGCTGGGGCCTTTGCTGTGTGTGCAGCGGCTGGACATTTGCGGTTTTTGCTCCAGAGACTACCGAGGGTTAATAACGGTGGTTTTGAGGATGGAGTCCACAGGAAAGCAGAGAGGTCCAAAAGGTGTGGGGCATTTGAAGGGGTTCCCAGAGGCAGTGAGGACCAGCATGACTTTTCCCCGCTGGGGCCTTTTCTGTGGGAGCAGCGGCTGGACGTTTGCGTTTTTTGCTCCGGAGGCTGCCGAGAGTGAAAAACGGTGGGTTTGAGGATGGAGTCCACAGGAAAGCAGAGAGGTCCAAAAGGTGTGGGGCATTTGAAGGGGTTCCCGGAGGCAGTGAGGACCAGCATGACTTGTCCCCGCTGGGGCCTTTGCTGTGGGAGCAGCGGCTGGACGTTTGCGTTTTTTGCTCCGGAGGCTGCCGAGAGTGAAAAATGGTGGTTTTGAGGATGGAGTCCACAGGAAAACAGAGAGGTCCAAAAGGTGTGGGGCATTTGAAGGGGTTCCCGGAGGCAGTGAAGACCAGCATGACTTTTCCCCCCTGGCTCCTTTCCTGTGGGAGCAGCGCCTGGACGTTTGCGTTTTTTGCTCCGGAGTGTGCCGAGAGTGAAAAATGGCGGTTTTGAGGTTATAGTCCACAGGAAAGCAGAGAGGTCTAAAAGGTGTGGGGCATTTGAAGGGGTTCCCGGAGGCAGTGAGGACCAGCATGACTTTTCCCCGCTGGGGCCTTTGCTGTGGGAGCAGCGGCTGGACGTTTGCGTTTTTTCCTCCGGAGGCTGCCGAGAGTGAAAAACGGTGGTTTTGAGGATGGAGTCCACAGGAAAACAGAGAGGTTCTAAAGGTGTGGGTCATTTGAAGGGGTTCCCGGAGGCAGTGAGGACCAGCATGACTTTTCCCCGCTGGGGCCTCTGCTGTGGGTGCAGCGGCTGGACATTTGCAGTTTTTGCTCCGGAGGCTGCCGAGAGTGAAAAACGGTGGTTTTGAGGATGGAGTCCACAGGAAAACAGAGAGGTCCAAAAGGTGTGGGGCATTTGAAGGGGTTCCCGGAGGCAGTGAGGACCAGCATGACTTTTCCCCGCTGGGGCCTTTGCTGTGGGAGCAGCGGCTGGACGTTTGCGTTTTTTGCTCCGGAGGCTGCCGAGAGTGAAAAACGGTGGTTTTGAGGATGGATTCCACAGGAAAGCAGAGAGGTCCAAAAGGTGTGGGGCATTTGAAGGGGTTCCCGGAGGCAGTGAGGACCAGCATGAGTTTTCCCCGCTGAGAACTTTGCTGTGGGACCAGCGGCTGGACGTTTGCGTTTTTTGCTACAGAGACTACCGAGGGTTAAAAACTGTGGTTTTGAGGATGGATTCCACAGGAAAGCAGAGAGGTCCAAAAGGTGTGGGGCATTTGAAGGGGTTCCCGGAGGCAGTGAGGACCAGCATGACTTGTCCCCGCTGGGGCCTTTGCTGTGGGAGCAGCGGCTAGACGTTTGCGTTTTTTGCTCCGGAGGCTGCCGAGAGTGAAAAACAGTGGTTTTGAGGATGGATTCCACAGGAAAACATAGAGGTCCAAAAGGTGTGGGGCATTTGAAGGGGTTCCCGGAGGCAGTGAGGACCAGCATGACTTTTCCCCCCTGAGACCTTTGCTGTGGGAGCAGCGGCTGGACGTTTGTGTTTTTTGCTCCGGAGGCTGCCGAGAGTGAAAAACAGTGATTTTTAGGATGGAGTCCAAAGGAAAACAGAGAGGTTCTAAAGGTGTGGGGCATTTGAAGGGTTTCCCGGAGGCAGTGAGGACCAGCATGACTTTTCCCCGCTGGGGCCTTTGCTGTGGGAGCAGCGGCTGGACATTTGCGTTTTTTGCTCCAGAGACTACCGAGGGTTAATAACGGTGGTTTTGAGGATGGAGTCCACAGGAAAGCAGAGAGGTCCAAAAGGTGTGGGGCATTTGAAGGGGTTCCTGGAGGCAGTGAGGACCAGCATGACTTTTCCCCGCTGGGGCCTTTGCTGTGGGAGCAGCGGCTGGACATTTGCGTTTTTTGCTCCGGAGGCTGCCGAGAGTGAAAAACGGTGGTTTTGAGGATGGAGTCCACAGGAAAACAGAGAGGTCCAAAAGGTGTGGGGCATTTGAAGGGGTTCCCAGAGGCAGTGACGACCAGCATGACTTTTCCCCGCTGGGGCCTTTGCTGTGGGACCAGCGGCTGGACGTTTGCGTTTTTTGCTACAGAGACTACCGAGGGTTAATAACGGTGGTTTTGAGGATGGATTCCACAGGAAAGCAGAGAGGTCCAAAAGGTGTGGGGCATTTGAAGGGGTTCCCGGAGGCAGTGAGGACCAGCATGACTTTTCCCCGCTGGGGCCTTTGCTGTGGGAGCAGCGGCTGGACGTTTGCGTTTTTTGCTCCGGAGGCTGCCGAGAGTGAAAAACGGTGGTTTTGAGGATGGAGTCCACAGGAAAACAGAGAGGTCCAAAAGGTGTGGGGCATTTGAAGGGGTTCCCGGAGGCAGTGAGGACCAGCATGACTTTTCCCCGCTGGGGCCTTTGCTGTGTGTGCAGCGGCTGGACATTTGCGGTTTTTGCTCCAGAGACTACCGAGGGTTAATAACGGTGGTTTTGAGGATGGATTCCACAGGAAAGCAGAGAGGTCCAAAAGGTGTGGGGCATTTGAAGGGGTTCCCGGAGGCAGTGAGGACCAGCATGACTTTTCCCCGCTGGGGCCTTTGGTGTGGGAGCAGCGGCTGGACGTTTGCGTTTTTTGCTCCGGACGCTGCCGAGAGTGAAAAACGGTGGTTTTGAGGATGGAGTCCACAGGAAAACAGAGAGGTCCAAAAGGTGTGGGGCATTTGAAGGGGTTCCCGGAGGCAGTGAGGACCAGCATGACTTTTCCCCCCTGGCTCCTTTCCTGTGGGAGCAGCGCCTGGACGTTTGCGTTTTTTGCTTCGGAGTGTGCCGAGAGTGAAAAATGGCGGTTTTGAGGTTATAGTCCACAGGAAAGCAGAGAGGTCTAAAAGGTGTGGGGCATTTGAAGGGGTTCCCGGAGGCAGTGAGGACCAGCATGACTTTTCCCCGCTGGGGCCTTTGCTGTGGGAGCAGCGGCTGGACGTTTGCGTTTTTTGCTCCGGAGGCTGCCGAGAGTGAAAAACGGTGGTTTTGAGGATGGATTCCACAGGAAAACAGAGAGGTCCAAAAGGTGTGGGTCATTTGAAGGGGTTCCCGGAGGCAGTGAGGACCAGCATGACTTTTCCCCGCTGGGGCCTTTGCTGTGGGTGCAGCGGCTGGACATTTGCGGTTTTTGCTCCGGAGGCTGCCGAGAGTGAAAAACGGTGGTTTTGAGGATGGAGTCCACAGGAAAACAGAGAGGTCCAAAAGGTGTGGGGCATTTGAAGGGGTTCTTGGAGGCAGTGACGACCAGCATGACTTGTCCCCGCTGGGGCCTTTGCTGTGGGAGCAGCGGCTGGACGTTTGCGTTTTTTGCTACAGAGACTACCGAGGGTTAATAACGGTGGTTTTGAGGATGGATTCCACAGGAAAGCAGAGAGGTCCAAAAGGTGTGGGGCATTTGAAGGGGTTCCCGGAGGCAGTGAGGACCAGCATGACTTTTCCCTCCTGAGACCTTTGCTGTGGGAACAGCGGCTGGACGTTTGCGTTTTTTGCTCCAGAGACTACCGAGGGTTAATAACGGTGGTTTTGAGGATGGATTCCACAGGAAAGCATAGAGGTCTAAAAGGTGTGGGGCATTTGAAGGGGTTCCCGGAGGCAGTGAGGACCAGCATGACTTTTCCCCGCTGGGGCCTTTGCTGTGGGAGCAGCGGCTGGACGTTTGCGTTTTTTGCTACAGAGACTACCGAGGGTTAATAACGGTGGTTTTGAGGATGGATTCCACAGGAAAGCAGAGAGGTCCAAAAGGTGTGGGGCATTTGAAGGGGTTCCCGGAGGCAGTGAGGACCAGCATGACTTTTCCCCGCTGGGGCCTTTGCTGTGGGAACAGCGGCTGGACGTTTGCGTTTTTTGCTCCAGAGACTACCGAGGGTTAATAACGGTGGTTTTGAGGATGGATTCCACAGGAAAGCAGAGAGGTCCAAAAGGTGTGGGGCATTTGAAGGTGTTCCCAGAGGCAGTGAGGACTAGCATGACTTCTCCCCGCTGGGGCCTTCAGTGGGAGCAGCGGCTAGACGTTTGCGTTTTTTGCTCCGGAGGCTGCCGAGAGTGAAAAACAGTGGTTTTGAGGATGGAGTCCACAGGAAAACAGAGAGGTCCAAAAGGTGTGGGGCATTTGAAGGGGTTCCCGGAGGCAGTGAGGACCAGCATGACTTTTCCGCCTTGGAACCTTTGCTGTGGGAGCAGCGGCTGGACGTTTGCGTTTTTTGCTTTAGAGGCTGCCGTGGGTTAAAAACGGTGGTTTTGAGGCTAGAGTCCACAGGAAAGCAGAGAGGTCTAAAAGGTGTGGGGCATTTGAAGGGGTTCCCGGAGGCAGTGAGGACCAGCATGACTTTTCCCCGCTGGGGCCTTTGCTGTGGGAGCAGCGGCTGGACGTTTGTGTTTTTTGCTCCGGAGGCTGCCGAGCGTGAAAAACGGTGGTTTTGAGGATGGAGTCCACAGGAAAACAGAGAGGTCCAAAAGGTGTGGGGCATTTGAAGGGGTTCCCGGAGGCAGTGAGGACCAGCATCAGTTTTCCCCGCTGGGGCCTTTGCTGTGGGAACAGCGGCTGGACGTTTGCGTTTTTTGCTACAGAGACTACCGAGGGTTAATAACGGTGGTTTTGAGGATGGATTCCACAGGAAAGCAGAGAGGTCCAAAAGGTGTGGGGCATTTGAAGGGGTTCCCGGAGGCAGTGAGGACCAGCATGACTTTTCCCCGCTGGGGCCTTTGCTGTGGGAACAGCAGCTGGACGTTTGCGTTTTTTGCTCCAGAGACTACCGAGGGTTAATAACGGTGGTTTTGAGGATGGATTCCACAGGAAAGCAGAGAGGTCCAAAAGGTGTGGGGCATTTGAAGGTGTTCCCAGAGGCAGTGAGGACTAGCATGACTTCTCCCCGCTGGGGCCTTCAGTGGGAGCAGCGGCTAGACGTTTGCGTTTTTTGCTCCGGAGGCTGCCGAGAGTGAAAAACAGTGGTTTTGAGGATGGAGTCCACAGGAAAACAGAGAGGTCCAAAAGGTGTGGGGCATTTGAAGGGGTTCCCGGAGGCAGTGAGGACCAGCATGACTTTTCCGCCTTGGAACCTTTGCTGTGGGAGCAGCGGCTGGACGTTTGCGTTTTTTGCTTTAGAGGCTGCCGTGGGTTAAAAACGGTGGTTTTGAGGCTAGAGTCCACAGGAAAGCAGAGAGGTCTAAAAGGTGTGGGGCATTTGAAGGGGTTCCCGGAGGCAGTGAGGACCAGCATGACTTTTCCCCGCTGGGGCCTTTGCTGTGGGAGCAGCGGCTGGACGTTTGCGTTTTTTGCTACAGAGACTACCGAGGGTTAAAAACTGTGGTTTTGAGGATGGATTCTACAGGAAAGCAGAGAGGTCCAAAAGGTGTGGGGCATTTGAAGGGGTTCCCAAAGGCAGTGAGGACCAGCATGACTTGTCCTCGCTGGGGCCTTTGCTGTGGGAGCAGCGGCTAGACGTTTGCGTTTTTTGCTCCGGAGGCTGCCGAGAGTGAAAAACAGTGGTTTTGAGGATGGAGTCCACATGAAAACATAGAGGTCCAAAAGGTGTGGGGCATTTGAAGGGGTTCCCGGAGGCAGTGAGGACCAGCATGACTTTTCCCCACTGGGGCCTTTGCTGTGGGAGCAGCGGCTGGACATTTGCGTTTTTTGCTCCGGAGGCTGCCGAGAGTGAAAAACGGTGGTTTTGAGGATAGAGTCCACAGGAAAACAGAGAGGTCCAAAAGGTGTGGGGCATTTGAAGGGGTTCCCAGAGGCAGTGAGGACCAGCATGACTTTTCCCCGCTGGGGCCTTTGCTGTGGGAACAGCGGCTGGACGTTTGCGTTTTTTGCTCCAGAGACTACCGAGGGTTAATAACGGTGGTTTTGAGGATGGATTCCACAGGAAAGCAGAGAGGTCTAAAAGGTGTGGGGCATTTGAAGGGGTTCCCGGAGGCAGTGAGGACCAGCATGACTTTTCCCCGCTGGGGCCTTTGCTGTGGGAGCAGCGGCTGGACGTTTGCGTTTTTTGCTACAGAGACTACCGAGGGTTAATAACGGTGGTTTTGAGGATGGATTCCACAGGAAAGCAGAGAGGTCCCAAAGGTGTGGGGCATTTGAAGGGGTTCCCGGAGGCAGTGAGGACCAGCATGACTTTTCCCCGCTGGGGCCTTTGCTGTGGGAACAGCGGCTGGACGTTTGCGTTTTTTGCTCCAGAGCCTACCGAGGGTTAATAACAGTGGTTTTGAGGATGGATTCCACAGGAAAGCAGAGAGGTCCAAAAGGTGTGGGGCATTTGAAGGTGTTCCCAGAGGCAGTGAGGACTAGCATGACTTCTCCCCGCTGGGGCCTTCAGTGGGAGCAGCGGCTAGATGTTTGCGTTTTTTGCTCCGGAGGCTGCCGAGAGTGAAAAACAGTGGTTTTGAGGATGGAGTCCACAGGAAAACAGAGAGGTCCAAAAGGTGTGGGGCATTTGAAGGGGTTCCCGGAGGCAGTGAGGACCAGCATGACTTTTCCGCCTTGGAACCTTTGCTGTGGGAGCAGCGGCTGGACGTTTGCGTCTTTTGCTTTAGAGGCTGCCGTGGGTTAAAAACGGTGGTTTTGAGGCTAGAGTCCACAGGAAAGCAGAGAGGTCTAAAAGGTGTGGGGCATTTGAAGGGGTTCCCGGAGGCAGTGAGGACCAGCATGACTTTTCCCCGCTGGGGCCTTTGCTGTGGGAGCAGCGGCTGGACGTTTGCGTTTTTTGCTCCGGAGGCTGCCGAGCGTGAAAAACGGTGGTTTTGAGGATGGAGTCCACAGGAAAACAGAGAGGTCCAAAAGGTGTGGGGCATTTGAAGGGGTTCCCGGAGGCAGTGAGGACCAGCATCAGTTTTCCCCGCTGGGGCCTTTGCTGTGGGAACAGCGGCTGGACGTTTGCGTTTTTTGCTACAGAGACTACCGAGGGTTAATAACGGTGGTTTTGAGGATGGATTCTACAGGAAAGCAGAGAGGTCCAAAAGGTGTGGGGCATTTGAAGGGGTTCCCAAAGGCAGTGAGGACCAGCATGACTTGTCCTCGCTGGGGCCTTTGCTGTGGGAGCAGCGGCTAGACGTTTGCGTTTTTTGCTCCGGAGGCTGCCGAGAGTGAAAAACAGTGGTTTTGAGGATGGAGTCCACATGAAAACATAGAGGTCCAAAAGGTGTGGGGCATTTGAAGGGGTTCCCGGAGGCAGTGAGGACCAGCATGACTTTTCCGCCTTGGAACCTTTGCTGTGGGAGCAGCGGCTGGACGTTTGCGTTTTTTGCTTTAGAGGCTGCCGTGGGTTAAAAACGGTGGTTTTGAGGCTAGAGTCCACAGGAAAGCAGAGAGGTCTAAAAGGTGTGGGGCATTTGAAGGGGTTCCCGGAGGCAGTGAGGACCAGCATGACTTTTCCCCGCTGGGGCCTTTGCTGTGGGAGCAGCGGCTGGACGTTGGCGTTTTTTGCTCCGGAGGCTGCCGAGCGTGAAAAACGGTGGTTTTGAGGATGGAGTCCACAGGAAAACAGAGAGGTCCAAAAGGTGTGGGGCATTTGAAGGGGTTCCCGGAGGCAGTGAGGACCAGCATCAGTTTTCCCCGCTGGGGCCTTTGCTGTGGGAACAGCGGCTGGACGTTTGCGTTTTTTGCTACAGAGACTACCGAGGGTTAATAACGGTGGTTTTGAGGATGGATTCTACAGGAAAGCAGAGAGGTCCAAAAGGTGTGGGGCATTTGAAGGGGTTCCCAAAGGCAGTGAGGACCAGCATGACTTGTCCTCGCTGGGGCCTTTGCTGTGGGAGCAGCGGCTAGACGTTTGCGTTTTTTGCTCCGGAGGCTGCCGAGAGTGAAAAACAGTGGTTTTGAGGATGGAGTCCACATGAAAACATAGAGGTCCAAAAGGTGTGGGGCATTTGAAGGGGTTCCCGGAGGCAGTGAGGACCAGCATGACTTTTCCCCGCTGGGGCCTTTGCTGTGGGAGCAGCGGCTGGACATTTGCGTTTTTTGCTCCGGAGGCTGCCGAGAGTGAAAAACGGTGGTTTTGAGGATAGAGTCCACAGGAAAACAGAGAGGTCCAAAAGGTGTAAGGCATTTGAAGGGGTTCCCAGAGGCAGTGAGGACCAGCATGACTTTTCCCCGCTGGGGCCTTTGCTGTGGGAACAGCGGCTGGACGTTTGCGTTTTTTGCTCCAGAGACTACCGAGGGTTAATAACGGTGGTTTTGAGGATGGATTCCACAGGAAAGCAGAGAGGTCCAAAAGGTGTGGGGCATTTGAAGGGGTTCCCGGAGGCAGTGAGGACCAGCATGACTTTTCCCCGCTGGGGCCTTTGCTGTGGGAGCAGCGGCTGGACGTTTGCGTTTTTTGCTCCGGAGGCTGCCGAGAGTGAAAAGCGGTGGTTTTGAGGATGGATTCCACAGGAAAGCAGAGAGGTCCAAAAGGTGTGGGGCATTTGAAGGGGTTCCCGGAGGCAGTGAGGACCAGCATGACTTTTCCCCGCTGGGGCCTTTGCTGTGGGAGCAGCGGCTGGACGTTTGCGTTTTTTGCTCCGGAGGCTGCCGAGAGTGAAAAACGGTGGTTTTGAGGATGGAGTCCACAGGAAAACAGAGAGGTCCAAAAGGTGTGGGGCATTTGAAGGGGTTCCCGGAGGCAGTGAGGACCAGCATGACTTTTCCCCGCTGGGGCCTTTGCTGTGGGAGCAGCGCCTGGACGTTTGCGTTTTTTGCTCCGGAGTGTGCCGAGAGTGAAAAATGGCGGTTTTGAGGTTATAGTCCACAGGAAAGCAGAGAGTTCTAAAAGGTGTGGGGCATTTGAAGGGGTTCCCGGAGGCAGTGAGGACCAGCATGACTTTTCCCCGCTGGGGCCTTTGCTGTGGGAGCAGCGGCTGGACATTTGCGTTTTTTGCTCCGGAGGCTGCCGAGAGTGAAAAACGGTGGTTTTGAGGATGGAGTCCACAGGAAAACAGAGAGGTCCAAAAGGTGTGGGGCATTTGAAGGGGTTCCCGGAGGCAGTGAGGACCAGCATGACTTGTCCCCGCTGGGGCCTTTGCTGTGGGAGCAGCGGCTGGACGTTTGCGTTTTTTGCTACAGAGACTACCGAGGGTTAATAACGGTGGTTTTGAGGATGGATTCCACAGGAAAGCAGAGAGGTCCAAAAGGTGTGGGGCATTTGAAGGGGTTCCCGGAGGCAGTGAGGACCAGCATGACTTTTCCCCGCTGGGGCCTTTGCTGTGGGAACAGCGGCTGGACGTTTGCGTTTTTTGCTCCAGAGCCAACCGAGGGTTAGTAACGGTGGTTTTGAGCATGGATTCCACAGGAAAGCAGAGAGGTCCAAAAGGTGTGGGGCATTTGAAGGTGTTCCCAGAGGCAGTGAGGACTAGCATGACTTCTCCCTGCTGGGGCCTTCAGTGGGAGCAGCGGCTAGACGTTTGCGTTTTTTGCTCCGGAGGCTGCCGAGAGTGAAAAACAGTGGTTTTGAGGATGGAGTCCACAGGAAAACAGAGAGGTCCAAAAGGTGTGGGGCATTTGAAGGGGTTCCCGGAGGCAGTGAGGACCAGCATGACTTTTCCCTCCTGAGACCTTTGCTGTGGGAGCAGCGGCTGGACGTTTGCGTTTTTTGCTACAGAGACTACCGAGGGTTAAAAACTGTGGTTTTGATGATGGATTCCACAGGAAAGCAGAAAGTTCCAAAAGGTGTGGGGCATTTGAAGGGGTTCCCGGAGGCAGTGAGGACCAGCATGAATTTTCCCCAATGGGGCCTTTGCTGTGGGAGCAGCGGCTGGACGTTTGCGTTTTTTGCTCCGGAGGCTGCCGAGAGAGAAAAGCGGTGGTTTTGAGCATGGAGTCCACAGGAAAGCAGATAGGTCCAAAAGGTGTGGGGCATTTGAAGGGGTTCCCGGAGGCAGTGAGGACCAGCATGACTTTTCCCCGCTGGGGCCTTTGCTGTGGGAGCAGCGGCTGGACGTTTGCTTTTCTTGCTCCGGAGGCTGCCGAGAGTGAAAAACGCTGGTTTTGAGGATGGAGTCCACAGGATAACAGAGAGGTCCAAAAGGTGTGGGGCATTTGAAGGGGTTCCCGGAGGCAGTGAGGACCAGCATGACTTTTCCCCGCTGGGGCCTTTGCTGTGGGAGCAGCGGCTGGACGTTTGTGTTTTTTGCTCCGGAGGCTGCCGAGAGTGAAAAACGGTGGTTTTGAGGATGGAGTCCACAGGAAAGCAGAGAGGTCCAAAAGGTGTGGGGCATTTGAAGGGGTTCCCGGAGGCAGTGAGGACCAGCATGACTTTTCCCCGCTGGGGCCTTTGCTGTGGGAGCAGCGGCTGGACGTTTGCGTTTTTTGCTCCGGAGGCTGCCCAGAGTGAAAAACGGTGGTTTTGAGGATGGAGTCCACAGGAAAACAGAGAGGTCCAAAAGGTGTGGGGCATTTGAAGGGGTTCCCGGAGGCAGTGAGGACCAGCATGACTTGTCCCCGCTGGGGCCTTTGCTGTGGGAGCAGCGGCTGGACGTTTGCGTTTTTTGCTCCGGAGTGTGCCGAGATTGAAAAATGGCGGTTTTGAGGTTATAGTCCACAGGAAAGCAGAGAGGTCCAAAAGGTGTGGGGCATTTGAAGGGGTTCCCGGAGGCAGTGAGGACCAGCATGACTTTTCCGCATTGGAACCTTTGCTGTGGGAGCAGCGGCTGGACGTTTGCGTTTTTTGCTTTAGAGGCTGCCGTGGGTTAAAAACGGTGGTTTTGAGGCTAGAGTCCACAGGAAAGCAGAGAGGTCTAAAAGGTGTGGGGCATTTGAAGGGGTTCCCGGAGGCAGTGAGGACCAGCATGACTTTTTCCCGCTGGGGCCTTTGCTGTGTGAGCAGCGGCTGGACGTTTGCGTTTTTTGCTCCGGAGGCTGCCGAGAGTGAAAAACGGTGGTTTTGAGGATGGAGTCCACAGGAAAGCAGAGAGGTCCAAAAGGTGTGGGGCATTTGAAGGGGTTCTCGGAGGCAGTGAGGACCAGCATGACTTGTCCCCGCTGGGGCCTTTGCTGTGGGAGCAGCGGCTGGACGTTTGCGTTTTTTGCTACAGAGACTACCGAGGGTTAATAACGGTGGTTTTGAGGATGGATTCCACAGGAAAACAGAGAGGTCCAAAAGGTGTGGGGCATTTGAAGGGATTCCCGGAGGCAGTGAGGACCAGCATGACTTTTTCCCGCTGGGGCCTTTGCTGTGGGAGCAGCGGCTGGACGTTTGCGCTTTTTGCTCCGGAGGCTGCCGAGAGTGAAAAACGGTGGTTTTGAGGATGGAGTCCACAGGAAAACAGAGAGGTCCAAAAGGTGTGGGGCATTTGAAGGGGTTCCCGGAGGCAGTGAGGACCAGCATAACTTTTCCCCGCTGGGGCCTTTGCTGTGGGAGCAGCGGCTGGACGTTTGCTTTTCTCGCTCCGGAGGCTGCCGAGAGTGAAAAACGGTGGTTTTGAGGATGGAGTCCACAGGAAAGCAGAGAGGTCCAAAAGGTGTGGGGCATTTGAAGGGGTTCCCGGAGGCAGTGAGGACCAGCATGACTTTTCCCCGCTGAGAACTTTGCTGTGGGAGCAGCGGTTGGACGTTTGCGTTTTTTGCTACAGAGACTACCGAGGGTTAAAAACTGTGGTTTTGAGGATGGATTCCACAGGAAAGCAGAGAGGTCCAAAAGGTGTGGGGCATTTGAAGGGGTTCCCAAAGGCTGTGAGGACCAGCATGACTTGTCCCCGCTGGGGCCTTTGCTGTGGGAGCAGCGGCTAGACGTTTGCGTTTTTTGCTCCAGAGACTACCGAGGGTTAATAACGGTGGTTTTGAGGATGGAGTCCACAGGAAAGCAGAGAGGTCCAAAAGGTGTGGGGCATTTGAAGGGGTTCCTGGAGGCAGCGAGGACCAGCATGACTTGTGCCCCCCGGCTCCTTTGCTGTGGGAGCAGCGTCTGGACGTTTGCGTTTTTTGCTCCGGAGTGTGCCGAGAGTGAAAAACGGTGGTTTTGAGGATGGAGTCCACAGGAAAGCAGAGAGGTCCAAAAGGTGTGGGGCATTTGAAGGGGTTCCCGGAGGCAGTGAGGACCAGCATGACTTTTCTGCCTTGGAAACTTTGCTGTGGGAGCAGCGGCTGGACGTTTGCGTTTTTTGCTTTAGAGGCTGCCGTGGGTTAAAAACGGTGGTTTTGAGGCTAGAGTCCACAGGAAAGCAGAGAGGTCTAAAAGGTGTGGGGCATTTGAAGGCGTTCCCGGAGGCAGTGAGGACCAGCATGACTTTTCCCCAATGGGGCCTTTGCTGTGGGAGCAGCGGCTGGACGTTTGCGTTTTTTGCTCCGGAGGCTGCCGAGAGTGAAAAACAGTGGTTTTGAGGATGGATTTCACAGGAAAACAGAGAGGTCCAAAAGGTGTGGGGCATTTGAAGGGGTTCCCGGAGGCAGTGAGGACCAGCATGACTTGTCCCCGCTGGGGCCTTTGCTGTGGGAGCAGCGGCTGGACGTTTGCGTTTTTTGCTACAGAGACTACCGAGGGTTAATAACTGTGGTTTTGAGGATGGAGTCCACAGGAAAGCAGAGAGGTCCAAAAGGTGTGGGGCATTTGAAGGGGTTCCCGGAGGCACTGAGGACCAGCATGACTTTTCCGCCTTGGAAGCTTTGCTGTCGGAGCAGCGGCTGGACGTTTGCGTTTTTTGCTCCGGAGGCTGCCGAGAGTAAAAAACGGTGGTTTTGAGGCTAGAGTCCACAGGAAAGCAGAGAGGTCCAAAAGGTGTGGGGCATTTGAAGAGGTTCCCGGAGGCAGTGAGGACCAGCATGACTTTTCCCCCCTGAGACCTTTGCTGTGGGAGCAGCAGGTGGACGTTTGTGTTTTTTGCTCCGGACGCTGCCGAGAGTGAAAAACAGTGATTTTTAGGATGGATTCCACAGGAAAACTAAGAGGTCCAAAAGGTGTGGGGCATTTGAAGGGGTTCCTGGAGACAGCGAGGACCAGCATGACTTGTCCCCGCTGGGGCCTTTGCTGTGGGAGCAGCGGCTGGACGTTTGCGTTTTTTGCTCCGGAGGCTGCCGAGAGTGAAAAATGGCGGTTTTGAGGTTATAGTCCACAGGAAAGCAGAGAGGTCCAAAAGGTGTGGGGCATTTGAAGGGGTTCCCGGAGGCAGTGAGGACCAGCATAACTTTTCCGCCTTGGAACCTTTGCTGTGGGAGCAGCGGCTGGACATTTGCGTTTTTTGCTCCGGAGGCTGCCGTGGGTTAAAAACGGTGGTTTTGAGGCTAGAGTCCACAGGAAAGCAGAGAGGTCCAAAAGGTGTGGGGCATTTGAAGGGGTTCCCGGAGGCAGTGAGGACCAGCATGACTTTTCCCCGCTGGGGCCTTTGCTGTGGGAGCAGTGGCTGGACGTTTGCGTTTTTTGCTCCGGAGGCTGCTGAGAGTGAAAAACGGTGGTTTTGAGGATGGAGTCCACAGGAAAACAGAGAGGTCCAAAAGGTGTGGGGCATTTGAAGGGGTTCCCGGAGCCAGTGAGGACCAGCATGACTTTTCCCCGCTGGGGCCTTTGCTGTGGGAGCAGCGGCTGGACATTTGCGTTTTTTGCTCCAGAGACTACCGAGGGTTAATAACGGTGGTTTTGAGGCTAGAGTCCACAGGAAAGCAGAGAGGTCCAAAAGGTGGTAGGCATTTGAAGGGGTTCCCGGAGGCAGTGAGGACCAGCATGACTTTTCCCCGCTGGGGCCTTTGCTGTGGGAGCAGCGGCTGGACGTTTGCGTTTTTTGCTCCGGAGGCTGCCGAGAGTGAAAAACGGTGGTTTTGAGGGTGGAGTCCACAGGAAAGCAGAGAGGTCCAAAAGGTGTGGGGTATTTGAAGGGGTTCCCAGAGGCAGTGAGGACCAGCATGACTTTTCCGCCTTGGAACCTTTGCTGTGGGAGCAGCGGCTAGACGTTTGCGTTTTTTGCTCCGGAGGCTGCCGTGGGTTAAAAACAGTGGTTTTGATGATGGAGTCCACAGGAAAGCAGAGAGGTCCAAAAGGTGTGGGGCATTTGAAGGGGTTCCCGGAGGTAATGAGGACCAGCATGACTTTTCCCCGCTGGGGCCTTTGCTGTGGGAGCAGCGGCTGGACATTTGCATTTTTTGCTCCACAGACTACCGAGGGTTAATAACGGTGGTTTTGAGGATGGAGTCCACAGGAAAACAGAGAGGTCCAAAAGGTGTGGGGCATTTGAAGGGGTTCCCGGAGGCAGTGAGGACCAGCATGACTTTTCCCCCCTGAGACCTTTGCTATGAGAGCAGCGGCAGGACGTTTGCGTTTTTTGCTCCGGAGGCTGCCGAGAGTGAAAAACGGTGGTTTTGAGGATGGAGTCCACAGGAAAACAGAGAGGTCCAAAAGGTGTGGGGCATTTGAAGGGGTTCCGGGAGGCAGTGAGGACCAGCATGACTTTTCCCCGCTGGGGCCTTTGCTGTGGGAGCAGCGGCTGGACGTTTGCGTTTCTTGCTCCGGAGGCTGCCGAGAGTGAAAAACGGTGGTTTTGAGGATGGAGTCCACAGGAAAACAGAGAGGTCCAAAAGGTGTGGGGCATTTGAAGGGGTTCCCGGAGGCAGTGAGGACCAGCATGACTTTTCCCCGCTGGGGCCTTTGCTGTGGGAGCAGCGGCTGGACATTTGCGTTTTTTGCTACAGAGACTACCGAGGGTTAATAACGGTGGTTTTGAGGATGGAGTCCACAGGAAAGCAGAGAGGTCCAAAAGGTGTGGGGCATTTGAAGGGGTTCCCGGATGCAGTGAGGACCAGCATGACTTTTCCCCGCTGAGACCTTTGCTGTGGGAGCAGCGGCTGGACGTTTGTGTTTTTTGCTCCGGACGCTGCCGAGAGTGAAAAACAGTGATTTTTAGGATGGATTCCACAGGAAAACAGAGAGGTCCAAAAGGTGTGGAGCATTTGAAGGGGTTCCTGGAGGCAGTGAGGACCAGCATGACTTGTCCCCGCTGGGGCCTTTGCTGTGGGAGCAGCGGCTGGACGTTTGCGTTTGTTGCTACAGAGACTACCGAGGGTTAAAAACGGTGGTTTTGAGGATGGAGTCCACAGGAAAGCAGAGAGGTCCAAAAGGTGTGGGGCATTTGAAGGGGTTCCCGGAGGCAGTGAGGACCAGCATGACTTTTCCCCGCTGGGGCCTTTGCTGTGGGAGCAGCGGCTGGACGTTTGCGTTTTTTGCTCCGGAGGCTGCCGAGAGTGAAAAACGGTGGTTTTGAGGTTGGAGTCCACAGGAAAGCAGAGAGGTCCAAAAGGTGTGGGGAATTTGAAGGGGTTCCCAGAGGCAGTGAGGACCAGCATGACTTTTCCGCCTTGGAACCTTTGCTGTGGGAGCAGCGGCTAGACGTTTGCGTTTTTTGCTCCGGAGGCTGCCGAGAGTGAAAAACAGTGGTTTTGATGATGGAGTCCACAGGAAAGCAGAGAGGTCCAAAAGGTGGTAGGCATTTGAAGGGGTTCATGGAGGTAATGAGGACCAGCATGACTTTTCCCCGCTGGAGCCTTTGCTGTGGGAGCAGCGGCTGGACATTTGCGTTTTTTGCTCCACAGACTACCGACGGTTAATAACGGTGGTTTTGAGGATGGAGTCCACAGAAAACAGAGAGGTCCAAAAGGTGTGGGGCATTTGAAGGGGTTCCCGGAGGCAGTGAGGACCAGCATGACTTTTCCCCCTTGAGACCTTTGCTATGAGAGCAGAGGCAGGACGTTTGCGTTTTTTGCTCCGGAGGCTGCTGAGAGTGAAAAACGGTGGTTTTGAGGATGGATTCCACAGGAAAGCAGAGAGGTCCAAAAGGTGTGGGGCATTTGAAGGGGTTCCCGGAGGCAGTGAGGACCAGCATGACTTTTCCCCCCTGAGACCTTTGCTATGAGAGCAGCGGCTGGACGTTTGCGTTTTTTGCTCCAGACGCTGCCGAGAGTGAAAAACACTGGTTTTGAGGATGGAGTCCAAAGGAAAGCAGAGAGGTCCAAAAGGTGTGGGGCATTTGAAGGGGTTCCCGGAGGCAGTGAGGACCAGCATGACTTTTCCCCGCTGGGGCCTTTGCTGTGGGAGCAGCGGCTGGACGTTTGCGTTTTTTGCTACAGAGACTACCGAGGGTTAAAAACGGTGGTTTTGAGGATGGAGTCCACAGGAAAGCAGAGAGGTCCAAAAGGTGTGGGGCATTTGAAGGGGTTCCCGGAGGCAGTGAGGACCAGCATGACTTTTCCCCGCTGGGGCCTTTGCTGTGGGAGCAGCGGCTGGACGTTTGCGTTTTTTGCTCCGGAGGCTGCCGAGAGTGAAAAACCGTGGTTTTGAGGATGGAGTCCACAGGAAAGCAGAGAGGTCCAAAAGGTGTGGGGCATTTGAAGGGGTTCCCGGAGGCAGTGAGGACCAGCATGACTTTTCCCCGCTGGGGCCTTTGCTGTGGGAGCAGCGGCTGGACGTTTGCGTTTTTTGCTCCGGAGGCTGCCGAGAGTGAAAAACGGTGGTTTTGAGGGTGGAGTCCACAGGAAAGCAGAGAGGTCCAAAAGGTGTGGGGAATTTGAAGGGGTTCCCAGAGGCAGTGAGGACCAGCATGACTTTTCCGCCTTGGAACCTTTGCTGTGGGAGCAGCGGCTAGACGTTTGCGTTTTTTGCTCCGGAGTCTGCCGAGAGTGAAAAACAGTGGTTTTGATGATGGAGTCCACAGGAAAGCAGAGAGGTCCAAAAGGTGGTAGGCATTTGAAGGGGTTCATGGAGGTAATGAGGACCAGCATGACTTTTCCCCGCTGGAGCCTTTGCTGGGGGAGCAGCGGCTGGACATTTGCGTTTTTTGCTCCACAGACTACCGAGGGTTAATAACGGTGGTTTTGAGGATGGATTCCACAGGAAAGCAGAGAGGTCCAAAAGGTGTGGGTCATTTGAAGGGGTTCCCGGAGGCAGTGAGGACCAGCATGACTTTTCCCCCCTGAGACCTTTGCTATGAGAGCAGCGGCTGGACGTTTGCGTTGTTTGCTCCAGACGCTGCCGAGGGTTAAAAACGGTGGTTTTGAGGATGGAGTCCACAGGAAAGCAGAGAGGTCCAAAAGGTGTGGGGCATTTGAAGGGGTTCCCGGAGGCAGTGAGGACCAGCATGACTTTTCCCCGCTGGGGCCTTTGCTGTGGGAGCAGCGGCTGGACGTTTGCGTTTTTTGCTCCGGAGGCTGCCGAGAATGAAAAACACTGGTTTTGATGATGGAGTCCACAGGAAAGCAGAGAGGTCCAAAAGGTGTGGGGCATTTGAAGGGGTTCCCGGAGGCAGTGAGGACCAGCATGACTTTTCCCCCCTGAGACCTTTGCTATGAGAGCAGCGGCTGGACGTTTGCGTTTTTTCCTCCAGACGCTGCCGAGAGTGAAAAACAGTGATTTTGAGGATGGAGTCCAAAGGAAAGCAGAGAGGTCCAAAAGGTGTGGGGCATTTGAAGGGGTTCCCGGAGGCAGTGAGGACCAGCATGACTTTTCCCCGCTGGGCCCCTTGCTGTGGGAGCAGCGGCTGGACGTTTGTGTTTTTTGCTCCGGAGGCTGCCGAGAGTGAAAAACACTGGTTTTGAGGATGGAGTCCAAAGGAAAGCAGAGTGGTCCAAAAGGTGTGGGGCATTTGAAGGGGTTCCCGGAGGCAGTGAGGACCAGCATGACTTTTCCCCGCTGGGGCCTTTGCTGTGGGAGCAGCGGCTGGACGTTTGCGTTTTTTGCTACAGAGACTACCGAGGGTTAAAAACGGTGGTTTTGAGGATGGATTCCACAGGAAAGCAGAGAGGTCCAAAAGGTGTGGGGCATTTGAAGGGGTTCCCGGAGGCAGTGAGGACCAGCATGACTTTTCCCCGCTGGGGCCTTTGCTGTGGGAGCAGCGGCTGGACGTTTGCGTTTTTTGCTCCGGAGGCTGCCGAGAGTGAAAAACACTGGTTTTGAGGATGGAATCCAAAGGAAAGCAGAGAGGTCCAAAAGGTGTGGGGCATTTGAAGGGGTTCCCGGAGGCAGTGAGGACCAGCATAACTTTTCCCCGCTGGGGCCTTTGCTGTGGGAGCAGCGCCTGGACGTTTGCATTTTTTGCTCCGGAGGCTGCCGAGAGTGAAAAACGGTGGTTTTGAGGGTGGAGTCCACAGGAAAGCACAGAGGTCCAAAAAGTGTGGGGCATTTGAAGGGGTTCCCGGAGGCAGTGAGGACCAGCATGACTTTTCCTTGCTGGGGCCTTTCCTGTGGGAGCAGCGGCTAGATATTTGCGTTTTTTGCTACAGAGACTACCGAAGGTTAATAACGGTAGCTTTGAGGATGGAGTCCACAGGAAAGCAGAGAGGTCCAAAAGGTGTGGGGCATTTGAAGTGGTTCCCAGAGGCAGTGAGGACGAGCATGACTTCTCCTTGCTTGGGACTTTGCTGTGGGAGCAGCGGCTGGACGTTTGCGTTTTTTGCTCCGGAGGCTGCCGAGAGTGAAAAACCGTGGTTTTGAGGGTGGAGTCCACAGGAAAACAGAGAGGTCCAAAAGGTGTGGGGCATTTGAAGGGGTTCCTGGAGGCAGAGAGGACCAGCATGACTTTTCCCCCTGAGACCTTTGCTGTGGGAGCAGCGGCTGGACGTTTGCGTTTTTTGCTCCGGAGTGTGCCGAGAGTGAAAAATGGCGGTTTTGAGCTTATAGTCCACAGGAAAGCAGAGAGGTCCAAAAGGTGTGGGGCATTTGAAGGGGTTCCCGGAGGCAGTGAGGACCAGCATGACTTTTCCGCCTTGGAACCTTTGCTGTGGGAGCAGCGGCTGGACGTTTGCGTTTTTTGCTCCGGAGGCTGCCGAGAGTGAAAAACGGTGGTTTTGAGGGTGGAGTCCACAGGAAAGCAGAGAGGTCCAAAAGGTGTGGGGCATTTGAAGGGGTTCCCGGAGGCAGTGAGGACCAGCATGACTTGTCCCCGCTGGGGCCTTTGCTGTGGGAGCAGCGGCTGGACTTTTGCGTTTTTTGCTACAGAGACTACCGAGGGTTAATAACGGTGGTTTTGAGGATGGAGTCCACAGGAAAGCAGAGAGGTCCAAAAGGTGTGGGGCATTCGAAGGGGTTCCCGGAGGCAGTGAGGACCAGCATGACTTTTCCCCCCTGGAACCTTTGCTGTGGGAGCAGCGGCTGGGCGTTTGCGTTTTTTGCTCCGGAGGCTGCCGATAGTGAAAAACGGTGGTTTTGAGGATGGAGTCCACAGGAAAACAGAGAGGTCCAAAAGGTGTGGGGCATTTGAAGGGGTTCCCGGAGGCAGTGAGGACCAGCATGACTTGTCCCCGCTGGGGCCTTTGCTGTGGGAGCAGCGGCTGGACATTTGAGTTTTTTGCTCCGGAGGCTGCCGACAGTGAAAAACGGTGGTTTTGAGGCTAGAGTCCGTAGGGAAGCAGAGAGGGCCCAAGTGTGTGGTGCATTTGGAGGGCTTCCCGGAGGCAGTGAGGACCAGCATCACTTGTCCCCGCTGTGGCCTTTACTGTGGGAGCAGCGGCTGAACGTTTGCGTTTTTTACTCCGGAGGCTTCCGAGAGTGAAAAACGGTGGTTTTGAGGCAATGAATTATGAAAATCACAAAATTTTTTCTTTGGCCTCCGGCCTCCACTTTTTTGGCCTCCACTTTTTTGGCCTCCACTTTTTTGGCCTCCACTTTTTTGGCCTCCACTTTTTTGGCCTCCACTTTTTTGGCCTCCACTTTTTTGGCCTCCACTTTTTTGGCCTCCACTTTTTTGGCCTCCACTTTTTTGGCCTCCACTTTTTTGGCCTCCACTTTTTTGGCCTCCACTTTTTTGGCCTCCACTTTTTTGGCCTCCACTTTTTTGGCCTCCACTTTTTTGGCCTCCACTTTTTTGGCCTCCACTTTTTTGGCCTCCACTTTTTTGGCCTCCACTTTTTTGGCCTCCACTTTTTTGGCCTCCACTTTTTTGGCCTCCACTTATTTGGCCTCCACTTTTCCTCCTGTGGCCTCCACTTTCCGGCTTTTACTTTCTGGCCTCCGGCCTCCACCTTCCGGCCTCTATCTCCTGGCCTCCACCTTCCGGCCTCCACCTCCTAACTGTTGTTCCTGTTTTTCCATCTTTACGCCTTGCCCGTCCCCTCTTTCTCTCCCAGTGTTTCTACTTTCCCTTCCCCCCTTTCCTTTTTTCCCTCGTCCCCCCCTTTTTGTTTTTCCCCTGTCCCACTTTTCCTCCTTTTTGTTCTGCACTGTTCCGTCCCCCCTTTCCCCTCTCCTCCTTATTATTTTTTTATTTTTTAGTATAGAATCACACGCATACATTTCCACCTGAAGGGAAAGGGGGAGGGACAAGCCCTTTCCCGAGAACAGACAGCAGCTTTACTGCCACACTAACAATGGCTGCAAAATTTCTTCAGATGGATCAACACTCATTTGAAGTCTTCAAATACTTCTCATCTTTAAAGGAGGTGCCGCATGTCCACCTGAATCCTTCCTCTTTCTTCTGGCCTATTTGGTAATACGCTGAAATAGGATGATGCCATTTACGGCAGCCCAAGGTCCATTGTTGGGGTTGTATGCCTCAGAAGAGGGAGATTCATAGGGGACATTAGAAAACGTTACAATCTGGAAACATGGGTGGGAGCCATTGAAATAGAGAAAACCCTCTCATTTTACTATCTATTGACATATGACTATTTGTTTGCGTATAGCGAAGGTGTTCAAAATAAAAATCTACTCTACAAAAAACCTCCTCTATTACATAAAGGATTTTAGAATATAAAATATGTGTCCCACAGTCCGTTTTTACCTTTATTGTTCTCTCTCTGCCTGGCTCCCCGTCCCCATTCTTTAATTGCTCTGTCTCTCCCCTTCAGCTCATCGAGGTTTTTTGGTATGTTTCAGTTTATCTCTGTCTACCTCACTGCCCCCTTTTTTAATTCCTTCTTCTCTGCCTTGTGGCTCATTGCTCTTTTTTGGTTTGTGTGTTTTTTGTTGGGTTTTTTTTTTTTTTTTCATCTCTGTCAGCATGGTTTCCTGTTGCTTCCTTCTTCCTGGCCTGTAGCCCATCGCTGTTGCATTGGGTTTACCATGCGAGGTGTCGTTAGCTGGGGCGGGGGCTGCAGGGGTGGGTTCTGTGAGAAGACACCGGGTGTTGTTCCCATGTTGGGCACAGCCAGTTCCCACGCTGAGACGGATGTGCTGCTGGTTAAAGCTGAGCCCATCGGCAGCGCTGGTAGGAAGCAGAGCAGAGGTTCTCCTGCAGCCTGTGGTGAAGACCATGGTGAGGCAGGCTGTTCCCCTGCAGTCCAGGGAGGTCCAGGGTGGAGCCAACGTGCCCCTGCGGCGCGTGGAGGACCCGAGGCCGGAGCAGGTGGCTGTGCCTGAAGGAAGCCGAGAGCCTGTGCGAGACCTGCGGCCTCGTGGGAGGGACCCCCCACTGGAGCAGAAAAAGAGCCTGAGGAGGAAGGAGCCGCAACCCCCATGCCATGTCCCCTGCGTTGGTCAGGGGTGGGATGTAGAGAAGTCAGGAGAGAAGAGGCGCCCAGGAAAAGAGGGAGGGGTGGCAGGAAGGTGTTTTATTTTGCGTTTGTTCCTATTTGTCATTATTTGATTAACAGTAAGTTAAATTAATTTCCCCTCCTACCCTTCCCTCTCTGATTCCCCAAACTAATTTGAACTTCTTGCCCGTGTGGCTTGTGCTATGTCGCTTTTCAAATTGTCTTCCTACCTCTCCCTCCATGCAGCTCTGCGTACCTAGGTTTGAATTCTGGTGTATGATTCTTGTATCCCATCGCTTTCAAAATTTTCTGTCCTTGTCTCCCTCTAGCCGTCTCCCTGTCTGTAAATCCCCATTCTTCCCTCTCTTTCCTGCACCCAGGCACTCTTTTTCACTTTCTTTTTACATCTCCCTGTCCCTATTTTTTAGTTTTTGTCTATGTTTCGTGTACCATATTGCCTTTTGAGATTTTCTTTCAATGTCTACCTCTGTCCGGATCCCCGGTGTTATTTTTTATGTCTTGCCAATGTTTCTTTTCCCCCTGACACGGCAGAAATTTTCCCCGCCCCTTGTCTTGTCTCCGTCTTCTTGTCCTGCCGGTCCCTTTGGCCTCTGTCCTGCTCCCTGTCGCTCTTATTTGTTCCTCCATCTCTATGCCTGTTATTTTGCGCAGTCTGTCCGCTCTCCTCTCTCTACGTGGCTGTCCCACTCCCCACCCCTCTCTTGTTTGCAGCGTGCTGTTTTCTGCTTCCCTGTCTCACACCTCTTCTCTATGTCCCTCTGTCCTTCCTCCTGCTTTTCTCTTGCCTTTTCTCCCTCTGTCCTGTTGCGTTTGGGCACTGAGCCTTATAGCCAACTCACTGCTGGGATTTCTTGCGTACATTAATGAATAAACTTTTCCTGCCCCTTGTGTGCCCCTGGATGTGTTTGCATCCCCTGGGTGCAGAGGTCGTGGCTGGGGACAGGGGCAGGGGAGGGGGCGATGTGCTGTGGGGCTTTGGCAAGGGCCCCTGCTCCTGACGGGCTCCAGCTGTGGGCTGGGGCAGCCCAGGTGGGACCAGTGAGGTGATGGTGGGACGGGGCCAAGGGTTTAAAAAGGCTGCAGGTGGGGATGAGTGGGGGCAGCCTCAGGTGCAGCCAGTGAGGCTGAGGATGGGGCTGGCCCTGCTGTGCCAAGGGTCGGGGGCTGCCTGGGCACGCATGCCTGCTGGAGCTGGCTGAGGAGTGAAAAGAAGGGGGTTCCACAGGCGGCTGCCCCCAGCAAGGAGCGGACGGTCCCCACGGCGAGGAAGGATCACTCCCAGCCATTCCTGACAGCGCACACCACCAACTCACAGCTCCAGGACGTCGGTACCTCTGTCAGCTGCACATGTGAGCCACCGTGCCTCCGGGAAGCCTCGGGGGAGAGTTTAATAGCATGCTTTTTGTTTTTTCCATTCCATTTCGATGAATTCCCGACTTTACCGAAAATGGAAATTTGTGTTTTTCACTAATGTTGCTGTATACTGTGTAAGATGCTGATATAATTACTCTTTATAGGGCTGATGATGAGACTATCAAGCAGGGGTTCAGGTTAGCATCTTGTATGTGTCTGTCTATGGCGTTTCAGTATTTTTAAAGAAAGCAGAAGGGACATAAGGCATAGTGTATTTCAGGTGATGGGACCGCTCATTGCATTTCCCCTTCACCCTTCCCTGTCCCCTTTCCCTGTTTTCCCCCTTCTTCCCTGTGTTCCCCCATTCCCCCCTTTTCCCTTTCTTTCCCGATCTCCTCATCCCCCTTTACCCTTCTTTTAGTTGTCCCCTTTCCCCTTTCTTTCCTCCCGTCCCACCTTTCCCTCTTTCCCTTTATTCCCCCACCCCGTGTTCCCCCTTTCCTTTCCCTTTCTTCCACCCTGTCGCCCCTTTCCCCCTTTGCCTTTCTTTCCCCCTGTCCAATGTCCCCTATTTCCCCTTTTGTTCTACCTCCCCTGTTCCCTCATTATCCCTTATACCCCCCACCCCCCGTGCCCTTTCTTCCCCACACTACTGTCCCCCTTTCCCCCTTCCTTTCCCCTATGCCTCCTGTTTTGCTCTTTCCCTTCATCCTTGGTACCCCCTTTAATTCTTCCCCGTTGCCCCTTTCCCCGTCCTTTCCCTCTGCCCTTTCCCCCCCGTTGCCCCGTTCCTTCTTTTTCAATGACGCTCTCCCAATGAGTTCCATGCTCCCCCTTTCTCCCTTGTTCCCCCTTTCCTTCTCCTGCATCCCCCCTTTTCCCTACCCTTCTTTCTCAGTTCCCCCTACCATCTGTGTTCCGTGTCCCCCCTTCCCCATTTCCTCACCCCCCATCACCCCTTTTCTTTCTCCATTTTTCCTCCGTCCCATTTCTCCCTTTCTTTCCCCCACTCCATCCGCTGTCCCCCTCTTTCCACCTGTCTTGTCTCTCCTGTTCCAGGTCCCCCCTCTCTCTTTCTACCTCCCTTTCTTTCTGTTTTTCCATCTTCACACCTCGCCCGCCCCCCCTTCATTGTTTCTGCCCTGCTGCTCCCCTTTCTTCTTTTTTTTTTCCCCCAGCTGTCTCCTCTTTTCTCCTTTCTTGGCTCCCCCTTTTCCCTCTCATTCCCACGTTGCACCCTCCCCCCCCACTGCTCCCCCCCTCCTCACATGGCCCTTGTGACTCGCAGGTCTTCTTGCCCGACAGTGACTTCCATCCCGGCATGATTCTTCTTGCTGAGAGTTTTCCCTCACCTTTGAGGCACATTGTTTGTAGTGTTCTGTGTAGTATCTGTGCATGTGCGCGTGGCTCGGAGTCACCCCGCCCAGGGGTGTAGAGTCAGGAGTAGGTGGGATACCTTTAAGAGTATACGGTTTATATTTTGATGTGTCGAGGCAAAAGCGGTAAAATCATTTCGGACCGAGTAGCTGTGAGTGGGTTTTGCGAACAGGTTTTTCATTAACGCTTCCTGGGGAAGGGCAGAGCTCTGCAGGAGGGGCCATTCAGCGCTGGCGCCAGAGACTGCATCTCAGACGAAAGGAGGCTGCCGAGAGTGAAAAATGGTGGTTTTGAGGATGGATTCCACAGGAAAGCAGAGAGGTCCAAAAGGTGTGGGGCATTTGAAGGGGTTCCCGGAGGCAGAGAGGACCAGCATGACTTTTAGCCGCTGGGGCCTTCGCTGTGGGAGCAGCGGCTAGACGTTTGCGTTTTTTGCTCCGGAGGCTGCCGAGAGTGAAAAACGGTGGTTTTGAGGATGGATTCACAGGAAAGCAGAGAGGTCCAAAAGGTGTGGGGCATTTGAAGGGGTTCCCGGAGGCAGTGAGGACCAGCATGACTTTTACGCCTTGGAAGCTTTGCTGTGGGAGCAGCGGCTGGACGTTTGCGTTTTTTGCTCCGGAGGCTGCCGAGAGTGAAAAGCGGTGGTTTTGAGGATGGAGTCCACAGGAAAGCAGAGAGGTCCAAAAGGTGTGGGGCATTTGAAGGGGTTCCCGGAGGCAGTGAGGACCAGCATGACTTTTCCCCGCTGGGGCCTTTGCTGTGGGACCAGCGGCTGGACGTTTTCGTTTTTTGCTACAGAGACTACCGAGGGTTAATAACGGTGGTTTTGAGGCTAGAGTCCACAGGAAAGCAGAGAGGTCCAAAAGGTGTGGGGCATTTGAAGGGGTTCCCGGAGGCAGTGAGGACCAGCATGACTTTTCCCCACTGGGGCCTTTGCTGTGGGAGCAGCGGCTGGATGTTTGCGTTTTTTGCTCCGGAGGCTGCCGAGAGTGAAAAACAGTGGTTTTGAGGATGGAGTCCACAGGAAAACAGAGAGGTCCAAAAGGTGTGGGGCATTTGAAGGGGTTCCCGGAGGCAGTGAGGACCAGCATGACTTTTCCCCGCTGGGGCCTTTGCTGTGGGAGCAGCGGTGGACATTTGCGTTGTTTGCTCCAGAGACTACAGAGGGTTAATAACGGTGGTTTTAAGGATGGAGTCCACGGGAAAGCAGAGAGGTCCAAAAGGTGTGGGGCATTTGAAGGGGTTCCCGGAGGCAGTGAGGGCCAGAATGACTTTTCCCCGCTGGGGCCTTTGCTGTGGGAGCAGCGGCTGGACGTTTGCGTTTTTTGCTCCGGAGGCTGCCGAGAGTGAAAAGCGGTGGTTTTGAGGATGGAGTCCACAGGAAAGCAGAGAGGTCCAAAAGGTGTGAGGCATATGAAGGGGTTCCCGGAGGCAGTGAGGACCAGCATGACTTTTCCCCGCTGGGGCCTTTGCTGTGGGAGCAGCGGCTGGACGTTTGCGTTTTTTGCTCCAGAGGCTGCCGAGAGTGAAAAACGGTGGTTTTGAGGATGGAGTCCACAGGAAAACAGAGAGGTCCAAAAGGTGTGGGGCATTTGAAGGGGTTCCCGGAGGCAGTGAGGACCAGCATGACTTTTCCCCGCTGGGGCCTTTGCTGTGGGAGCAGCGGCTGGACGTTTGCCTTTCTTGCTCCGGAGGCTGCCGAGAGTGAAAAGTGGTGGTTTTGAGGATGGAGTCCACAGGAAAGCAGAGAGGTCCAAAAGGTGTGGGGCATTTGAAGGGGTTCCCGGAGGCAGTGAGGACCAGCATGACTTTTCCCCCCTGAGACCTTTGCTGTGGGAGCAGCGGCTGTACGTTTGTTTTTTTTGCTCCGGACGCTTCCGAGAGTGAAAAACAGTGATTTTTACGATAGAGTCCACGGGAAAGCAGAGAGGTCCAAAAGGTGTGGGGCATTTGAAGGGGTTCCCGGAGGCAGTGAGGACCAGCATGACTTTTCCCCGCTGGGGCCTTTGCTGTGGGAGCAGCGGCTGGACGTTTGCGTTTTTTGCTCCGGAGGATGCCGAGAGTGAAAAGCGGTGGTTTTGAGGATGGAGTCCACAGGAAAGCAGAGAGGTCCAAAAGGTGTGGGGCATTTGAAGGGGTTCCCGGAGGCAGTGAGGACCAGCATGACTTTTCCCCCCTGAGACCTTTGCTGTGGGAGCAGCGGCTGTACGTTTGTGTTTTTTGCTCCGGACGCTGCCGAGAGTGAAAAAAAGTGATTTTTAGGATGGAGTCCACAGGAAAGCAGAGAGGTCCAAAAGGTGTGGGGCATTTGAAGGGGTTCCCGGAGGCAGTGAGGACCAGCATGACTTTTCCCCGCTGGGGCCTTTGCTGTGGGAGCAACGGCTGGATGTTTGCGTTTTTTGATCCGGAGGCTGCCGAGAGTGAAAAGCGGTGGTTTTGAGGATGGAGTCCACAGGAAAGCAGAGAGGTCCAAAAGGTGTGGGGCATTTGAAGGGGTTCCCAGAGGCAGTGAGGACCAGCATGACTTTTCACCCCTGAGACCTTTGTTGTGGGAGCAGCGGCTGGACGTTTGTGTTTTTTGCTCCGGACGCTGCCGAGAGTGAAAAACAGTGATTTTGAGGATAGAGTACACAGGAAAGCAGAGAGGTCCAAAAGGTGTGGGGCATTTGAAGGGGTTCCCGGAGGCAATGAGGACCAGCATGACTTTTCCCCGCTGGGGCCTTTGCTGTGGGAGCAGCGGCTGGACATTTGCGTTGTTTCCTCCAGAGACTACCGAGGGTTAATAACGGTGGTTTTGAGGATGGAGTCCACAGGAAAGCAGAGAGGTGCAAAAGGTGTGGGGCATTTGAAGGGGTTCCCGGAGGCAGTGAGGACCAGCATGACTTTTCCCCGCTGGGGCCTTTGCTGTGGGAGCAGCGGCCTGACGTTTGCGTTTTTTGCTCCGCAGGCTGCCGAGAGTGAAAAACGGTGGTTTTGACGATGGATTCAACAGGAAAGCAGAGAGGTCCAAAAGGTGTGGGGCATTTGAAGGGGTTCCCGGAGGCAGTGAGGACCAGCATGACTTTTTCCCGCTTGGGCCTTTGCTGTGGGAGCAGCGGCTGGACGTTTGCGTTTTTTGCTCCGGAGGCTGCTGAGAGTGAAAAAGGGTGGTTTTGAGGATGGAATCCACAGGAAAACAGAGAGGTCCAAAAGGTGTGGGGCATTTGAAGGGGTTCCCGGAGGCAGTGAGGACCAGCATGACTTTTCCCCGCTGGGGCCTTTGCTGTGGGAGCAGCGGCTGGACGTTTGCGTTTTTTGCTACAGAGACTACCGAGAGGTAATAACGGTGGTTTTGAGGATGGATTCCACAGGAAAGCAGAGAGGTCCAAAAGGTGTGGGGCATTTGAAGGGGTTCCCGGAGGCAGTGAGGACCAGCATGACTTTTACCCGCTGAGGCCTTTGCTGTGGGAGTAGCGGCTAGACGTTTGCGTTTTTTGCTCCAGAGTCTGCCGAGAGTGAAAAACGGTGGTTTTGAGGATGGAGTCCACAGGAAAACAGAGAGGTCCAAAAGGTGTGGGGCATTTGAAGGGGTTCCCGGAGGCAGTGAGGACCAGCATGACTTTTCCCCGCTGGGGCCTTTGCTGTGGGATCAGCGGCTGGACATTTGCGTTTTTTGCTCCAGAGACTACCGAGGGTTAATAACGGTGGTTTTGAGGATGGAGTCCACAGGAAAGCAGAGAGGTCCAAAAGGTGTGGGGCATTTGAAGGGGTTCCCGGAGGCAGTGAGGACCAGCATGACTTTTCCCCGCTGGGGCCTTTGCTGTGGGACCATCGGCTCGACTTTTGCGTTTTTTGCTACAGAGACTACTGAGGGTTAATAACATTGGTTTTGATGATGGTTTCCACAGGAAAACAGAGAGGTCCAAAAGGTGTGGGGCATTTGAAGGGGTTCCCAGAGGCAGTGAGGACCAGCATGACTTATCCCCGCTAGGGCCTTTGCTGTGGGAGCAGCGGCTGGATGTTTGTGTTTTTTGCTCCGGAGGCTGCCGAGAGTGATAAACGGTGGTTTTGAGGATGGAGTCCGTAGGGAAGCAGAGAGGGCCCAAGTGTGTGGGGCATATGAAGGGGTTCTCGGAGGCAGTGAGGACCAGCATGACTTTTCTGCCTTGGAACTTTTGCTGCGGGAGCAGCGGCTGGACGTTTGCGTTTTTTGTTACAGAGACTACCGAGGGTTAAAAACGGTGGTTTTGAGTATGGATTCCACAGGAAAACAGAGAGGTCCAAAAGGTGTGGGGCATTTGAAGGGGTTCCTGGAGGCAGTGAGGACCAGCATGACTTTTCCGCCTTGGAAGCTTTGCTGTCGGAGCAGCGGCTGGACGTTTGCGTTTTTTGCTCCGGAGGCTGCCGAGAGTGAAAAACGGTGGTTTTGAGGATGGATTCACAGGAAAGCAGAGAGGTCCAAAAGGTGTGGGGCATTTGAAGGGGTTCCCGGAGGCAGTGAGGACCAGCATGACTTTTACACCTTGGAAGCTTTGCTGTGGGAGCAGCGGCTGGACGTTTGCGTTTTTTGCTCCGGAGGCTGCCGAGAGTGAAAAGCGGTGGTTTTGAGGATGGAGTCCACAGGAAAGCAGAGAGGTCTAAAAGGTGTGGGGCATTTGAAGGGGTTCCCGGAGGCAGTGAGGACCAGCATGACTTTTCCCCCCTGAGACCTTTGCTGTGGGAGCAGCGGCTGGACGTTTGTTTTTTTTGCTCCGGACGCTTCCGAGAGTGAAAAACAGTGATTTTTACGATAGAGTCCACAGGAAAGCAGAGAGGTCCAAAAGGTGTGGGGCATTTGAAGGGGTTCCCGGAGGCAGTGAGGACCAGCATGACTTTTCCCCGCTGGGGCCTTTGCTGTGGGAGCAGCGGCTGGACATTTGCGTTGTTTGCTCCAGAGACTACCGAGGGTTAATAACGGTGGTTTTGAGGATGGAGTCCACGGGAAAGCAGAGAGGTCCAAAAGGTGTGGGGCATTTGAAGGGGTTCCCGGAGGCAGTGAGGGCCAGCATGACTTTTCCCCGCTGGGGCCTTTGCTGTGGGAGCAGCGGCTGGACGTTTGCGTTTTTTGCTCCGGAGGCTGCCGAGAGTGAAAAGCGGTGGTTTTGAGGATGGAGTCCACAGGAAAGCAGAGAGGTCCAAAAGGTGTGAGGCATATGAAGGGGTTCCCGGAGGCAGTGAGGACCAGCATGACTTTTCCCCGCTGGGGCCTTTGCTGTGGGAGCAGCGGCTGGACGTTTGCGTTTTTTGCTCCAGAGGCTGCCGAGAGTGAAAAACGGTGGTTTTGAGGATGGAGTCCACAGGAAAACAGAGAGGTCCAAAAGGTGTGGGGCATTTGAAGGGGTTCCCGGAGGCAGTGAGGACCAGCATGACTTTTCCCCGCTGGGGCCTTTGCTGTGGGAGCAGCGGCTGGACGTTTGCGTTTCTTGCTCCGGAGGCTGCCGAGAGTGAAAAGCGGTGGTTTTGAGGATGGAGTCCACAGGAAAGCAGAGAGGTCCAAAAGGTGTGGGGCATTTGAAGGGGTTCCCGGAGGCAGTGAGGACCAGCATGACTTTTCCGCCCTGAGACCTTTGCTGTGGGAGCAGCGGCTGGACGTTTGTGTTTTTTGCTCCGGACGCTGCCGAGAGTGAAAAACAGTGATTTTTACTATAGAGTCCACGGGAAAGCAGAGAGGTCCAAAAGGTGTGGGGCATTTGAAGGGGTTCCCGGAGGCAGTGAGGACCAGCATGACTTTTACCCGCTGGGGCCTTTGCTGTGGGAGCAGCGGCTGGACGTTTGCGTTTTTTGCTCCGGAGGATGCCGAGAGTGAAAAGCGGTGGTTTTGAGGATGGAGTCCACAGGAAAGCAGAGAGGTCCAAAAGGTGTGGGGCATTTGAAGGGGTTCCCGGAGGCAGTGAGGACCAGCATGACTTTTCCCCCCTGAGACCTTTGCTGTGGGAGCAGCGGCTGTACGTTTGTGTTTTTTGCTCCGGACGCTGCCGAGAGTGAAAAAAAGTGATTTTTACGATAGAGTCCACAGGAAAGCAGAGAGGTCCAAAAGGTGTGGGGCATTTGAAGGGGTTCCCGGAGGCAGTGAGGACCAGCATGACTTTTCCCCGCTGGGGCCTTTGCTGTGGGAGCAGCGGCTGGATGTTTGCGTTTTTTGATCCGGAGGCTGCCTAGAGTGAAAAGCGGTGGTTTTGAGGATGGAGTCCACAGGAAAGCAGAGAGGTCCAAAAGGTGTGGGGCATTTGAAGGGGTTCCCAGAGGCAGTGAGGACCAGCATGACTTTTCACCCCTGAGACCTTTGTTGTGGGAGCAGCGGCTGGACGTTTGTGTTTTTTGCTCCGGACGCTGCCGAGAGTGAAAAACAGTGATTTTGAGGATAGAGTACACAGGAAAGCAGAGAGGTCCAAAAGGTGTGGGGCATTTGAAGGGGTTCCCGGAGGCAATGAGGACCAGCATGACTTTTCCCCGCTGGGGCCTTTGCTGTGGGACCAGCGGCTGGACGTTTGCGTTTTTTGCTACAGAGACTACCGAGGGTTAATAACGGTGGTTTTGAGGCTAGATTCCACAGGAAAGCAGAGAGGTCCAAAAGGTGTGGGGCATTTGAAGGGGTTCCCGGAGGCAGTGAGGACCAGCATGACTTTTCCCCACTGGGGCCTTTGCTGTGGGAGCAGCGGCTGGACGTTTGCGTTTTTTGCTCCGGAGGCTGCCGAGAGTGAAAAACGGTGGTTTTGAGGATGGAGTCCACAGGAAAACAGAGAGGTCCAAAAGGTGTGGGGCATTTGAAGGGGTTCCCGGAGGCAGTGAGGACCAGCATGACTTTTCCCCGCTGGGTCCTTTGCTGTGGGAGCAGCGGCTGGACATTTGCGTTGTTTCCTCCAGAGACTACTGAGGGTTAATAACGGTGGTTTTGAGGATGGAGTCCACAGGAAAGTAGAGAGGTCCAAAAGGTGTGGGGCATTTGAAGGGGTTCCCGGAGGCAGTGAGGACCAGCATGACTTTTCCCCGCTGGGGCCTTTGCTGTGGGAGCAGCGGCCTGACGTTTGCGTTTTTTGCTCCGGAGGCTGCCGAGAGTGAAAAACGGTGGTTTTGACGATGGATTCCACAGGAAAGCAGAGAGGTCCAAAAGGTGTGGGGCATTTGAAGGGGTTCCCGGAGGCAGTGAGGACCAGCATGACTTTTACCCGCTGGGGCCTTTGCTGTGGGAGCAGCGGCTGGACGTTTACGTTTTTTGCTACAGAGACTACCGAGAGGTAATAACGGTGGTTTTGAGGATGGATTCCACAGGAAAGCAGAGAGGTCCAAAAGGTGTGGGGCATTTGAAGGGGTTCCCGGAGGCAGTGAGGACCAGCATGAATTTTCCCCACTGGGGCCTTTGCTGTGGGAGCAGCGGCTGGACATTTGCGTTGTTTGCTCCAGAGACTACCGAGGGTTAATAACGGTGGTTTTGAGGATGGAGTCCACGGGAAAGCAGAGAGGTCCAAAAGGTGTGGGGCATTTGAAGTGGTTCCCGGAGGCAGTGAGGACCAGCATGACTTTTCCCCGCTTGGGCCTTTGCTGTGGGAGCAGCGGCTGGACGTTTGTGTTTTTTGCTCCGGACGCTGCCGAGAGTGAAAAACAGTGATTTTTACGATACAGTCCACAGGAAAGGAGAGAGGTCCAAAAGGTGTGGGGCATTTGAAGGGGTTCCCGGAGGCAGTGAGGACCAGCATGACTTTTCCCCGCTGTGGCCTTTGCTGTGGGAGCAGCGGCTGGACGTTTGCGTTTCTTGCTCCGGAGGCTGCTGAGAGTGAAAAGCGGTGGTTTTGAGGATGGAGTCCACAGGAAAGCAGAGAGGTCCAAAAGGTGTGGGGCATTTGAAGGGGTTCCCGGAGGCAGTGAGGACCAGCATGACTTTTCCCCCCTGAGACCTTTGCTGTGGGAGCAGCGGCTGGACGTTTGTGTTTTTTGCTCCGGACGCTGCCGAGAGTGAAAAACAGTGATTTTTACGATAGATTCCACGGGAAAGCAGAGAGGTCCAAAAGGTGTGGGGCATTTGAAGGGGTTCCCGGAGGCAGTGAGGACCAGCATGACTTTTCCCCGCTGGGGCCTTTGCTGTGGGAGCAGCGGCTGGACGTTTGCGTTTTTTGCTCCGGAGGATGCCGAGAGTGAAAAGCGGTGGTTTTGAGGATGGAGTCCACAGGAAAGCAGAGAGGTCCAAAAGGTGTGGGGCATTTGAAGGGGTTCCCGGAGGCAGTGAGGACCAGCATGACTTTTCCCCGCTGGGGCCTTTGCTGTGGGAGCAGCGGCTGTACGTTTGTGTTTTTTGCTCCGGACGCTGCCGAGAGTGAAAAAAAGTGATTTTTACGATAGAGTCCACAGGAAAGCAGAGAGGTCCAAAAGGTGTGGGGCATTTGAAGGGGTTCCCGGAGGCAGTGAGGACCAGCATGACTTTTCCCCGCTGGGGCCTTTGCTGTGGGAGCAGCGGCTGGATGTTTGCGTTTTTTGATCCGGAGGCTGCCTAGAGTGAAAAGCGGTGGTTTTGAGGATGGAGTCCACAGGAAAGCAGAGAGGTCCAAAAGGTGTGGGGCATTTGAAGGGGTTCCCAGAGGCAGTGAGGACCAGCATGACTTTTCACCCCTGAGACCTTTGTTGTGGGAGCAGCGGCTGGACCTTTGTGTTTTTTGCTCCGGACGCTGCCGAGAGTGAAAAACAGTGATTTTGAGGATAGAGTACACAGGAAAGCAGAGAGGTCCAAAAGGTGTGGGGCATTTGAAGGGGTTCCCGGAGGCAATGAGGACCAGCATGACTTTTCCCCGCTGGGGCCTTTGCTGTGGGACCAGCGGCTGGACGTTTGCGTTTTTTGCTACAGAGACTACCGAGGGTTAATAACGGTGGTTTTGAGGCTAGATTCCACAGGAAAGCAGAGAGGTCCAAAAGGTGTGGGGCATTTGAAGGGGTTCCCGGAGGCAGTGAGGACCAGCATGACTTTTCCCCACTGGGGCCTTTGCTGTGGGAGCAGCGGCTGGACGTTTGCGTTTTTTGCTCCGGAGGCTGCCGAGAGTGAAAAACGGTGGTTTTGAGGATGGAGTCCACAGGAAAACAGAGAGGTCCAAAAGGTGTGGGGCATTTGAAGGGGTTCCCGGAGGCAGTGAGGACCAGCATGACTTTTCCCCGCTGGGTCCTTTGCTGTGGGAGCAGCGGCTGGACATTTGCGTTGTTTCCTCCAGAGACTACTGAGGGTTAATAACGGTGGTTTTGAGGATGGAGTCCACAGGAAAGTAGAGAGGTCCAAAAGGTGTGGGGCATTTGAAGGGGTTCCCGGAGGCAGTGAGGACCAGCATGACTTTTCCCCGCTGGGGCCTTTGCTGTGGGAGCAGCGGCCTGACGTTTGCGTTTTTTGCTCCGGAGGCTGCCGAGAGTGAAAAACGGTGGTTTTGACGATGGATTCCACAGGAAAGCAGAGAGGTCCAAAAGGTGTGGGGCATTTGAAGGGGTTCCCGGAGGCAGTGAGGACCAGCATGACTTTTACCCGCTGGGGCCTTTGCTGTGGGAGCAGCGGCTGGACGTTTACGTTTTTTGCTACAGAGACTACCGAGAGGTAATAACGGTGGTTTTGAGGATGGATTCCACAGGAAAGCAGAGAGGTCCAAAAGGTGTGGGGCATTTGAAGGGGTTCCCGGAGGCAGTGAGGACCAGCATGAATTTTCCCCACTGGGGCCTTTGCTGTGGGAGCAGCGGCTGGACATTTGCGTTGTTTGCTCCAGAGACTACCGAGGGTTCATAACGGTGGTTTTGAGGATGGAGTCCACGGGAAAGCAGAGAGGTCCAAAAGGTGTGGGGCATTTGAAGTGGTTCCCGGAGGCAGTGAGGACCAGCATGACTTTTCCCCGCTTGGGCCTTTGCTGTGGGAGCAGCGGCTGGACGTTTGTGTTTTTTGCTCCGGACGCTGCCGAGAGTGAAAAACAGTGATTTTTACGATAGAGTCCACAGGAAAGGAGAGAGGTCCAAAAGGTGTGGGGCATTTGAAGGGGTTCCCGGAGGCAGTGAGGACCAGCATGACTTTTCCCCGCTGGGGCCTTTGCTGTGGGAGCAGCGGCTGGATGTTTGCGTTTTTTGCTCCGCAGGCTGCCGAGAGTGAAAAACGGTGGTTTTGAGGATGGAGTCCACAGGAAAACAGAGAGGTCCAAAAGGTGTGGGGCATTTGAAGGGGTTCCCGGAGGCAGTGAGGACCAGCATGAGTTTTCCCCGCTGGGGCCTTTGCTGTGGGAGCAGCGGCTGGACATTTGCGTTGTTTGCTCCAGAGACTACCGAGGGTTAATAACGGTGGTTTTAAGGATGGTGTCCACGGGAAAGCAGAGAGGTCCAAAAGGTGTGGGGCATTTGAAGGGGTTCCTGGAGGCAGTGAGGACCAGCATGACTTTTCCCCGCTGGGGCCTTTGCTGTGGGAGCAGCGGCTGGACGTTTGCGTTTTTTGCTCCGGAGGCTGCCGAGAGTGAAATGCGGTGGTTTTGAGGATGGAGTCCACAGGAAAGCAGAGAGGTCCAAAAGGTGTGGGGCATTTGAAGGGGTTCCCGGAGGCAGTGAGGACCAGCATGACTTTTCCCCCCTGAGACCTTTGCTGTGGGAGCAGCGGCTGGACGTTTGTGTTTTTTGCTCCGGACGCTGCCGAGAGTGAAAAACAGTGATTTTTAGGATAGAGTCCACAGGAAAGCAGAGAGGTCCAAAAGGTGTGGGGCATTTGAAGGGGTTCCCAGAGGCAGTGAGGACCAGCATGACTTTTACCCGCTGGGGCCTTTGCTGTGGGAGCAGCGGCTGGACATTTGCGTTTTTTGCTCCGGAGGCTGCCGAGAGTGAAAATCGGTGGTTTTGAGGATGGAGTACACAGGAAAGCAGAGAGGTCCAAAAGGTGTGGGGCATTTGAAGGGGTTCCCGGAGGCAGTGAGGACCAGCATGACTTTTCCCCCCTGAGACCTTTGCTGTGGGAGCAGCGGCTGGACGTTTGTGTTTTTTGCTCCGGACGCTGCCGAGAGTGAAAAACAGTGATTTTTAGGATAGAGTCCACAGGAAAGCAGAGAGGTCCAAAAGGTGTGGGGCATTTGAAGGGGTTCCCAGAGGCAGTGAGGACCAGCATGACTTTTACCCGCTGGGGCCTTTGCTGTGGGACCATCGGCTCGACTTTTGCGTTTTTTGCTACAGAGAGTACCGAGGGTTAATAACATTGGTTTTGAGGATGGTTTCCACAGGAAAACAGAGAGGTCCAAAAGGTGTGGGGCATTTGAAGGGGTTCCCAGAGGCAGTGAGGACCAGCATGACTTGTCCCCGCTGGGGCCTTTGCTGTGGGAGCAGCGGCTGGATGTTTGTGTTTTTTGCTCCGGAGGCTGCCGAGAGTGAAAAACGGTGGTTTTGAGGATGGAGTCCGTAGGGAAGCAGAGAGGGCCCAAGTGTGTGGGGCATATGAAGGGGTTCTCGGAGGCAGTGAGGACCAGCATGACTTTTCTGCCTTGGAAACGATTGCTGCGGGAGCAGCGGCTGGACGTTTGCGTTTTTTCTTACAGAGACTACCGAGGTTTAAAAACGGTGGTTTTGAGGATGGATTCCACAGGAAAACAGAGAGGTCCAAAAGGTGTGGGGCATTTGAAGGGGTTCCCGGAGGCAGTGAGGACCAGCATGACTTTTCCGCCTTGGAAGATTTGCTGTCGGAGCAGCGGCTGGACGTTTGCGTTTTTTGCTCCGGAGGCTGCCGAGAGTGCAAAACGGTGGTTTTGAGGATGGAGTCCACAGGAAAGCAGAGAGGTCCAAAAGGTGTGGGGCATTTGAAGGGGTTCCCGGAGGCAGTGAGGACCAGCATGACTTTTCCCCGCTGGGGCCTTTGCTGTGGGACCAGCGGCTGGACGTTTGCGTTTTTTGCTACAGAGACTACCGAGGGTTAATAACGGTGGTTTTGAGGCTAGATTCCACAGGAAAGCAGAGAGGTCCAAAAGGTGTGGGTCATTTGAAGGGGTTCCCGGAGGCAGTGAGGACCAGCATGACTTTTCCCCACTGGGGCCTTTGCTGTGGGAGCAGCGGCTGGACGTTTGCGTTTTTTGCTCCGGAGGCTGCCGAGAGTGAAAAACGGTGGTTTTGAGGATGGAGTCCACAGGAAAACAGAGAGGTCCAAAAGGTGTGGGGCATTTGAAGGGGTTCCCGGAGGCAGTGAGGACCAGCATGACTTTTCCCCGCTGGATCCTTTGCTGTGGGAGCAGCGGCTGGACATTTGCGTTGTTTCCTCCAGAGACTACCGAGGGTTAATAACGGTGGTTTTGAGGATGGAGTCCACAGGAAAGTAGAGAGGTCCAAAAGGTGTGGGGCATTTGAAGGGGTTCCCGGAGGCAGTGAGGACCAGCATGACTTTTCCCCGCTGGGGCCTTTGCTGTGGGACCAGCGGCCTGACGTTTGCGTTTTTTGCTCCGGAGGCTGCCGAGAGTGAAAAACGGTGGTTTTGACGATGGATTCCACAGGAAAGCAGAGAGGTCCAAAAGGTGTGGGGCATTTGAAGGGGTTCCCGGAGGCAGTGAGGACCAGCATGACTTTTCCCCGCTGGGGCCTTTGCTGTGGGAGCAGCGGCTGGACGTTTACGTTTTTTGCTACAGAGAATACGGAGAGGTAATAACGGTGGTTTTGAGGATGGATTCCACAGGAAAGCAGAGAGGTCCAAAAGGTGTGGGGCATTTGAAGGGGTTCCCGGAGGCAGTGAGGACCAGCATGAATTTTCCCCAGTGGGGCCTTTGCTGTGGGAGCAGCGGCTGGACATTTGCGTTGTTTGCTCCAGAGACTACCGAGGGTTAATAACGGTGGTTTTGAGGATGGAGTCCACGGGAAAGCAGAGAGGTCCAAAAGGTGTGGGGCATTTGAAGTGGTTCCCGGAGGCAGTGAGGACCAGCATGACTTTTCCCCGCTTGGGCCTTTGCTGTGGGAGCAGCGGCTGGACGTTTGTGTTTTTTGCTCCGGACGCTGCCGAGAGTGAAAAACAGTGATTTTTACGATAGAGTCCACAGGAAAGGAGAGAGGTCCAAAAGGTGTGGGGCATTTGAAGGGGTTCCCGGAGGCAGTGAGGACCAGCATGACTTTTCCCCGCTGGGGCCTTTGTAGTGGGAGCAGCGGCTGGATGTTTGCATTTTTTGCTCCGCAGGCTGCCGAGAGTGAAAAACGGTGGTTTTGAGGATGGAGTCCACAGGAAAACAGAGAGGTCCAAAAGGTGTGGGGCATTTGAAGGGGTTCCCGGAGGCAGTGAGGACCAGCATGACTTTTCCCCGCTGGGGCCTTTGCTGTGGGAGCAGCGGCTGGACATTTGCGTTGTTTGCTCCAGAGACTACCGAGGGTTAATAACGGTGGTTTTAAGGATGGTGTCCACGGGAAAGCAGAGAGGTCCAAAAGGTGTGGGGCATTTGAAGGGGTTCCTGGAGGCAGTGAGGACCAGCATGACTTTTCCCCGCTGGGGCCTTTGCTGTGGGAGCAGCGGCTGGACGTTTGCGTTTTTTGCTCCGGAGGCTGCCGAGAGTGAAATGCGGTGGTTTTGAGGATGGAGTCCACAGGAAAGCAGAGAGGTCCAAAAGGTGTGGGGCATTTGAAGGGGTTCCCGGAGGCAGTGAGGACCAGCATGACTTTTCCCCCCTGAGACCTTTGCTGTGGGAGCAGCGGCTGGACGTTTGTGTTTTTTGCTCCGGACGCTGCCGAGAGTGAAAAACAGTGATTTTTAGGATAGAGTCCACAGGAAAGCAGAGAGGTCCAAAAGGTGTGGGGCATTTGAAGGGGTTCCCAGAGGCAGTGAGGACCAGCATGACTTTTACCCGCTGGGGCCTTTGCTGTGGGAGCAGCGGCTGGACATTTGCGTTTTTTGCTCCGGAGGCTGCCGAGAGTGAAAATCGGTGGTTTTGAGGATGGAGTACACAGGAAAGCAGAGAGGTCCAAAAGGTGTGGGGCATTTGAAGGGGTTCCCGGAGGCAGTGAGGACCAGCATGACTTTTCCCCGCTGGGGCCTTTGCTGTGGGACCATCGGCTCGACTTTTGCGTTTTTTGCTACAGAGAGTACCGAGGGTTAATAACATTGGTTTTGAGGATGGTTTCCACAGGAAAACAGAGAGGTCCAAAAGGTGTGGGGCATTTGAAGGGGTTCCCAGAGGCAGTGAGGACCAGCATGACTTGTCCCCGCTGGGGCCTTTGCTGTGGGAGCAGCGGCTGGATGTTTGTGTTTTTTGCTCCGGAGGCTGCCGAGAGTGAAAAACGGTGGTTTTGAGGATGGAGTCCGTAGGGAAGCAGAGAGGGCCCAAGTGTGTGGGGCATATGAAGGGGTTCTCGGAGGCAGTGAGGACCAGCATGACTTTTCTGCCTTGGAAACCTTTGCTGCGGGAGCAGCGGCTGGACGTTTGCGTTTTTTGTTACAGAGACTACCGAGGTTTAAAAACGGTGGTTTTGAGGATGGATTCCACAGGAAAGCAGAGAGGTCCAAAAGGTGTGGGGCATTTGAAGGGGTTCCTGGAGGCAGTGAGGACCAGCATGACTTTTCCGCCTTGGAAGCTTTGCTGTCGGAGCAGCGGCTGGACGTTTGCGTTTTTTGCTCCGGAGGCTGCCGAGAGTGCAAAACGGTGGTTTTGAGGATGGAGTCCACAGGAAAGCAGAGAGGTCCAAAAGGTGTGGGGCATTAGAAGGGGTTCCCGGAGGCAGTGAGGTCCAGCATGACTTTTCCCCGCTGGGGCCTTTGCTGTGGGAGCAGCGGCTGGACGTTTGCGTTTTTTGCTCCGGAGGCTGCCGAGAGTGCAAAACGGTGGTTTTGAGGATGGAGTCCACAGGAAAGCAGAGAGGTCCAAAAGGTGTGGGGCATTTGAAGGGGTTCCCGGAGGCAGTGAGGACCAGCATGACTTTTCCCCCCTGAGACCTTTGCTGTGCGAGCAGCGGCTGGACGTTTGTGTTTTTTGCTCCGGACGCTGCCGAGAGTGAAAAACAGTGATTTTTACGATAGAGTCCACAGGAAAGGAGAGAGGTCCAAAAGGTGTGGGGCATTTGAAGGGGTTCCCGGAGGCAGTGAGGACCAGCATGACTTTTCCCCGCTGGGGCCTTTGCTGTGGGAGCAGCGGCTGGATGTTTGCGTTTTTTGCTCCGCAGGCTGCCGAGAGTGAAAAACGGTGGTTTTGAGGATGGAGTCCACAGGAAAACAGAGAGGTCCAAAAGGTGTGGGGCATTTGAAGGGGTTCCCGGAGGCAGTGAGGACCAGCATGACTTTTCCCCCCTGATGCCTTTGCTGTGGGAGCAGCGGCTGGACGTTTGTGTTTTTTGCTCCGGAGGCTGCTGAGAGTGAAAAACAGTGATTTTTAGGATAGAGTCCAGAAAAAAGCAGAGAGGTCCAAAAGGTGTGGGGCATTTGAAGGGGTTCCCGGAGGCAGTGAGGACCAGCATGACTTTTCCCCGCTGGGGCCTTTGCTGTGGGAGCAGCGGCTGGACATTTGCGTTTTTTGCCCTGGAGGCTGCCGAGAGTGAAAAACGGTGGTTTTGAGGATGGAGTCCACAGGAAAACAGAGAGGTCCAAAAGGTGTGGGGCATTTGAAGGGGTTCCCAGAGGCAGTGAGGACCAGCATGACTTGTCCCCGCTGGGGCCTTTGCTGTGGGAGCAGCGGCTGGATGTTTGTGTTTTTTGCTCCGGAGGCTGCCGAGAGTGAAAAACGGTGGTTTTGAGGATGGAGTCCGTAGGGAAGCAGAGAGGGCCCAAGTGTGTGGGGCATATGAAGGGGTTCTCGGAGGCAGTGAGGACCAGCATGACTTTTCTGCCTTGGAAACGTTTGCTGCGGGAGCAGCGGCTGGACGTTTGCGTTTTTTGTTACAGAGACTACCGAGGTTTAAAAACGGTGGTTTTGAGTATGGATTCCACAGGAAAACAGAGAGGTCCAAAAGGTGTGGGGCATTTGAAGGGGTTCCTGGAGGCAGTGAGGACCAGCATGACTTTTCCGCCTTGGAAGCTTTGCTGTCGGAGCAGCGGCTGGACGTTTGCGCTTTTTGCTCCGGAGGCTGCCGAGAGTGCAAAACGGTGGTTTTGAGGATGGAGTCCACAGGAAAGCAGAGAGATCCAAAAGGTGTGGGGCATTTGAAGGGGTTCCCGGAGGCAGTGAGGACCAGCATGACTTTTCCCCGCTGGGGCCTTTGCTGTGGGAGCAGCGGCTGGACGTTTGCGTTTTTTGCTCCGGAGGCTGCCGAGAGTGAAAAACGGTGGTTTTGAGGATGGAGTCCACAGGAAAGCAGAGAGGTCCAAAAGGTGTGGGGCATTTGAAGGGGTTCCCGGAGGCAGTGAGGACCAGCATGACTTTTCCCCGCTGGGGCCTTTGCTGTGGGAGCAGCGGCTGGACGTTTGTGTTTTTTGCTCCGGACGCTGCCGAGAGTGAAAAACAGTGATTTTTACGATAGAGTCCACAGGAAAGCAGAGAGGTCCAAAAGGTGTGGGGCATTTGAAGGGGTTCCCGGAGGCAGTGAGGACCAGCATGACTTTTCCCCGCTGGGGCCTTTGCTGTGGGAGCAGCGGCTGGATGTTTGCGTTTTTTGCTCCGCAGGCTGCCGAGAGTGAAAAACGGTGGTTTTGAGGATGGAGTCCACAGGAAAACAGAGAGGTCCAAAAGGTGTGGGGCATTTGAAGGGGTCCCGGAGGCAGTGAGGACCAGCATGACTTTTCCGCCTTGGAACCTTTGCTGTGGGAGCAGTGGCTAGACGTTTGCGTTTTTTGCTCCGCATGATGCCGAGAGTGAAAAACAGTGGTTTTGAGGATGGAGTCCACAGGAAAACAGAGAGGTCCAAAAGGTGTGGGGCATTTGAAGGGGTTCCCGGAGGCAGTGAGGACCAGCATGACTTTTCCCCGCTGGGGCCTTTGCTGTGGGAGCAGCGGCTGGACGTTTGCGTTTTTTGCTCCTGAGGCTGCCGAGGATGAAAAACGGTGGTTTTGAGGATGGAGTCCACAGGAAAACAGAGAGGTCCAAAAGGTGTGGGGCATTTGAAGGGGTTCCCGGAGGCAGTGAGGACCAGCATGACTTTTCCCCGCTGGGGACTTTACTGTGGGTGCAGCGGCTGGACATTTGCGGTTTTTGCTCCAGAGACTACCGAGGGTTAATAACGGTGGTTTTGAGGATGGAGTCCACAGGAAAGCAGAGAGGTCCAAAAGGTGTGGGGCATTTGAAGGGGTTCCCAAAGGCAGTGAGGACCAGCATGACTTGTCCCTGCTGGGGCCTTTGCTGTGGGAGCAGCGGCTGGATGTTTGTGTTTTTTGCTCTGGACGCTACCGAGAGTGAAAAACAGTGATTTTTAGGATAGAGTCCACAAAAAAGCAGAGAGGTCCAAAAGGTGTGGGGCATTTGAAGGGGTTCCCGGAGGCAGTGAGGACCAGCATGACTTTTCCCCGCTGGGGCCTTTGCTGTGGGAGCAGCGGCTGGACATTTGCGTTTTTTGATCCGGAGGCTGCCGAGAGTGAAAAACGGTGGTTTTGAGGATGGAGTCCACAGGAAAGCAGAGAGGTCCAAAAGGTGTGGGGCATTTGAAGGGGTTCCCGGAGGCAGTGAGGACCAGCATGACTTTTCCCCGCTGGGGCCTTTGCTGTGGGAACAGCGGCTGGACGTTTGCGTTTTTTGCTACAGAGACTACCGAGGGTTAATAACGGTGGTTTTGAGGATGGAGTCCACAGGAAAGCAGAGAGGTCCAAAAGGTGTGGGGCATTTGAAGGGGTTCCCAGAGGCAGTGAGGACCAGCATGACTTGTCCCCGCTGGGGCCTTTGCTGTGGGAGCAGCGGCTAGACGTTTGCGCTATTTGCTCCGGAGGCTGCCGAGAGTGAAAAACGATGGTTTTGAGGATGCATTTCACAGGAAAGCAGAGAGGTCCAAAAGGTGTGGGGCATTTGAAGGGGTTTCCGGAGGCAGTGAGGACCAGCATGACTTTTCCCTCCCGGCTCCTTTGCTGTGGGAGCAGCGGCTGGACGTTTGCGTTTTTTGCTCCGGAGTGTGCCGAGAGTGAAAAATGGCGGTTTTGAGGTTATAGTCCACAGGAAAGCAGAGAGGTCCAAAAGGTGTGGGGCGTTTGAAGGGGTTCCCGGAGGCAGTGAGGACCAGCATAACTTTTCCGCCTTGAAACATTTGCTGTGGGAGCAGCGGCTGGACGTTTCCGTTTTTTGCTACAGAGACTACCGAGGGTTAATAACGGTGGTTTTGAGGATGGATTCCTCAGGAAAGCAGAGAGGTCCAAAAGGTGTGGGGCATTTGAAGGGGTTCCCGGAGGCAGTGAGGACCAGCATGACTTTTCCCCGCTGGGGCCTTTGCTGTGGGAGCAGCGGCTGGACGTTTGCGTTTTTTTCTCCTGAGGCTGCCGAGGATGAAAAACGGTGGTTTTGAGGATGGAGTCCACAGGAAAACAGAGAGGTCCAAAAGGTGTGGGGCATTTGAAGGGGTTCCCGGAGGCAGTGAGGACCAGCATGACTTTTCCCCCCTGATGCCTTTGCTGTGGGAGCAGCGGCTGGACGTTTGTGTTTTTTGCTCCGGAGGCTGCTGAGAGTGAAAAACAGTGATTTTTAGGATAGAGTCCACAAAAAAGCAGAGAGGTCCAAAAGGTGTGGGGCATTTGAAGGGGTTCCCGGAGGCAGTGAGGACCAGCATGACTTTTCCCCGCTGGGGCCTTTGCTGTGGGAGCAGCGGCTGGACATTTGCGTTTTTTGCCCTGGAGGCTGCCGAGAGTGAAAAACGGTGGTTTTGAGGATGGAGTCCACAGGAAAACAGAGAGGTCCAAAAGGTGTGGGGCATTTGAAGGGGTTCCCAGAGGCAGTGAGGACCAGCATGACTTTTCCCCGCTGGGGCCTTTGCTGTGGGACCAGCGGCTGGACGTTTGCGTTTTTTGCTACAGAGACTACCGAGGGTTAATAACGGTGGTTTTGAGGATGGATTCCACAGGAAAGCAGAGAGGTCCAAAAGGTGTGGGGCATTTGAAGGGGTTCTCGGAGGCAGTGAGGACCAGCATGACTTTTCTGCCTTGGAAACGTTTGCTGCGGGAGCAGCGGCTGGACGTTTGCGTTTTTTGTTACAGAGACTACCGAGGTTTAAAAACGGTGGTTTTGAGGATGGATTCCACAGGAAAACAGAGAGGTCCAAAAGGTGTGGGGCATTTGAAGGGGTTCCTGGAGGCAGTGAGGACCAGCATGACTTTTCCGCCTTGGAAGCTTTGCTGTCGGAGCAGCGGCTGGACGTTTGCGCTTTTTGCTCCGGAGGCTGCCGAGAGTGCAAAACGGTGGTTTTGAGGATGGAGTCCACAGGAAAGCAGAGAGATCCAAAAGGTGTGGGGCATTTGAAGGGGTTCCCGGAGGCAGTGAGGACCAGCATGACTTTTCCCCGCTGGGGCCTTTGCTCTGGGAGCAGCGGCTGGACGTTTGCGTTTTTTGCTCCGGAGGCTGCCGAGAGTGCAAAACGGTGGTTTTGAGGATGGAGTCCACAGGAAAGCAGAGAGGTCCAAAAGGTGTGGGGCATTTGAAGGGGTTCCCGGAGGCAGTGAGGACCAGCATGACTTTTCCCCGCTGGGGCCTTTGCTGTGGGAGCAGCGGCTGGACGTTTGTGTTTTTTGCTCCGGACGCTGCCGAGAGTGAAAAACAGTGATTTTTACGATAGAGTCCACAGGAAAGGAGAGAGGTCCAAAAGGTGTGGGGCATTTGAAGGGGTTCCCGGAGGCAGTGAGGACCAGCATGACTTTTCCCAGCTGGGGCCTTTGCTGTGGGAGCAGCGGCTGGATGTTTGCGTTTTTTGCTCCGCAGGCTGCCGAGAGTGAAAAACGGTGGTTTTGAGGATGGAGTCCACAGGAAAACAGAGAGGTCCAAAAGGTGTGGGGCATTTGAAGGGGTCCCGGAGGCAGTGAGGACCAGCATGACTTTTCCGCCTTGGAACCTTTGCTGTGGGAGCAGCGGCTAGACGTTTGCGTTTTTTGCTCCGCATGATGCCGAGAGTGAAAAACAGTGGTTTTGAGGATGGAGTCCACAGGAAAACAGAGAGGTCCAAAAGGTGTGGGGCATTTGAAGGGGTTCCCGGAGGCAGTGAGGACCAGCATGACTTTTCCCCGCTGGGGCCTTTGCTGTGGGAGCAGCGGCTGGACGTTTGCGTTTTTTGCTCCTGAGGCTGCCGAGGATGAAAAACGGTGGTTTTGAGGATGGAGTCCACAGGAAAACAGAGAGGTCCAAAAGGTGTGGGGCATTTGAAGGGGTTCCCGGAGGCAGTGAGGACCAGCATGACTTTTCCCCGCTGGGGACTTTACTGTGGGTGCAGCGGCTGGACATTTGCGGTTTTTGCTCCAGAGACTACCGAGGGTTAATAACGGTGGTTTTGAGGATGGAGTCCACAGGAAAGCAGAGAGGTCCAAAAGGTGTGGGGCATTTGAAGGGGTTCCCGGAGGCAGTGAGGACCAGCATGACTTTTCCCCGCTGGGGCCTTTGCTGTGGGAGCAGCGGCTGGACGTTTGCGTTTTTTGCTCCGGAGGCTGCCGAGAGTGAAAAACGGTGGTTTTGAGGATGGAGTCCACAGGAAAACAGAGAGGTCCAAAAGGTGTGGGGCATTTGAAGGGGTTCCCAAAGGCAGTGAGGACCAGCATGACTTGTCCCCGCTGGGGCCTTTGCTGTGGGAGCAGCGGCTGGATGTTTGTGTTTTTTGCTCTGGACGCTACCGAGAGTGAAAAACAGTGATTTTTAGGATAGAGTCCACAAAAAAGCAGAGAGGTCCAAAAGGTGTGGGGCATTTGAAGGGGTTCCCGGAGGCAGTGAGGACCAGCATGACTTTTCCCCGCTGGGGCCTTTGCTGTGGGAGCAGCGGCTGGACATTTGCGTTTTTTGATCCGGAGGCTGCCGAGAGTGAAAAACGGTGGTTTTGAGGATGGAGTCCACAGGAAAGCAGAGAGGTCCAAAAGGTGTGGGGCATTTGAAGGGGTTCCCGGAGGCAGTGAGGACCAGCATGACTTTTCCCCGCTGGGGCCTTTGCTGTGGGAACAGCGGCTGGACGTTTGCGTTTTTTGCTACAGAGACTACCGAGGGTTAATAACGGTGGTTTTGAGGATGGAGTCCACAGGAAAGCAGAGAGGTCAAAAAGGTGTGGGGCATTTGAAGGGGTTCCCAGAGGCAGTGAGGACCAGCATGACTTGTCCCCGCTGGGGCCTTTGCTGTGGGAGCAGCGGCTAGACGTTTGCGTTTTTTGCTCCTGAGGCTGCCGAGAGTGAAAAACAGTGGTTTTGAGGATGGAGTCCACAGGAAAACAGAGAGGTCCAAAAGGTGTGGGGCATTTGAAGGGGTTCCCGGAGGCAGTGAGCACCAGCATGACTTTTCCCCCCTGAGATCTTTGATGTAGGAGCAGCGGCTGGACGTTTGTGTTTTTTGCTCCGGAGGCTGCCGAGAGTGAAAAACAGTGATTTTAAGGTTAGAGTCCACAGGAAAGCAGAGAGGTCCAAAAGGTGTGGGGCATTTGAAGGGGTTCCCAGAGGCAGTGAGGACCAGCATGACTTGTCCCCGCTGGGGCCTTTGCTGTGGGAGCAGCGGCTAGACGTTTGCGCTATTTGCTCCGGAGGCTGCCGAGAGTGAAAAACGATGGTTTTGAGGATGCATTTCACAGGAAAGCAGAGAGGTCCAAAAGGTGTGGGGCATTTGAAGGGGTTTCCGGAGGCAGTGAGGACCAGCATGACTTTTCCCTCCCGGCTCCTTTGCTGTGGGAGCAGCGGCTGGACGTTTGCGTTTTTTGCTCCGGAGTGTGCCGAGAGTGAAAAATGGCGGTTTTGAGGTTATAGTCCACAGGAAAGCAGAGAGGTCCAAAAGGTGTGGGGCGTTTGAAGGGGTTCCCGGAGGCAGTGAGGACCAGCATAACTTTTCCGCCTTGAAACATTTGCTGTGGGAGCAGCGGCTGGACGTTTCCGTTTTTTGCTACAGAGACTACCGAGGGTTAATAACGGTGGTTTTGAGGATGGATTCCTCAGGAAAGCAGAGAGGTCCAAAAGGTGTGGGGCATTTGAAGGGGTTCCCGGAGGCAGTGAGGACCAGCATGACTTTTCCCCGCTGGGGCCTTTGCTGTGGGAGCAGCGGCTGGACGTTTGCGTTTTTTTCTCCTGAGGCTGCCGAGGATGAAAAACGGTGGTTTTGAGGATGGAGTCCACAGGAAAACAGAGAGGTCCAAAAGGTGTGGGGCATTTGAAGGGGTTCCCGGAGGCAGTGAGGACCAGCATGACTTTTCCCCCCTGATGCCTTTGCTGTGGGAGCAGCGGCTGGACGTTTGTGTTTTTTGCTCCGGAGGCTGCTGAGAGTGAAAAACAGTGATTTTTAGGATAGAGTCCACAAAAAAGCAGAGAGGTCCAAAAGGTGTGGGGCATTTGAAGGGGTTCCCGGAGGCAGTGAGGACCAGCATGACTTTTCCCCGCTGGGGCCTTTGCTGTGGGAGCAGCGGCTGGACATTTGCGTTTTTTGCCCTGGAGGCTGCCGAGAGTGAAAAACGGTGGTTTTGAGGATGGAGTCCACAGGAAAACAGAGAGGTCCAAAAGGTGTGGGGCATTTGAAGGGGTTCCCAGAGGCAGTGAGGACCAGCATGACTTTTCCCCGCTGGGGCCTTTGCTGTGGGACCAGCGGCTGGACGTTTGCGTTTTTTGCTACAGAGACTACCGAGGGTTAATAACGGTGGTTTTGAGGATGGATTCCACAGGAAAGCAGAGAGGTCCAAAAGGTGTGGGGCATTTGAAGGGGTTCCCGGAGGCAGTGAGGACCAGCATGACTTTTCCCCAATGGGGCCTTTGCTGTGGGAGCAGCGGCTGGACGTTTGCGTTTTTTGCTCCGGAGGCTGCCGAGGATGAAAAACGGTGGTTTTGAGGATGGAGTCCACAAGAAAACAGAGAGGTCCAAAAGGTGTGGGGCATTTGAAGGGGTTCCCGGAGGCAGTGAGGACCAGCATGACTTTTCCCCGCTGGGGACTTTGCTGTGGGTGCAGCGGCTGGACATTTGCGGTTTTTGCTCCAGAGAATACCGAGGTTTAATAACGGTGGTTTTGAGGATGGAGTCCACAGGAAAGCAGAGAGGTCCAAAAGGTGTGGGGCATTTGAAGGGGTTCCCGGAGGCAGTGAGGACCAGCATGACTTTTCCCCCCTGAGACCTTTGCTGTGGGAACAGCGGCTGGACGTTTGCGTTTTTTGCTACAGACACTACCGAGGGTTAATAACGGTGGTTTTGAGGATGGATTCCACAGGAAAGCAGAGAGGTCCAAAAGGTGTGGGGCATTTGAAGGGGTTCCCGGAGGCAGTGAGTACCAGCATGACTTTTCCCCGCTGGGGCCTTTGCTGTGGGAGCAGCGGCTGGACATTTGCGTTTTCTGCTCCGGAGGCTGCCGAGAATGAAAAACGGTGGTTTTGAGGATGGAGTCCACAGGAAAACAGAGAGGTCCAAAAGGTGTGGGGCATTTGAAGGGGTTCCCGGAGGCAGTGAGGACCAGCATGAATTTTCCCCACTGGGGCCTTTGCTGTGGGAGCAGCGGCTGGACATTTGCGTTTTTTGCTCCGGAGGCTGCCGAGAGTGAAAAACGGTGGTTTTGAGGATGGAGTCCACAGGAAAACAGAGAGGTCCAAAAGGTGTGGGGCATTTGAAGGGGTTCCCGGAGGCAGTGAGGACCAGCATGACTTTTCCCCGCTGGGGCCTTTGCTGTGGGAGCAGCGGCTGGACGTTTGCGTTTTTTGCTACAGAGACTACCGAGGGTTAAAAACTGTGGTTTTGAGGATGGATTCCACAGGAAAGCAGAGAGGTCCAAAAGGTGTGGGGCATTTGAAGGGGTTCCCAAAGGCAGTGAGGACCAGCATGACTTTTCCCCGCTGGGGCCTTTGCTGTGGGAGCAGCGGCTGGACGTTTTTTTTTTTTGCTCCGGACGCTGCCGAGAGTGAAAAATAGTGATTTTTAGGATAGAGTCCACAAAAAACAGAGAGGTCCAAAAGGTGTGGGGCATTTGAAGGGGTTCCCGGAGGCAGTGAGGACCAGCATGACTTTTCCCCGCTGGTGCCTTTGCTGTGGGAGCAGCGGCTGGACGTTTGCGTTTTTTGCTCCGGAGTGTGCCGAGAGTGAAAAATGGCGGTTTTGAGGTTATAGTCCACAGGAAAGCAGAGAGGTCCAAAAGGTGTGGGGCATTTGAAGGGGTTCCCGGAGGCAGTGAGGACCAGCATGACTTTTCCCCGCTGGGGCCTTTGCTGTGGGAGCAGCGGATGGACATTTGCGTTTTTTGCTCCGGAGGCTGCCGAGAGTGAAAAACGGTGGTTTTGAGGATGGAGTCCACAGGAAAACAGAGAGGTCCAAAAGGTGTGGGGCATTTGAAGGGGTTCCCGGAGGCAGTGAGGACCAGCATGACTTTTCCCCCCTGAGACCTTTGCTGTGGGAGCAGCGGCTGGATGTTTGTGTTTTTTGCTCCGGACGCTGCCGAGAGTGAAAAACAGTGATTTTTAGGATAGAGTCCACAAAAAAGCAGAGAGGTCCAAAAGGTGTGGGGCATTTGAAGGGGTTCCCGGAGGCAGTGAGGACCAGCATGACTTTTCCCCGCTGGGGCCTTTGCTGTGGGAGCAGCGGCTGGACATTTGCGTTTTTTGCTCCGGAGGCTGCCGAGAGTGAAAAACGGTGGTTTTGAGGATGCATTTCACAGGAAAGCAGAGAGGTCCAAAAGGTGTGGGGCATTTGAAGGGGTTTCCGGAGGCAGTGAGGACCAGCATGACTTTTCCTTCCTGGCTCCTTTGCTGTGGGAGCAGCGGCTGGACGTTTGCGTTTTTTCCTCCGGAGGCTGCCGAGAGTGAAAAACAGTGGTTTTGAGGATGGAGTCCACAGGAAAACAGAGAGGTCCAAAAGGTGTGGGGCATTTGAAGGGGTTCCCGGAGGCAGTGAGGACCAGCATGACTTTTCCGCCTTGGAACCTTTGCTGTGGAAGCAGCGGCTGGACGTTTGCGTTTTTTGCTTTAGAGGCTGCCGTGGGTTAAAAACGGTGGTTTTGAGGCTAGAGTCCACAGGAAAGGAGAGAGATTTAAAAGGTGTGGGGCATTTGAAGGGGTTCCCGGAGGCAGTGAGGACCAACATGACTTTTCCCGCTGGGGTCTTTGCTGTGGGAGCAGCGGCTGGACGTTTGCGCTTTTTGCTCCGGAAGATGCCGAGAGTGAAAAACGGTGGTTTTGAGGATGCATTTCACAGGAAAGCAGAGAAGTCCAAAAGGTGTGGGGCATTTGAAGGGGTTCCCGGAGGCAGTGAGGACCAGCATGACTTTTCCCCGCTGGGGCCTTTGCTGTGGGAGCAGCGGCTGGACGTTTGCGTTTTTTGCTCCGGAAGCTGCAGAGAGTGAAAAACAGTGGTTTTGAGGATGGAGTCCACAGGAAAGCAGAGAGGTCCAAAAGGTGTGGGGCATTTGAAGGGGTTCCCGGAGGCAGTGAGGACCAGCATGACTTTTCCCCCCTGGCTCATTTGCTGTGGGAGCAGCGGCTGGACGTTTGCGTCTTTTGCTCATGAAGATGTCGAGAGTGAAAAACGGTGGTTTTGAGGATGGAGTCCACAGGAAAACAGAGAGGTCCAAAAGGTGTGGGGCATTTGAAGGGGTTCCCCGAGGCAGTGAGGACCAGCATGACTTTTCCCCCCTGGCTCCTTTGCTGTGGGAGCAGCGGCTCGACGTTTGCGCTTTTTGCTCCGGAGTGTACCGAGAGTGAAAAATGGCGGTTTTGAGGTTATAGTCCACAGGAAAGCAGAGAGGTCCAAAAGGTGTGGGGCATTTGAAGGGGTTCCCCGAGGCAGTGAGGACCAGCATGACTTTTCCCCCCTGGCTCCTTTGCTGTGGGAGCAGCGGCTGGACGTTTGCGTTTTTTGCTTTAGAGGCTGCCGTGGGTTAAAAACGGTGGTTTTGAGGCTAGAGTCCACAGGAAAGCAGAGAGGTCTAAAAGGTGTGGGGCATTTGAAGGGGTTCCCGGAGGCAGTGAGGACCAGCATGACTTTTCCCCGCTGGGGCCTTTGCTGTGGGAGCAGCGGCTGGACGTTTGCGTTTTTTGCTCCGGAGGCTCCCGAGAGTGAAAAACAGTGGTTTTGAGGATGGAGTCCACAGGAAAACAGAGAGGTCCAAAAGGTGTGGGGCATTTGAAGGGGTTCCCGGAGGCAGTGAGGACCAGCATGACTTTTCCCCCCTGAGACCTTTGATGTGGGAGCAGCGGCTGGACGTTTGCGTTTTTTGCTCCGGACGCTGCCGAGAGTGAAAAACAGTGATTTTTAGGATACAGTCCACAGGAAAGCAGAGAGGCCCAAAAGGTGTGGGGCATTTGAAGGGGTTCCCGGAGGCAGTGATGACCAGCATGACTTTTCCCCGCTGGGGCCTTTGCTGTGGGAGCAGCGGCTGGACGTTTACGTTTTTTACTCCGGAGGGTGACGAGAGTGAAAAACAGTGGTTTTGAGGATGGAGTCCACAGGAAAGCAGAGAGGTCCAAAAGGTGTGGGGCATTTGAAGGGGTTCCCGGAGGCAGTGAGGACCAGCATGACTTTTCCCCCCTGGCTCCTTTGCTGTGGGAGCAGCGGCTGGACGTTTGCGTTTTTTGCTCCGGAGTGTGCCGAGAGTGAAAAATGGCGGTTTTGAGGTTATAGTCCACAGGAAAGCAGAGAGGTCCAAAAGGTGTGGGGCATTTGAAGGGGTTCCCGGAGGCAGTGAGGACCAGCATGACTTTTCCCCGCTGGGGCCTTTGCTGTGGGAGCAGCGGTTGGACGTTTGCGTTTTTTGCTTTAGAGGCTGCCGAGAGTGAAAAACGGTGGTTTTGAGGATGGAGTCCACAGGAAAGCAGAGAGGTCCAAAAGGTGTGGGGCATTTGAAGGGGTTCCCCGAGGCAGTGAGGACCAGCATGACTTTTCCCCGCTGGGGCCTTTGCTGTGGGAGCAGCGGCTGGACGTTTGCGTTTTTTGCTCCGGAGGCTGCCGAGAGTGAAAAACAGTGTTTTTGAGGGTGGAGTCCACAGGAAAACAGAGACGTCCAAAAGGTGTGGGGCATTTGAAGGGGTTCCCGGAGGCAGTGAGGACCAGCATGACTTTTCCCCCCTGAGACATTTGATGTGGGAGCAGCGGCTGGACGTTTGCGTTTTTTGCTCCGGAGGCTGCCGAGAGTGAAAAATGGCGGTTTTGAGGTTATAGTCCACAGGAAAGCAGAGAGGTCCAAAAGGTGTGGGGCATTTGAAGGGGTTCCCGGAGGCAGTGAGGACCAGCATGACTTTTCCGCCTTGGAACCTTTGCTGTGGGAGCAGCGGCTGGACGTTAGCGTTTTTTGCTCCAGAGGCTGCCGAGAGTGAAAAACGGTGGTTTTGAGGATGGAGTCCACAGGAAAGCAGAGAGGTCCAAAAGGTGTGGGGCATTTGAAGGGGTTCCCGGAGGCAGTGAGGACCACCATGACTTTTCCCCGCTGGGGCCTTTGCTGTGGGACCAGCAGCTGGACGTTTGCGTTTTTCGCTACAGAGACTACCGAGGGTTAATAACGGTGGTTTTGAGGATGGATTCCACAGGAAAGCAGAGAGGTCCAAAAGGTGTGGGGCATTTGAAGGGGTTCCCGGAGGCAGTGAGGACCAGCATGACTTTTCCCCGCTGGGGCCTTTGCTGTGGGAGCAGCGGCTGGACGTTTGCGTTTTTTGCTCCGGAGGCTCCCGAGAGTGAAAAGCGGTGCTTTTGAGGATGGAGTCCACAGGAAAGAAGAGAGGTCTAAAAGGTGTGGGGCATTTGAAGGGGTTCCCGGAGGCAGTGAGGACCAGCATGACTTTTCCGCCTTGGAACCTTTGCTGTGGGAGCAGCGGCTGGACGTTTGCGTTTTTTGCTCCGGAGGCTGCCGAGAGTGAAAAACGGTGGGTTTGAGGATGGAGTCCACAGGAAAGCAGAGAGGTCCAAAAGGTGTGGGGCATTTGAAGGGGTTCCCGGAGGCAGTGAGGACCAGCATGACTTTTCCCCCCTGAGACCTTTGATGTGGGAGCAGCGGCTGGACGTTTGCGTTTTTTGATCCGGAGGCTGCCGAGAGTGAAAAATGGCGCCTTTGAGGTTATAGTCCACAGGAAAGCAGAGAGGTCCAAAAGGTGTGGGGCATTTGAAGGGGTTCCCGGAGGCAGTGAGGACCAGCATGACTTTTCCCTCCTGGCTCCTTTGCTGTGGGAGCAGCGGCTGGACGTTTGCGTTTTTTGCTCCGGAGTGTGCCGAGAGTGAAAAATGGCGGTTTTGAGGTTATAGTCCACAGGAAAGCAGAGAGGTCCAAAAGGTGTGGGGCATTTGAAGGGGTTCCCGGAGGCAGTGAGGACCAGCATGACTTTTCCGCCTTGGAACCTTTGCTGTGGGAGCAGCGGCTGGACGTTAGCGTTTTTTGCTACAGAGACTACCGAGGGTTAAAAACGGTGGTTTTGAGGCTAGAGTCCACAGGAAAGCAGAGAGGTCCAAAAGGTGTGGGGCATTTGAAGGGGTTCCCCGAGGCAGTGAGGACCAGCATGACTTTTCCCCGCTGGGGCCTTTGCTGTGGGAGCAGCGGCTGGACGTTTGCGTTTTTTGCTCCGGAGGCTGCCGAGAGTGAAAAACGGTGGTTTTGAGGATGGAGTCCACAGGAAAGCAGAGAGGTCCAAAAGGTGTGGGGCATTTGAAGGGGTTCCCGGAGGCAGTGAGGACCAGCATGACTTTTCCCCGCTGGGGCCTTTGCTGTGGGAGCAGCGGCTGGACGTTTGCACTTTTTGCTCCGGAGGCTGCAGAGAGTGAAAAACGGTGGTTTTGAGGATGGAGTCCACAGGAAAACAGAGAGGTCCAAAAGGTGTGGGGCATTTGAAGGGGTTCCCGGAGGCAGTGAGGACCAGCATGACTTTTCCCCCCTGAGACATTTGATGTGGGAGCAGCGGCTGGACGTTTGCGTTTTTTGCTCCGGAGGCTGCCGAGAGTGAAAAATGGCGGTTTTGAGGTTATAGTCCACAGGAAAGCAGAGAGGTCCAAAAGGTGTGGGGCGTTTGAAGGGGTTCCCGGAGGCAGTGAGGACCAGCATGACTTTTCCCCCCTGAGACCTTTGCTGTGCGAGCAGCGGCTGGACGTTTGCGTTTTTTGCTTTAGAGGCTGCCGTGGGTTAAATACGGTGGTTTTGAGGCTAGAGTCCACAGGAAAGCAGAGAGGTCTAAAAGGTGTGGGGCATTTGAAGGGGTTCCCGGAGGCAGTGAGGACCAGCATGACTTTTCCCCGCTGGGGCCTTTGCTTTGGGAGCAGCGGCTGGACGTTTGCGTTTTTTGCTCCGGAGGCTGCCGAGAGTGAAAAACGGTGGTTTTGAGGATGGAGTCCACAGGAAAGCAGAGAGGTCCAAAAGGTGTGGGGCATTTGAAGGGGTTCCCGGAGGCAGTGAGGACCAGCATGACTTTTCCGCCTTGGAACCTTTGCTGTGGGAGCAGCGGCTGGACGTTTGCGTTTTTTGCTTTAGAGGTTGCCGTGGGTTAAAAACGGTGGTTTTGAGGCTTGAGTCCACAGGAAAGCATAGAGGTCTAAAAGGTGTGGGGCATTTGAAGGGGTTCCCGGAGGCAGTGAGGACCAGCATGACTTTTCCCCGCTGGGGCCTTTGCTGTGGGAGCAGCGGCTGGACGTTAGCGTTTTTTGCTACAGAGACTACCGAGGGTTAAAAATGGTGGTTTTGAGGATGGAGTCCACAGGAAAGCAGAGAGGTCCAAAAGGTGTGGGGCATTTGAAGGGGTTCCCCGAGGCAGTGAGGACCAGCATGACTTTTCCCCGCTGGGGCCTTTGCTGTGGGAGAAGCGGCTGGACATTTGCGTTTTTTGCTTTAGAGGCTGCCGTGGGTTAAAAACGGTGGTTTTGAGGCTAGAGTCCACAGGAAAGCATAGAGGTCTAAAAGGTGTGGGGCATTTGAAGGGGTTCCCGGAGGCAGTGAGGACCAGCATGACTTTTCCCCGCTGGGGCCTTTGCTGTGGGAGCAGCGGCTGGACGTTTGCGTTTTTTGCTCCGGAGGCTCCCGAGAGTGAAAAACAGTGTTTTTGAGGATGGAGTCCACAGGAAAGCAGAGAGGTCCAAAAGGTGTGGGGCATTTGAAGGGGTTCCCGGAGGCAGTGAGGACCAGCATGACTTTTCCCCCCTGAGACCTTTGCTGTGGGAGCAGCGGCTGGACGTTTGCGTTTTTTGCTCCGGAGGCTCCCGAGAGTGAAAAACAGTGGTTTTGAGGATGGAGTCCACAGGAAAACAGAGAGGTCCAAAAGGTGTGGGGCGTTTGAAGGGGTTCCCGGAGGCAGTGAGTACCAGCATGACTTTTCCCCCCTGAGACCTTTGCTGTGCGAGCAGCGGCTGGACGTTTGCGTTTTTTGCTTTAGAGGCTGCCGTGGGTTAAATACGGTGGTTTTGAGGCTAGAGTCCACAGGAAAGCAGAGAGGTCTAAAAGGTGTGGGGCATTTGAAGGGGTTCCCGGAGGCAGTGAGGACCAGCATGACTTTTCCCCGCTGGGGCCTTTGCTTTGGGAGCAGCGGCTGGACGTTTGCGTTTTTTGCTCCGGAGGCTGCCGAGAGTGAAAAATGGTGGTTTTGAGGATGGATTCCACAGGAAAGCAGAGAGGTCCAAAAGGTGTGGGGCATTTGAAGGGGTTCCCGGAGGCAGTGAGGACCAGCATGACTTTTCCCCGCTGGGGCCTTTGCTGTGGGAGCAGCGGCTGGACGTTTGCGTTTTTTGCTCCGGAGGCTGCCGAGAGTAAAAAACGGTGGTTTTGAGGATGGAGTCAACAGGAAAGCAGAGAGGTCCAAAAGGTGTGGGGCATTTGAAGGGGTTCCCGGAGGCAGTGAGGACCAGCATGACTTTTCCCCCCTGGCTCCTTTGCTGTGGGAGCAGCGGCTGGACGTTTGCGTTTTTTGCTCCGGAGTGTGCCGAGAGTGAAAAATGGCGGTTTTGAGGTTATAGTCCACAGGAAAGCAGAGAGGTCCAAAAGGTGTGGGGCATTTGAAGGGGTTCCTGGAGGCAGTGAGGACCAGCATGACTTTTCCGCCTTGGAACCTTTGCTGTGGGAGCAGCGGCTGGACGTTCGCGTTTTTTGCTCCAGAGGCTGCCGAGAGTGCAAAACAGTGGTTTTGAGGCTAGAGTCCACAGGAAAGCAGAGAGGTCTAAAAGGTGTGGGGCATTTGAAGGGGTTCCTGGAGGCAGTGAGGACCAGCATGACTTTTCCCTGCTGGGTCCTTTGCTGTGGGACCAGCGGCTGGACGTTTACGTTTTTTGCTCCGGAGGCTGACGAGAGTGAAAAACACTGGTTTTGAGGATGGATTCCACAGGAAAACAGAGAGGTCAAAAAGGTGTGGGGCATTTGAAGGGGTTCCCGGAGGCAGTGAGGACCAGCATGACTTTTCCCCCCTGAGACATTTGATGTGGGAGCAGCGGCTGGACGTTTGCGTTTTTTGCTCCGGAGGCTGCCGAGAGTGAAAAATGGCGGTTTTGAGGTTATAGTCCACAGGAAAGCAGAGAGGTCCAAAAGGTGTGGGGCGTTTGAAGGGGTTCCCGGAGGCAGTGAGGACCAGCATGACTTTTCCCCCCTGAGACCTTTGCTGTGCGAGCAGCGGCTGGACGTTTGCGTTTTTTGCTTTAGAGTCTGCCGTGGGTTAAATACGGTGGTTTTGAGGCTAGAGTCCACAGGAAAGCAGAGAGGTCTAAAAGGTGTGGGGCATTTGAAGGGGTTCCCGGAGGCAGTGAGGACCAGCATGACTTTTCCCCGCTGGGGCCTTTGCTTTGGGAGCAGCGGCTGGACGTTTGCGTTTTTTGCTCCGGAGGCTGCCGAGAGTGAAAAACGGTGGTTTTGAGGATGGATTCCACAGGAAAGCAGAGAGGTCCAAAAGGTGTGGGGCATTTGAAGGGGTTCCCGGAGGCAGTGAGGACCAGCATGACTTTTCCCCGCTGGGGCCTTTGCTGTGGGAGAAGCGGCTGGACATTTGCGTTTTTTGCTTTAGAGGCTGCCGTGGGTTAAAAACGGTGGTTTTGAGGCTAGAGTCCACAGGAAAGCATAGAGGTCTAAAAGGTGTGGGGCATTTGAAGGGGTTCCCGGAGGCAGTGAGGACCAGCATGACTTTTCCCCGCTGGGGCCTTTGCTGTGGGACCAGCGGCTGGACGTTTGCGTTTTTCGCTACAGAGACTACCGAGGGTTAATAACGGTGGTTTTGAGGATGGATTCCACAGGAAAGCAGAGAGGTCCAAAAGGTGTGGGGCATTTGAAGGGGTTCCCGGAGGCAGTGAGGACCAGCATGACTTTTCCCCGCTGGGGCCTTTGCTGTGGGAGCAGCGGCTGGACGTTTGCGTTTTTTGCTCCGGAGGCTCCCGAGAGTGAAAAACAGTGTTTTTGAGGATGGAGTCCACAGGAAAGCAGAGAGGTCCAAAAGGTGTGGGGCATTTGAAGGGGTTCCCGGAGGCAGTGAGGACCAGCATGACTTTTCCCCCCTGAGACCTTTGCTGTGGGAGCAGCGGCTGGACGTTTGCGTTTTTTGCTCCGGAGGCTCCCGAGAGTGAAAAACAGTGGTTTTGAGGATGGAGTCCACAGGAAAACAGAGAGGTCCAAAAGGTGTGGGGCATTTGAAGGGGTTCCCGGAGGCAGTGAGGACCAGCATGACTTTTCCCCCCTGAGACCTTTGATGTGGGAGCAGCGGCTGGACGTTTGCGTTTTTTGCTCCGGAGGCTGCCGAGAGTGAAAAATGGCGGTTTTGAGGTTATAGTCCACAGGAAAGCAGAGAGGTCCAAAAGGTGTGGGGCGTTTGAAGGGGTTCCCGGAGGCAGCGAGGACCAGCATGACTTTTCCCCCCTGAGACCTTTGCTGTGCGAGCAGCGGCTGGACGTTTGCGTTTTTTGCTTTAGAGGCTGCCGTGGGTTAAATACGGTGGTTTTGAGGCTAGAGTCCACAGGAAAGCAGAGAGGTCTAAAAGGTGTGGGGCATTTGAAGGGGTTCCCGGAGGCAGTGAGGACCAGCATGACTTTTCCGCCTTGGAACCTTTGCTGTGGGAGCAGCGGCTGGACGTTTGCGTTTTTTGCTCCGGAGGCTGCCGAGAGTGAAAAACGGTGGTTTTGAGGATGGATTCCACAGGAAAGCAGAGAGGTCCAAAAGGTGTGGGGCATTTGAAGGGGTTCCCGGAGGCAGTGAGGACCAGCATGACTTTTCCCCGCTGGGGCCTTTGCTGTGGGAGCAGCGGCTGGACGTTTGCGTTTTTTGCTCCGGAGGCTGCCGAGAGTGAAAAACGGTGGTTTTGAGGATGGAGTCAACAGGAAAGCAGAGAGGTCCAAAAGGTGTGGGGCATTTGAAGGGGTTCCCGGAGGCAGTGAGGACCAGCATGACTTTTCCCCCCTGGCTCCTTTGCTGTGGGAGCAGCGGCTGGACGTTTGCGTTTTTTGCTCCGGAGTGTGCCGAGAGTGAAAAATGGCGGTTTTGAGGTTATAGTCCACAGGAAAGCAGAGAGGTCCAAAAGGTGTGGGGCATTTGAAGGGGTTCCCGGAGGCAGTGAGGACCAGCATGACTTTTCCGCCTTGGAACCTTTGCTGTGGGAGCAGCGGCTGGACGTTTGCGTTTTTTGCTCCAGAGGCTGCCGAGAGTGCAAAACAGTGGTTTTGAGGCTAGAGTCCACAGGAAAGCAGAGAGGTCTAAAAGGTGTGGGGCATTTGAAGGGGTTCCCGGAGGCAGTGAGGACCAGCATGACTTTTCCTTGCTTGGGCCTTTGCTGTGGGAGCAGCGGCTGGACGTTTGCGTCTTTTGCTCTGGAGGCTGCCGAGAGTGAAAAACGGTTGTTTTGAGGATGGAGTCCACAGGAAAACAGAGAGATCCAAAAGGTGTGGGGCATTTGAAGGGGTTTCCGGAGGCAGTGAGGACCAGCATGACTTTTCCTCCTTGGAACCTTTGCTGTGGGACCAGCGGCTGGACATTTGCGTTTTTTGCTCCGGAGGCTGCTGAGGTAAAAAACGGTGGTTTTGAGGCTAGAGTCCGTAGGGAAGCAGAGAGGGCCCAAGTGTGTGGGGCATTTGGAGGGCTTCCCGGAGGCAGTGAGGACCAGCATCACTTGTCCCCGCTGGGGCCTTTACTGTGGGAGCAGCAGCTGAACGTTTGCGTTTTTCACTCCGGAGGCTGCCGAGAGTGAAAAACGGTGGTTTTGAGGCAATGAATTATGAAAATCACAAAATTTTTTCTTTGGCCTCCACTTTTTTGGCCTCCACTTTTTTGGCCTCCACTTTTTTGGCCTCCACTTTTTTGGCCTCCACTTTTTTGGCCTCCACTTTTTTGGCCTCCACTTTTTTGGCCTCCACTTTTTTGGCCTCCACTTTTTTGGCCTCCACTTTTTTGGCCTCCACTTTTTTGGCCTCCACTTTTTTGGCCTCCACTTTTTTGGCCTCCACTTTTTTGGCCTCCACTTTTTTGGCCTCCACTTTTTTGGCCTCCACTTTTTTGGCCTCCACTTTTTTGGCCTCCACTTTTCCTCCTCTGGCCTCCACTTTCCGGCTTTTACTTTCTGGCCTCCGGCCTCCACCTTCCGGCCTCTATCTCCTTACTGTTGTTCCTGTTTTTCCATCTTTACGCCTTGCCCATCCCCTCTTTCTCTCCCAGTGTTTCTACTTTCCCTTCCCCCCTTTCCTTTTTTCCCTCGTCCCCCCCTTTTTGTTTTTCCCCTGTCCCACTTTTCCTCCTTTTTGTTCTGCACTGTTCCGTCCCCCCTTTCCCCTCTCCTCCTTATTATTTTTTTATTTTTTAGTATAGAATCACACGCATACATTTCCACCTGAAGGGAAAGGGGGAGGGACAAGCCCTTTCCCGAGAACAGACAGCAGCTTTACTGCCACACTAACAATGGCTGCAAAATTTCTTCAGATGGATCAACACTCATTTGAAGTCTTCAAATACTTCTCATCTTTAAAGGAGGTGCCGCATGTCCACCTGAATCCTTCCTCTTTCTTCTGGCCTATTTGGTAATACGCTGAAATAGGATGATGCCATTTACGGCAGCCCAAGGTCCATTGTTGGGGTTGTATGCCTCAGAAGAGGGAGATTCATAGGGGACATTAGAAAACGTTACAATCTGGAAACATGGGTGGGAGCCATTGAAATAGAGAAAACCCTCTCATTTTACTATCTATTGACATATGACTATTTGTTTGCGTATAGCGAAGGTGTTCAAAATAAAAATCTACTCTACAAAAAACCTCCTCTATTACATAAAGGATTTTAGAATATAAAATATGTGTCCCACAGTCCGTTTTTACCTTTATTGTTCTCTCTCTGCCTGGCTCCCCGTCCCCATTCTTTAATTGCTCTGTCTCTCCCCTTCAGCTCATCGAGGTTTTTTGGTATGTTTCAGTTTATCTCTGTCTACCTCACTGCCCCCTTTTTTAATTCCTTCTTCTCTGCCTTGTGGCTCATTGCTCTTTTTTGGTTTGTGTGTTTTTTGTTGGTTTTTTTTTTTTTTTTTTTCATCTCTGTCAGCATGGTTTCCTGTTGCTTCCTTCTTCCTGGCCTGTAGCCCATCGCTGTTGCATTGGGTTTACCATGCGAGGTGTCGTTAGCTGGGGCGGGGGCTGCAGGGGTGGGTTCTGTGAGAAGACACCGGGTGTTGTTCCCATGTTGGGCACAGCCAGTTCCCACGCTGAGACGGATGTGCTGCTGGTTAAAGCTGAGCCCATCGGCAGCGCTGGTAGGAAGCAGAGCAGAGGTTCTCCTGCAGCCTGTGGTGAAGACCATGGTGAGGCAGGCTGTTCCCCTGCAGTCCAGGGAGGTCCAGGGTGGAGCCAACGTGCCCCTGCGGCGCGTGGAGGACCCGAGGCCGGAGCAGGTGGCTGTGCCTGAAGGAAGCCGAGAGCCTGTGCGAGACCTGCGGCCTCGTGGGAGGGACCCCCCACTGGAGCAGAAAAAGAGCCTGAGGAGGAAGGAGCCGCAACCCCCATGCCATGTCCCCTGCGTTGGTCAGGGGTGGGATGTAGAGAAGTCAGGAGAGAAGAGGCGCCCAGGAAAAGAGGGAGGGGTGGCAGGAAGGTGTTTTATTTTGCGTTTGTTCCTATTTGTCATTATTTGATTAACAGTAAGTTAAATTAATTTCCCCTCCTACCCTTCCCTCTCTGATTCCCCAAACTAATTTGAACTTCTTGCACGTGTGGCTTGTGCTATGTCGCTTTTCAAATTGTCTTCCTACCTCTCCCTCCATGCAGCTCTGCGTACCTAGGTTTGAATTCTGGTGTATGATTCTTGTATCCCATCGCTTTCAAAATTTTCTGTCCTTGTCTCCCTCTAGCCGTCTCCCTGTCTGTAAATCCCCATTCTTCCCTCTCTTTCCTGCACCCAGGCACTCTTTTTCACTTTCTTTTTACATCTCCCTGTCCCTATTTTTTAGTTTTTGTCTATGTTTCGTGTACCATATTGCCTTTTGAGATTTTCTTTCAATGTCTACCTCTGTCCGGATCCCCGGTGTTATTTTTTATGTCTTGCCAATGTTTCTTTTCCCCCTGACACGGCAGAAATTTTCCCCGCCCCTTGTCTTGTCTCCGTCTTCTTGTCCTGCCGGTCCCTTTGGCCTCTGTCCTGCTCCCTGTCGCTCTTATTTGTTCCTCCATCTCTATGCCTGTTATTTTGCGCAGTCTGTCCGCTCTCCTCTCTCTACGTGGCTGTCCCACTCCCCACCCCTCTCTTGTTTGCAGCGTGCTGTTTTCTGCTTCCCTGTCTCACACCTCTTCTCTATGTCCCTCTGTCCTTCCTCCTGCTTTTCTCTTGCCTTTTCTCCCTCTGTCCTGTTGCGTTTGGGCACTGAGCCTTATAGCCAACTCACTGCTGGGATTTCTTGCGTACATTAATGAATAAACTTTTCCTGCCCCTTGTGTGCCCCTGGATGTGTTTGCATCCCCTGGGTGCAGAGGTCGTGGCTGGGGACAGGGGCAGGGGAGGGGGCGATGTGCTGTGGGGCTTTGGCAAGGGCCCCTGCTCCTGACGGGCTCCAGCTGTGGGCTGGGGCAGCCCAGGTGGGACCAGTGAGGTGATGGTGGGACGGGGCCAAGGGTTTAAAAAGGCTGCAGGTGGGGATGAGTGGGGGCAGCCTCAGGTGCAGCCAGTGAGGCTGAGGATGGGGCTGGCCCTGCTGTGCCAAGGGTCGGGGGCTGCCTGGGCACGCATGCCTGCTGGAGCTGGCTGAGGAGTGAAAAGAAGGGGGTTCCACAGGCGGCTGCCCCCAGCAAGGAGCGGACGGTCCCCACGGCGAGGAAGGATCACTCCCAGCCATTCCTGACAGCGCACACCACCAACTCACAGCTCCAGGACGTCGGTACCTCTGTCAGCTGCACATGTGAGCCACCGTGCCTCCGGGAAGCCTCGGGGGAGAGTTTAATAGCATGCTTTTTGTTTTTTCCATTCCATTTCGATGAATTCCCGACTTTACCGAAAATGGAAATTTGTGTTTTTCACTAATGTTGCTGTATACTGTGTAAGATGCTGATATAACTACTCTTTATAGGGCTGATGATGAGACTATCAAGCAGGGGTTCAGGTTAGCATCTTGTATGTGTCTGTCTATGGCGTTTCAGTATTTTTAAAGAAAGCAGAAGGGACATAAGGCATAGTGTATTTCAGGTGATGGGACCGCACATTGCATTTCCCCTTCACCCTTCCCTGTCCCCTTTCCCTGTTTTCCCCCTTCTTCCCTGTGTTCCCCCATTCCCCCCTTTTCCCTTTCTTTCCCGTTCTCCTCATCCCCCTTTACCCTTCTTTTAGTTGTCCCCTTTCCCCTTTCTTCCCTCCCGTCCCACCTTTCCCTCTTTCCCTTTATTCCCCCACCCCGTGTTCCCCCTTTCCTTTCCCTTTCTTCCACCCTGTCGCCCCTTTCCCCCTTTGCCTTTCTTTCCCCCTGTCCAATGTCCCCTATTTCCCCTTTTGTTCTACCTCCCCTGTTCCCTCATTATCCCTTATACCCCCCACCCCCCGTGCCCTTTCTTCCCCACACTACTGTCCCCCTTTCCCCCTTCCTTTCCCCTATGCCTCCTGTTTTGCTCTTTCCCTTCATCCTTGGTACCCCCTTTAATTCTTCCCCGTTGCCCCTTTCCCCGTCCTTTCCCTCTGCCCTTTCCCCCCCGTTGCCCCGTTCCTTCTTTTTCAATGACGCTCTCCCAATGTGTTCCATGCTCCCCCTTTCTCCCTTGTTCCCCCTTTCCTTCTCCTGCATCCCCCCTTTTCCCTACCCTTCTTTCTCAGTTCCCCCTACCATCTGTGTTCCGTGTCCCCCCTTCCCCATTTCCTCACCCCCCATCACCCCTTTTCTTTCTCCATTTTTCCTCCGTCCCATTTCTCCCTTTCTTTCCCCCACTCCATCCGCTGTCCCCCTCTTTCCACCTGTCTTGTCTCTCCTGTTCCAGGTCCCCCCTCTCTCTTTCTACCTCCCTTTCTTTCTGTTTTTCCATCTTCACACCTCGCCCGCCCCCCCTTCATTGTTTCTGCCCTGCTGCTCCCCTTTCTTCTTTTTTTTTTCCCCCAGCTGTCTCCTCTTTTCTCCTTTCTTGGCTCCCCCTTTTCCCTCTCATTCCCACGTTGCACCCTCCCCCCCCACTGCTCCCCCCCTCCTCACATGGCCCTTGTGACTCGCAGGTCTTCTTGCCCGACAGTGACTTCCATCCCGGCATGATTCTTCTTGCTGAGAGTTTTCCCTCACCTTTGAGGCACATTGTTTGTAGTGTTCTGTGTAGTATCTGTGCATGTGCGCGTGGCTCGGAGTCACCCCGCCCAGGGGTGTAGAGTCAGGAGTAGGTGGGATACCTTTAAGAGTATACGGTTTATATTTTGATGTGTCGAGGCAAAAGCGGTAAAATCATTTCGGACCGAGTAGCTGTGAGTGGGTTTTGCGAACAGGTTTTTCATTAACGCTTCCTGGGGAAGGGCAGAGCTCTGCAGGAGGGGCCATTCAGCGCTGGCGCCAGAGACTGCATCTCAGACGAAAGGAGGCTGCCGAGAGTGAAAAATGGTGGTTTTGAGGATGGATTCCACAGGAAAGCAGAGAGGTCCAAAAGGTGTGGGGCATTTGAAGGGGTTCCCGGAGGCAGAGAGGACCAGCATGACTTTTAGCCGCTGGGGCCTTCGCTGTGGGAGCAGCGGCTGGACGTTTGCGTTTTTTGCTCCGGAGGCTGCCGAGAGTGAAAAACGGTGGTTTTGAGGATGGATTCCACAGGAAAGCAGAGAGGTCCAAAAGGTGTGGGGCATTTGAAGGGGTTCCCGGAGGCAGTGAGGACCAGCATGACTTTTCCCCTCTGGGGCCTTTGCTGTGGGAGCAGCACCTGGATGTTTGAGTTTTTTGCTCCGGAGGCTGCCGAGAGTGAAAAACGGTTGTTTTGAGGATGGAGTCCACAGGAAAGCAGAGAGGTCTAAAAGGTGTGGGGCATTTGAAGGGGTTCCCGGAGGCAGTGAGGACCAGCATGACTTTTCCCCGCTGGGGCCTTTGCTGTGGGAGCAGCGGCTGGACGTTTGCGTTTTTTGCTCCGGAGGCTGCCGAGAGTGAAAAACGGTGGTTTTCAGGATGGAGTCCACAGGAAAACAGAGAGGTCCAAAAGGTGTGGGGCATTTGAAGGGGTTCCCGGAGGCAGTGAGGACCAGCATGACTTTTACCCGCTGGGGCCTTTGCTGTGGGAGCAGCGGCTGGACATTTGTGTTTTTTGATCCAGAGGCTGCCGAGAGTGAAAACCAGGGGTTTTGAGGATGGAGTCCGTAGGGAAGCATAGGGGGCCCAAGTGTGTGGGGCATTTGAAGGGGTTCCCAAAGGCAGTGAGGACCAGCATGACTTTTACCCGCTGGGGCTTTGCTGTGGGAGCAGCGGCTGGACGTTTGCGTTTTTTGCTCCGGAGGCTGCCGAGAGTGCAAAACGGTGGTTTTGAGGATGGAGTCCACAGGAAAGCAGAGAGGACCAAAAGGTGTGGGGCATTTGAAGGGGTTCCCGGAGGCAGTGAGGACCAGCATGACTTTTCCCCGCTGGGGCCTTTGCTGTGGGAGCAGCGGCCTGACGTTTGCGTTTTTTGCTCCGGAGGCTGCCGAGAGTGAAAAACGGTGGTTTTGAGGATGGATTCCACAGGAAAGCAGAGAGGTCCAAAAGGTGTGGGGCATTTGAAGGGGTTCCCGGAGGCAGTGAGGACCAGCATGACTTTTCCGCCTTGGAACATTTGCTGTGGGAGCAGCGGCTGGACGTTTGCGTTTCTTGCTCCGGAGGCTGCCTATAGTTAAAAACGGTGGTTTTGAGGATGGAGTCCATAGGAAAGAAGAGAGGTCCAAAAGGTGTGGGGCATTTGAAGGGGTTCCCGAAGCCAGTGAGGACCAGCATGACTTTACTTCCTTAGAACCTTTGCATTGGGAGGAGGGGCTGGGCCTTCGCGTTTTTTGCTCCGCAGGCTGCTGAGAGTGAAAAACAGTGATTTTGAGGATAGAGTCCACAGGAAAGTAGAGAAGTCCAAAAGGTGTGGGGCATTTGAAGGGGTTTTCGGAGGTAGTGAGGACCAGCATGACTTTTCCCCGCTGGGGCCTTTGCTGTGGGAGCAGCGGCTGGACGTTTGCGTTTTTTGCTCCGGAGGCTGCCGAGAGTGAAAAACGGTGGTTTTGAGGATGGAGTCCACAGGAAAGCAGAGAGGTCCAAAAGGTGTGGGGCATTTGAAGGGGTTCCCGGAGGCAGTGAGGACCAGCATGACTTTTACCCGCTGGGGCCTTTGCTGTGGTAGCAGCGGCTGGACGTTTGCGTTTTTTGCTCCGGAGGCTGCCGAGAGTGAAAAACGGTGGTTTTGAGGGTGGAGTCCACAGGAAAACAGAGAGGTCCAAAAGGTGTGGGGCATTTGAAGGGGTTCCTGGAGGCAGTGAGGACCAGCATGACTTTTCCGCCTTGGAAGCTTTGCTGTCGGAGCAGCGGCTGGACGTTTGCGTTTTTTGCTCCGGAGGCTGCCGAGAGTGCAAAACGGTGGTTTTGAGGATGCATTTCACAGGAAAGCAGAGAGGTCCAAAAGGTGTGGGGCATTTGAAGGGGTTTCCGGAGGCAGTGAGGACCAGCATGACTTTTCCCTCCCGGCTCCTTTGCTGTGGGAGCAGCGGCTGGACGTTTGCGTTTTTTGCTCCTGAGGCTGCCGAGAGTGAAAAACGGTGATTTTTAGGATACAGTCCACAGGAAAGCAGAGAGGTCCAAAAGGTGTGGGGCATTTGAAGGGGTTCCCGGAGGCAGTGAGGACCAGCATGACTTTTCCCCGCTGGGGCCTTTGCTGTGGGAGCAGCAGCTGGACGTTTGCGTTTTTTGCCCTGGAGGCTGCCGAGAGTGAAAAACGGTGGTTTTCAGGATGGAGTCCACAGGAAAACAGAGAGGTCCAAAAGGTGTGGGGCATTTGAAGGGGTTCCCAGAGGCAGTGAGGACCAGCATGACTTTTCCCCGCTGGGGCCTTTTCTGTGGGACCAGCGGCTGGACGTTTCCGTTTTTTGCTACAGAGACTACCGAGGGTTAATAACGGTGGTTTTGAGGATGGATTCCTCAGGAAAGCAGAGAGGTCCAAAAGGTGTGGGGCATTTGAAGGGGTTCCCGGAGGCAGTGAGGACCAGCATGACTTTTCCCCGCTGGGGCCTTTGCTGTGGGAGCAGCGGCTGGACGTTTGCGTTTTTTTCTCCTGAGGCTGCCGAGGATGAAAAACGGTGGTTTTGAGGATGGAGTCCACAGGAAAACAGAGAGGTCCAAAAGGTGTGGGGCATTTGAAGGGGTTCCCGGAGGCAGTGAGGACCAGCATGACTTTTCCCCCCTGATGCCTTTGCTGTGGGAGCAACGGCTGGACGTTTGTGTTTTTTGCTCCGGAGGCTGCTGAGAGTGAAAAACAGTGATTTTTAGGATAGAGTCCACAAAAAAGCAGAGAGGTCCAAAAGGTGTGGGGCATTTGAAGGGGTTCCCGGAGGCAGTGAGGACCAGCATGACTTTTCCCCGCTGGGGCCTTTGCTGTGGGAGCAGCGGCTGGACATTTGCGTTTTTTGCCCTGGAGGCTGCCGAGAGTGAAAAACGGTGGTTTTGAGGATGGAGTCCACAGGAAAACAGAGAGGTCCAAAAGGTGTGGGGCATTTGAAGGGGTTCCCAGAGGCAGTGAGGACCAGCATGACTTTTCCCCGCTGGGGCCTTTGCTGTGGGACCAGCGGCTGGACGTTTGCGTTTTTTGCTACAGAGACTACCGAGGGTTAATAACGGTGGTTTTGAGGATGGATTCCACAGGAAAGCAGAGAGGTCCAAAAGGTGTGGGGCATTTGAAGGGGTTCCCGGAGGCAGTGAGGACCAGCATGACTTTTCCCCAATGGGGCCTTTGCTGTGGGAGCAGCGGCTGGACGTTTGCGTTTTTTGCTCCGGAGGCTGCCGAGGATGAAAAACGGTGGTTTTGAGGATGGAGTCCACAGGAAAACAGAGAGGTCCAAAAGGTGTGGGGCATTTGAAGGGGTTCCCGGAGGCAGTGAGGACCAGCATGACTTTTCCCCGCTGGGGACTTTGCTGTGGGTGCAGCGGCTGGACATTTGCGGTTTTTGCTCCGGAGGCTGCCGAGAGTGAAAAATGGTGGTTTTGAGGATGGAGTCCACAGGAAAGCAGAGAGGTCCAAAAGGTGTGGGGCATTTGAAGGGGTTCCCGGAGGCAGTGAGGACCAGCATGACTTTTCCCCGCTGGGGCCTTTGCTGTGGGAGCAGCGGCTGGACATTTGCGTTTTCTGCTCCGGAGGCTGCCGAGAATGAAAAACGGTGGTTTTGAGGATGGAGTCCACAGGAAAACAGAGAGGTCCAAAAGGTGTGGGGCATTTGAAGGGGTTTTCGGAGGCAGTGAGGACCAGCATGAATTTTCCCCACTGGGGCCTTTGCTGTGGGAGCAGCGGCTGGACGTTAGCGTTTTTTGCTCCGGAGGCTGCCGAGAGTGAAAAACGGTGGTTTTGAGGATGGAGTCCACAGGAAAGCAGAGAGGTCCAAAAGGTGTGGGGCATTTGAAGGGGTTCCCGGAGGCAGTGAGGACCAGCATGACTTTTCCCCGCTGGGGCCTTTGCTGTGGGAGCAGCGGCTGGACGTTTGCGTTTTTTGCTACAGAGACTACCGAGGGTTAAAAACTGTGGTTTTGAGGATGGAGTCCACAGGAAAGCAGAGAGGTCCAAAAGGTGTGGGGCATTTGAAGGGGTTCCCAAAGGCAGTGAGGACCAGCATGACTTTTCCCCGCTGGGGCCTTTGCTGTGGGAGCAGCGGCTGGACGTTTTTTTTTTTTACTCCGGACGCTGCCGAGAGTGAAAAACAGTGATTTTTAGGATAGAGTCCACAAAAAAGCAGAGAGGTCCAAAAGGTGTGGGGCATTTGAAGGGGTTCCCGGAGGCAGTGAGGACCAGCATGACTTTTCCCCGCTGGTGCCTTTGCTGTGGGAGCAGCGGCTGGACATTTGCGTTTTTTGCTCCGGAGTGTGCCGAGAGTGAAAAATGGCGGTTTTGAGGTTATAGTCCACAGGAAAGCAGAGAGGTCCAAAAGGTGTGGGGCGTTTGAAGGGGTTCCCGGAGGCAGTGAGGACCAGCATAACTTTTCGCCTTGGAACCTTTGCTGTGGGAGCAGCGGCTGGACGTTTGCGTTTTTTGCTTTACAGGCTGCCGTGTGTTAAAAACGGTGGTTTTGAGGCTAGAGTTCACAGGAAAGCAGAGAGGTCCAAAAGGTGTGGGGCATTTGAAGGGGTTCCCGGAGGCAGTGAGGACCAGCATGACTTTTCCCCGCTGGGGCCTTTGCTGTGGGAGCAGCGGCTGGACGTTTGCGTTTTTTGCTCCGGAGGCTGCCGAGAGTGAAAAACGATGGTTTTGAGGATGCATTTCACAGGAAAGCAGAGAGGTCCAAAAGGTGTGGGGCATTTGAAGGGGTTTCCGGAGGCAGTGAGGACCAGCATGACTTTTCCCTCCTGGCTCCTTTGCTGTGGGACCAGCGGCTGGACGTTTGCGTTTTTTGCTCCGGAGTGTGCCGAGAGTGAAAAATGGCGGTTTTCAGGTTATAGTCCACAAGAAAGCAGAGAGGTCCAAAAGGTGTGGGGCATTTGAAGGGGTTCCCGGAGGCAGTGAGGACCAGCATAACTTTTCCGCCTTGGAACCTTTGCTGTGGGAGCAGCGGCTGGACGTTTGCGTTTTTTGCTTTAGAGGCTGCCGTGGGTTAAAAACGGTGGTTTTGAGGCTAGAGTCCACAGGAAAGCAGAGAGGTCCAAAAGGTGTGGGGCATTTGAAGGGGTTCCCGGAGGCAGTGAGGACCAGCATGACTTTTCCCCGCTGGGGCCTTTGCTGTGGGAGCAGCGGCTGGACATTTGCGTTTTTTGCTCCAGAGACTACCGAGGGTTAATAACGGTGGTTTTGAGGATGGAGTCCACAGGAAAGCAGAGAGGTCCAAAAGGTGTGGGGCATTTGAAGGGGTTCCCGGAGGCAGTGAGGACCAGCATGACTTTTCCGCCTTGGAACCTTTGCTGTGGGAGCAGCGGCTGGACGTTTGCGTTTTTTGCTCCGGAGGCTGCCGAGAGTGAAAAACGGTGGTTTTGAGGATGCATTTCACAGGAAAGCAGAGAAGTCCAAAAGGTGTGGGGCATTTGAAGGGGTTCCCGGAGGCAGTGAGGACCAGCATGACTTTTCCCCGCTGGGGCCTTTGCTGTGGGAGCAGCGGCTGGACGTTTGCGTTTTTTGCTCCGGAGGCTGCCGAGAGTGAAAAGCGGTGGTTTTGAGGATGGAGTCCACAGGAAAACAGAGAGGTCCAAAAGGTGTGGGGCATTTGAAGGGGTTCCCGGAGGCAGTGAGGACCAGCATGACTTTTCCCCCCTGGCTCATTTGCTGTGGGAGCAGCGGCTGGACGTTTGCGCTTTTTGCTCCGGAGTGTACCGAGAGTGAAAAATGGCGGTTTTGAGGTTATAGTCCACAGGAAAGCAGAGAGGTCCAAACGGTGTGGGCCATTTGAAGGGGTTCCCGGAGGCAGTGAGGACCAGCATGACTTTTCCGCCTTGGAACCTTTGCTGTGGGAGCAGCGGCTGGACGTTTGCGTTTTTTGATATAGAGGCTGCCGTGGGTTAAAAACGGTGGTTTTGAGGCTAGAGTCCACAGGAAAGCAGAGAGGTCTAAAAGGTGTGGGGCATTTGAAGGGGTTCCCGGAGGCAGTGAGGACCAGCATGACTTTTCCCCGCTGGGGCCTTTGCTGTGGGAGCAGCGGCTGGACGTTAGCGTTTTTTGCTACAGAGACTACCGAGGGTTAAAAATGGTGGTTTTGAGGATGGATTCCACAGGAAAGCAGAGAGGTCCAAAAGGTGTGGGGCATTTGAAGGGGTTCCCGGAGGCAGTGAGGACCAGCATGACTTTTCCCCGCTGGGGCCTTTGCTGTGGTTGCAGCGGCTGGACGTTTGCGTTTTTTGCTCCGGAGGCTGCCGAGAGTGAAAAACAGTGGTTTTGAGGATGGAGTCCACAGGAAAACAGAGAGGTCCAAAAGGTGTGGGGCATTTGAAGGGGTTCCCGGAGGCAGTGAGGACCAGCATGACTTTTCCCCCCTGAGACCTTTGCTGTGGGAGCAGCGGCTGGACGTTTGCGTTTTTTGCTCCGGAGGCTGCCGAGAGTGAAAAATGGCGGTTTTGAGGTTATAGTCCACAGGAAAGCAGAGAGGTCCAAAAGGTGTGGGGCGTTTGAAGGGGTTCCCGGAGGCAGTGAGGACCAGCATGACTTTTCCGCCTTGGAACCTTTGCTGTGGGAGCAGCGGCTGGACGTTTGCGTTTTTTGCTTTAGAGGCTGCCGTGGGTTAAAAACGGTGGTTTTGAGGCTAGAGTCCACAGGAAAGCAGAGAGGTCCAAAAGGTGTGGGGCATTTGAAGGGGTTCCCGGAGGCAGTGAGGACCAGCATGACTTTTCCCCGCTGGGGCCTTTGCTGTGGGAGCAGCGGCTGGACGTTTGCGTTTTTTGCTCCGGAGGCTGCCGAGAGTGAAAAACAGTGTTTTTGAGGATGAAGTCCACAGGAAAACAGAGAGGTCCAAAAGGTGTGGGGCATTTGAAGGGGTTCCCGGAGGCAGTGAGGACCAGCATGACTTTTCCCCCCTGGCTCCTTTGCTGTGGGAGCAGCGGCTGGACGTTTGCGTTTTTTGCTCCGGACGCTGCCGAGAGTGAAAAACAGTGATTTTTAGGATACAGTCCACAGGTAAGCAGAGAGGCCCAAAAGGTGTGGGGCATTTGAAGGGGTTCCCGGAGGCAGTGATGACCAGCATGACTTTTCCCCGCTGTGGCCTTTGCTGTGGGAGCAGCGGCTGGACGTTTACGTTTTTTACTCCGGAGGGTGACGAGAGTGAAAAACAGTGGTTTTGAGGATGGAGTCCACAGGAAAACAGAGAGGTCAAAAAGGTGTGGGGCATTTGAAGGGGTTCCCGGAGGCAGTGAGGACCAGCATGACTTTTCCCCCCTGAGACCTTTGCTGTGGGAGCAGCGGCTGGACGTTTGTGTTTTTTGCTCCGGACGCTGCCGAGAGTGAAAAATGGCGGTTTTGAGGTTATAGTCCACAGGAAAGCAGAGAGGTCCAAAAGGTGTGGGGCATTTGAAGGGGTTCCCGGAGGCAGTGAGGACCAGCATGACTTTTACCCGCTGGGGCCTTTGCTGTGGGAGCAGCGGTTGGACGTTTGCGTTTTTTGCTTTAGAGGCTGCCGAGAGTGAAAAACGGTGGTTTTGAGGATGGAGTCCACAGGAAAGCAGAGAGGTCCAAAAGGTGTGGGGCATTTGAAGGGGTTCCTGGAGGCAGTGAGGACCAGCATGACTTTTCCCCGCTGGGGCCTTTGCTGTGGGAGCAGCGGCTGGACGTTTGCGTTTTTTGCTCCGGAGGCTGCCGAGAGTGAAAAACAGTGTTTTTGAGGATGGAGTCCACAGGAAAACAGAGACGTCCAAAAGGTGTGGGGCATTTGAAGGGGTTCCCGGAGGCAGTGAGGACCAGCATGACTTTTCCCCCCTGAGACATTTGATGTGGGAGCAGCGGCTGGACGTTTGCTTTTTTTGCTCCGGAGGCTGCCGAGAGTGAAAAATGGCGGTTTTGAGGTTATAGTCCACAGGAAAGCAGAGAGGTCCAAAAGGTGTGGGGCATTTGAAGGGGTTCCCGGAGGCAGTGAGGACCAGCATGACTTTTCCGCCTTGGAACCTTTGCTGTGGGAGCAGCGGCTGGACGTTAGCGTTTTTTGCTCCGGAGGCTGCCGAGAGTGAAAAACGGTGGTTTTGAGGATGGAGTCCACAGGAAAGCAGAGAGGTCCAAAAGGTGTGGGGCATTTGAAGGGGTTCCCGGAGGCAGTGAGGACCACCATGACTTTTCCCCGCTGGGGCCTTTGCTGTGGGACCAGCAGCTGGACGTTTGCGTTTTTCGCTACAGAGACTACCGAGGGTTAATAACGGTGGTTTTGAGGATGGATTCCACAGGAAAGCAGAGAGGTCCAAAAGGTGTGGGGCATTTGAAGGGGTTCCCGGAGGCAGTGAGGACCAGCATGACTTTTCCGCCTTGGAACCTTTGCTGTGGGAGCAGCGGCTGGACGTTTGCGTTTTTTGCTCCGGAAGCTGCAGAGAGTGAAAAACAGTGGTTTTGAGGATGGAGTCCACAGGAAAGCAGAGAGGTCCAAAAGGTGTGGGGCATTTGAAGGGGTTCCCGGAGGCAGTGAGGACCAGCATGACTTTTCCCCCCTGGCTCATTTGCTGTGGGAGCAGCGGCTGGACGTTTGCGTCTTTTGCTCATGAAGATGTCGAGAGTGAAAAACGGTGGTTTTGAGGATGGAGTCCACAGGAAAACAGAGAGGTCCAAAAGGTGTGGGGCATTTGAAGGGGTTCCCCGAGGCAGTGAGGACCAGCATGACTTTTCCCCCCTGGCTCCTTTGCTGTGGGAGCAGCGGCTCGACGTTTGCGCTTTTTGCTCCGGAGTGTACCGAGAGTGAAAAATGGCGGTTTTGAGGTTATAGTCCACAGGAAAGCAGAGAGGTCCAAACGGTGTGGGCCATTTGAAGGGGTTCCCGGAGGCAGTGAGGACCAGCATGACTTTTCCGCCTTGGAACCTTTGCTGTGGGAGCAGCGGCTGGACGTTTGCGTTTTTTGATATAGAGGCTGCCGTGGGTTAAAAACGGTGGTTTTGAGGCTAGAGTCCACAGGAAAGCAGAGAGGTCTAAAAGGTGTGGGGCATTTGAAGGGGTTCCCGGAGGCAGTGAGGACCAGCATGACTTTTCCCCGCTGGGGCCTTTGCTGTGGGAGCAGCGGCTGGACGTTAGCGTTTTTTGCTACAGAGACTACCGAGGGTTAAAAATGGTGGTTTTGAGGATGGATTCCACAGGAAAGCAGAGAGGTCCAAAAGGTGTGGGGCATTTGAAGGGGTTCCTGGAGGCAGTGAGGACCAGCATGACTTTTCCCCGCTGGGGCCTTTGCTGTGGGAGCAGCGGCTGGACGTTTGCGTTTTTTGCTCCGGAGGCTGCCGAGAGTGAAAAACAGTGGTTTTGAGGATGGAGTCCACAGGAAAACAGAGAGGTCCAAAAGGTGTGGGGCATTTGAAGGGGTTCCCGGAGGCAGTGAGGACCAGCATGACTTTTCCCCCCTGAGACCTTTGCTGTGGGAGCAGCGGCTGGACGTTTGCGTTTTTTGCTCCGGAGGCTGCCGAGAGTGAAAAATGGCGGTTTTGAGGTTATAGTCCACAGGAAAGCAGAGAGGTCCAAAAGGTGTGGGGCGTTTGAAGGGGTTCCCGGAGGCAGTGAGGACCAGCATGACTTTTCCGCCTTGGAACCTTTGCTGTGGGAGCAGCGGCTGGACGTTTGCGTTTTTTGCTTTAGAGGCTGCCGTGGGTTAAAAACGGTGGTTTTGAGGCTAGAGTCCACAGGAAAGCAGAGAGGTCTAAAAGGTGTGGGGCATTTGAAGGGGTTCCCGGAGGCAGTGAGGACCAGCATGACTTTTCCCCGCTGGGGCCTTTGCTGTGGGAGCAGCGGCTGGACGTTTGCGTTTTTTGCTCCGGAGGCTCCCGAGAGTGAAAAACAGTGTTTTTGAGGATGAAGTCCACAGGAAAACAGAGAGGTCCAAAAGGTGTGGGGCATTTGAAGGGGTTCCCGGAGGCAGTGAGGACCAGCATGACTTTTCCCCCCTGGCTCCTTTGCTGTGGGAGCAGCGGCTGGACGTTTGCGTTTTTTGCTCCGGACGCTGCCGAGAGTGAAAAACAGTGATTTTTAGGATACAGTCCACAGGAAAGCAGAGAGGCCCAAAAGGTGTGGGGCATTTGAAGGGGTTCCCGGAGGCAGTGATGACCAGCATGACTTTTCCCCGCTGGGGCCTTTGCTGTGGGAGCAGCGGCTGGACGTTTACGTTTTTTACTCCGGAGGGTGACGAGAGTGAAAAACAGTGGTTTTGAGGATGGAGTCCACAGGAAAACAGAGAGGTCAAAAAGGTGTGGGGCATTTGAAGGGGTTCCCGGAGGCAGTGAGGACCAGCATGACTTTTCCCCCCTGAGACCTTTGCTGTGGGAGCAGCGGCTGGACGTTTGTGTTTTTTGCTCCGGACGCTGCCGAGAGTGAAAAATGGCGGTTTTGAGGTTATAGTCCACAGGAAAGCAGAGAGGTCCAAAAGGTGTGGGGCATTTGAAGGGGTTCCCGGAGGCAGTGAGGACCAGCATGACTTTTCCCCGCTGGGGCCTTTGCTGTGGGAGCAGCGGTTGGACGTTTGCGTTTTTTGCTTTAGAGGCTGCCGAGAGTGAAAAACGGTGGTTTTGAGGATGGAGTCCACAGGAAAGCAGAGAGGTCCAAAAGGTGTGGGGCATTTGAAGGGGTTCCCCGAGGCAGTGAGGACCAGCATGACTTTTACCCGCTGGGGCCTTTGCTGTGGGAGCAGCGGCTGGACGTTTGCGTTTTTTGCTCCGGAGGCTGCCGAGAGTGAAAAACAGTGTTTTTGAGGATGGAGTCCACAGGAAAACAGAGACGTCCAAAAGGTGTGGGGCATTTGAAGGGGTTCCCGGAGGCAGTGAGGACCAGCATGACTTTTCCCCCCTGAGACATTTGATGTGGGAGCAGCGGCTGGACGTTTGCGTTTTTTGCTCCGGAGGCTGCCGAGAGTGAAAAATGACGGTTTTTAGGTTATAGTCCACAGGAAAGCAGAGAGGTCCAAAAGGTGTGGGGCATTTGAAGGGGTTCCCGGAGGCAGTGAGGACCAGCATGACTTTTCCGCCTTGGAACCTTTGCTGTGGGAGCAGCGGCTGGACGTTAGCGTTTTTTGCTCCGGAGGCTGCCGTGAGTGAAAAACGGTGGTTTTGAGGATGGAGTCCACAGGAAAGCAGAGAGGTCCAAAAGGTGTGGGGCATTTGAAGGGGTTCCCGGAGGCAGTGAGGACCACCATGACTTTTCCCCGCTGGGGCCTTTGCTGTGGGACCAGCAGCTGGACGTTTGCGTTTTTCGCTACAGAGACTACCGAGGGTTAATAACGGTGGTTTTGAGGATGGATTCCACAGGAAAGCAGAGAGGTCCAAAAGGTGTGGGGCATTTGAAGGGGTTCCCGGAGGCAGTGAGGACCAGCATGACTTTTCCCCGCTGGGGCCTTTGCTGTGGGAGCAGCGGCTGGACGTTTGCGTTTTTTGCTCCGGAGGCTGCCGAGAGTGAAAAGCGGTGCTTTTGAGGATGGAGTCCACAGGAAAGAAGAGAGGTCTAAAAGGTGTGGGGCATTTGAAGGGGTTCCCGGAGGCAGTGAGGACCAGCATGACTTTTCCGCCTTGGAACCTTTGCTGTGGGAGCAGCGGCTGGACGTTTGCGTTTTTTGCTCCGGAGGCTGCCGAGAGTGAAAAACGGTGGGTTTGAGGATGGAGTCCACAGTAAAACAGAGAGGTCCAAAAGGTGTGGGGCATTTGAAGGGGTTCCCGGAGGCAGTGAGGACCAGCATGACTTTTCCCCCCTGAGACCTTTGATGTGGGAGCAGCGGCTGGACGTTTGCGTTTTTTGCTCCGGAGGCTGCCGAGAGTGAAAAATGGCGCCTTTGAGGTTATAGTCCACAGGAAAGCAGAGAGGTCCAAAAGGTGTGGGGCATTTGAAGGGGTTCCCGGAGGCAGTGAGGACCAGCATAACTTTTCCGCCTTGGAACCTTTGCTGTGGGAGCAGCGGCTGGACGTTTGCGTTTTTTGCTCCGGAGGCTGCCGAGAGTGAAAAACAGTGATTTTTAGGATACAGTCCACAGGAAAGCAGAGAGGCCCAGAAGGTGTGGGGCATTTGAAGGGGTTCCCGGAGGCAGTGATGACCAGCATGACTTTTCCCCGCTGGGGCCTTTGCTGTGGGAGCAGCGGCTGGACGTTTACGTTTTTTGCTCCGGAGGCTGACGAGAGTGAAAAACAGTGGTTTTGAGGATGGAGTCCACAGGAAAACAGAGAGGTCCAAAAGGTGTGGGGCATTTGAAGGGGTTCCCGGAGGCAGTGAGGACCAGCATGACTTTTCCCCCCTGAGACCTTTGCTGTGGGAGCAGCGGCTGGACGTTTGTGTTTTTTGCTCCGGAGGCTGCCGAGAGTGAAAAACAGTGATTTTTAGGATAGAGTCCACAGGAAAGCAGAGAGGTCCAAAAGGTGTGGGGCATTTGAAGGGGTTCCCGGAGGCAGTGAGGACCAGCATGACTTTTCCCTCCTGGCTCCTTTGCTGTGGGAGCAGCGGCTGGACGTTTGCGTTTTTTGCTCCGGAGTGTGCCGAGAGTGAAAAATGGCGGTTTTGAGGTTATAGTCCACAGGAAAGCAGAGAGGTCCAAAAGGTGTGGGGCATTTGAAGGGGTTCCCGGAGGCAGTGAGGACCAGCATGACTTTTCCGCCTTGGAACCTTTGCTGTGGGAGCAGTGGCTGGACGTTTGCGTTTTTTGCTTTAGAGGCTGCCGTGGGTTAAAAACGGTGGTTTTGAGGCTAGAGTCCACAGGAAAGCATAGAGGTCTAAAAGGTGTGGGGCATTTGAAGGGGTTCCCGGAGGCAGTGAGGACCAGCATGACTTTTCCCCGCTGTGGCCTTTGCTGTGGGAGCAGCGGCTGGACGTTAGCGTTTTTTGCTACATAGACTACCGAGGGTTAAAAATGGTGGTTTTGAGGATGGATTCCACAGGAAAGCAGAGAGGTCCAAAAGGTGTGGGGCATTTGAAGGGGTTCCCCGAGGCAGTGAGGACCAGCATGACTTTTCCCCGCTGGGGCCTTTGCTGTGGGAGCAGCGGCTGGACGTTTGCGTTTTTTGCTCCGGAGGCTGCCGAGAGTGAAAAACGGTAGTTTTGAGGATGGAGTCCACAGGAAAGCAGAGAGGTCCAAAAGGTGTGGGGCATTTGAAGGGGTTCCCGGAGGCAGTGAGGACCAGCATGACTTTTCCCCGCTGGGGCCTTTGCTGTGGGAGCAGCGGCTGGACGTTTGCACTTTTTGCTCCGGAGGCTGCAGAGAGTGAAAAACGGTGGTTTTGAGGATGGAGTCCACAGGAAAACAGAGAGGTCCAAAAGGTGTGGGGCATTTGAAGGGGTTCCCGGAGGCAGTGAGGACCAGCATGACTTTTCCCCCCTGAGACATTTGATGTGGGAGCAGCGGCTGGACGTTTGCGTTTTTTGCTCCGGAGGCTGCCGAGAGTGAAAAATGGCGGTTTTGAGGTTATAGTCCACAGGAAAGCAGAGAGGTCCAAAAGGTGTGGGGCGTTTGAAGGGGTTCCCGGAGGCAGTGAGGACCAGCATGACTTTTCCCCCCTGAGACCTTTGCTGTGGGAGCAGCGGCTGGACGTTTGCGTTTTTTGCTTTAGAGGCTGCCGTGGGTTAAATACGGTGGTTTTGAGGCTAGAGTCCACAGGAAAGCAGAGAGGTCTAAAAGGTGTGGGGCATTTGAAGGGGTTCCCGGAGGCAGTGAGGACCAGCATGACTTTTCCCCGCTGGGGCCTTTGCTTTGGGAGCAGAGGCTGGACGTTTGCGTTTTTTGCTCCGGAGGCTGCCGAGAGTGAAAAACGGTGGTTTTGAGGATGGATTCCACAGGAAAGCAGAGAGGTCCAAAAGGTGTGGGGCATTTGAAGGGGTTCCCGGAGGCAGTGAGGACCAGCATGACTTTTCCCCGCTGGGGCCTTTGCTGTGGGAGCAGCGGCTGGACATTTGCGTTTTTTGCTCCGGAGGCTGCCGAGAGTGAAAAACGGTGGTTTTGAGGATGGAGTCCACAGGAAAGCAGAGAGGTCCAAAAGGTGTGGGGCATTTGAAGGGGTTCCCGGAGGCAGTGAGGACCATCATGACTTTTCCGCCTTGGAACCTTTGCAGTGGGTGCAGCGGCTGGACGTTTGCGTTTTTTGCTTTAGAGGCTGCCGTGGGTTAAAAACGGTGGTTTTGAGGCTAGAGTCCACAGGAAAGCATAGAGGTCTAAAAGGTGTGGGGCATTTGAAGGGGTTCCCGGAGGCAGTGAGGACCAGCATGACTTTTCCCCGCTGGGGCCTTTGCTGTGGGAGCAGCGGCTGGACGTTAGCGTTTTTTGCTACAGAGACTACCGAGGGTTAAAAATGGTGGTTTTGAGGATGGAGTCCACAGGAAAGCAGAGAGGTCCAAAAGGTGTGGGGCATTTGAAGGGGTTCCCCGAGGCAGTGAGGACCAGCATGACTTTTCCCCGCTGGGGCCTTTGCTGTGGGAGCAGCGGCTGGACGTTTGCGTTTTTTGCTCCGGAGGCTGCCGAGAGTGAAAAACGGTGGTTTTGAGGATGGAGTCCACAGGAAAGCAGAGAGGTCCAAAAGGTGTGGGGCATTTGAAGGGGTTCCCGGAGGCAGTGAGGACCAGCATGACTTTTCCCCGCTGGGGCCTTTGCTGTGGGACCAGCAGCTGGACGTTTGCGTTTTTCGCTACAGAGACTACTGAGGGTTAATAACGGTGGTTTTGAGGATGGATTCCACAGGAAAGCAGAGAGGTCCAAAAGGTGTGGGGCATTTGAAGGGGTTCCCGGAGGCAGTGAGGACCAGCATGACTTTTTCCCGCTGGGGCCTTTGCTGTGGGAGCAGCGGCTGGACGTTTGCGTTTTTTGCTCTGGAGGCTCCCGAGAGTGAAAAACAGTGGTTTTGAGGATGGAGTCCACAGGAAAGCAGAGAGGTCCAAAAGGTGTGGGGCATTTGAAGGGGTTCCCGGAGGCAGTGAGGACCAGCATGACTTTTCCCCCCTGAGACCTTTGATGTGGGAGCAGCGGCTGGACGTTTGCGTTTTTTGCTCCGGAGGCTCCCGAGAGTGAAAAACAGTGGTTTTGAGGATGGAGTCCACAGGAAAACAGAGAGGTCCAAAAGGTGTGGGGCATTTGAAGGGGTTCCCGGAGGCAGTGAGGACCAGCATGACTTTTCCCCCCTGAGACCTTTGATGTGGGAGCAGCGGCTGGACGTTTGCGTTTTTTGCTCCGGAGGCTGCCGAGAGTGAAAAATGGCGGTTTTGAGGTTATAGTCCACAGGAAAGCAGAGAGGTCCAAAAGGTGTGGGGCGTTTGAAGGGGTTCCCGGAGGCAGTGAGGACCAGCATGACTTTTCCCCCCTGACACCTTTGCTGTGCGAGCAGCGGCTGGACGTTTGCGTTTTTTGCTTTAGAGGCTGCCGTGGGTTAAATACGGTGGTTTTGAGGCTAGAGTCCACAGGAAAGCAGAGAGGTCTAAAAGGTGTGGGGCATTTGAAGGGGTTCCCGGAGGCAGTGAGGACCAGCATGACTTTTCCCCGCTGGGGCCTTTGCTTTGGGAGCAGCGGCTGGACGTTTGCGTTTTTTGCTCCGGAGGCTGCCGAGAGTGAAAAACGGTGGTTTTGAGGATGGAGTCCACAGGAAAGCAGAGAGGTCCAAAAGGTGTGGGGCATTTGAAGGGGTTCCCGGAGGCAGTGAGGACCAGCATGACTTTTCCCCGCTGGGGCCTTTGCTGTGGGAGCAGCGGCTGGACATTTGCGTTTTTTGCTCCGGAGGCTGCCGAGAGTGAAAAACGGTGGTTTTGAGGATGGAGTCCACAGGAAAGCAGAGAGGTCCAAAAGGTGTGGGGCATTTGAAGGGGTTCCCGGAGGCAGTGAGGACCAGCATGACTTTTCCCCCCTGAGACCTTTGATGTGGGAGCAGCGGCTGGACGTTTGTGTTTTTTGCTCCGGACGCTGCCGAGAGTGAAAAATGGCGGTTTTGAGGTTATAGTCCACAGGAAAGCAGAGAGGTCCAAAAGGTGTGGGGCATTTGAAGGGGTTCCCGGAGGCAGTGAGGACCAGCATGACTTTTCCCCGCTGGGGCCTTTGCTGTGGGAGCAGCGGTTGGACGTTTGCGTTTTTTGCTTTAGAGGCTGCCGAGAGTGAAAAACGGTGGTTTTGAGGATGGAGTCCACAGGAAAGCAGAGAGGTCCAAAAGGTGTGGGGCATTTGAAGGGGTTCCCCGAGGCAGTGAGGACCAGCATGACTTTTCCCCGCTGGGGACTTTGCTGTGGGAGCAGCGGCTGGACGTTTGCGTTTTTTGCTCCGGAGGCTGCCGAGAGTGAAAAACAGTGTTTTTGAGGATGGAGTCCACAGGAAAACAGAGACGTCCAAAAGGTGTGGGGCATTTGAAGGGGTTCCCGGAGGCAGTGAGGACCAGCATGACTTTTCCCCCCTGAGACATTTGATGTGGGAGCAGCGCCTGGACGTTTGCGTTTTTTGCTCCGGAGGCTGCCGAGAGTGAAAAATGGCGGTTTTGAGGTTATAGTCCACAGGAAAGCAGAGAGGTCCAAAAGGTGTGGGGCATTTGAAGGGGTTCCCGGAGGCAGTGAGGACCAGCATGACTTTTCCGCCTTGGAACCTTTGCTGTGGGAGCAGCGGCTGGACGTTAGCGTTTTTTGCTCCGGAGGCTGCCGAGAGTGAAAAACGGTGGTTTTGAGGATGGAGTCCACAGGAAAGCAGAGAGGTCCAAAAGGTGTGGGGCATTTGAAGGGGTTCCCGGAGGCAGTGAGGACCACCATGACTTTTCCCCGCTGGGGCCTTTGCTGTGGGACCAGCAGCTGGACGTTTGCGTTTTTCGCTACAGAGACTACCGAGGGTTAATAACGGTGGTTTTGAGGATGGATTCCACAGGAAAGCAGAGAGGTCCAAAAGGTGTGGGGCATTTGAAGGGGTTCCCGGAGGCAGTGAGGACCAGCATGACTTTTCCCCGCTGGGGCCTTTGCTGTGGGAGCAGCGGCTGGACGTTTGCATTTTTTGCTCCGGAGGCTCCCGAGAGTGAAAAGCGGTGCTTTTGAGGATGGAGTCCACAGGAAAGAAGAGAGGTCTAAAAGGTGTGGGGCATTTGAAGGGGTTCCCAGAGGCAGTGAGGACCAGCATGACTTTTCCGCCTTGGAACCTTTGCTGTGGGAGCAGCGGCTGGACGTTTGCGTTTTTTGCTCCGGAGGCTGCCGAGAGTGAAAAACGGTGGGTTTGAGGATGGAGTCCACAGTAAAACAGAGAGGTCCAAAAGGTGTGGGGCATTTGAAGGGGTTCCCGGAGGCAGTGAGGACCAGCATGACTTTTCCCCGCTGGGGCCTTTGCTGTGGGAGCAGCGGCTGGACGTTTGCGTTTTTTGCTCCGGAGGCTGCCGAGAGTGAAAAATGGCGCCTTTGATGTTATAGTCCACAGGAAAGCAGAGAGGTCCAAAAGGTGTGGGGCATTTGAAGGGGTTCCCGGAGGCAGTGAGGACCAGCATAACTTTTCCGCCTTGGAACCTTTGCTGTGGGAGCAGCGGCTGGACGTTTGCGTTTTTTGCTCCGGAGGCTGCCGAGAGTGAACAACAGTGATTTTTAGGATACAGTCCACAGGAAAGCAGAGAGGCCCAAAAGGTGTGGGGCATTTGAAGGGGTTCCCGGAGGCAGTGATGACCAGCATGACTTTTCCCCGCTGGGGCCTTTGCTGTGGGAGCAGCGGCTGGACGTTTACGTTTTTTGCTCCGGAGGCTGACGAGAGTGAAAAACAGTGGTTTTGAGGATGGAGTCCACAGGAAAACAGAGAGGTCCAAAAGGTGTGGGGCATTTGAAGGGGTTCCCGGAGGCAGTGAGGACCAGCATGACTTTTCCCCCCTGAGACCTTTGCTGTGGGAGCAGCGGCTGGACGTTTGTGTTTTTTGCTCCGGAGGCTGCCGAGAGTGATAAACAGTGATTTTTAGGATAGAGTCCACAGGAAAGCAGAGAGGTCCAAAAGGTGTGGGGCATTTGAAGGGGTTCCCGGAGGCAGTGAGGACCAGCATGACTTTTCCCTCCTGGCTCCTTTGCTGTGGGAGCAGCGGCTGGACGTTTGCGTTTTTTGCTCCGGAGTGTGCCGAGAGTGAAAAATGGCGGTTTTGAGGTTATAGTCCACAGGAAAGCAGAGAGGTCCAAAAGGTGTGGGGCATTTGAAGGGGTTCCCGGAGGCAGTGAGGACCAGCATGACTTTTCCGCCTTGGAACCTTTGCTGTGGGAGCAGCGGCTGGACGTTTGCGTTTTTTGCTTTAGAGGCTGCCGTGGGTTAAAAACGGTGGTTTTGAGGCTAGAGTCCACAGGAAAGCATAGAGGTCTAAAAGGTGTGGGGCATTTGAAGGGGTTCCCGGAGGCAGTGAGGACCAGCATGACTTTTCCCCGCTGTGGCCTTTGCTGTGGGAGAAGCGGCTGGACGTTAGCGTTTTTTGCTACATAGACTACCGAGGGTTAAAAATGGTGGTTTTGAGGATGGATTCCACAGGAAAGCAGAGAGGTCCAAAAGGTGTGGGGCATTTGAAGGGGTTCCCCGAGGCAGTGAGGACCAGCATGACTTTTCCCCGCTGGGGCCTTTGCTGTGGGAGCAGCGGCTGGACGTTTGCGTTTTTTGCTCCGGAGGCTGCCGAGAGTGAAAAACGGTGGTTTTGAGGATGGAGTCCACAGGAAAGCAGAGAGGTCCAAAAGGTGTGGGGCATTTGAAGGGGTTCCCGGAGGCAGTGAGGACCAGCATGACTTTTCCCCGCTGGGGCCTTTGCTGTGGGAGCAGCGGCTGGACGTTTGCACTTTTTGCTCCGGAGGCTGCTGAGAGTGAAAAACGGTGGTTTTGAGGATGGAGTCCACAGGAAAACAGAGAGGTCCAAAAGGTGTGGGGCATTTGAAGGGGTTCCCGGAGGCAGTGAGGACCAGCATGACTTTTCCCCCCTGAGACATTTGATGTGGGAGCAGCGGCTGGACGTTTGCGTTTTTTGCTCCGGAGGCTGCCGAGAGTGAAAAATGGCGGTTTTGAGGTTATAGTCCACAGGAAAGCAGAGAGGTCCAAAAGGTGTGGGGCGTTTGAAGGGGTTCCCGGAGGCAGTGAGGACCAGCATGACTTTTCCCCCCTGAGACCTTTGCTGTGGGAGCAGCGGCTGGACGTTTGCGTTTTTTGCTTTAGAGGCTGCCGTGGGTTAAATACGGTGGTTTTGAGGCTAGAGTCCACAGGAAAGCAGAGAGGTCTAAAAGGTGTGGGGCATTTGAAGGGGTTCCCGGAGGCAGTGAGGACCAGCATGACTTTTCCCCGCTGGGGCCTTTGCTTTGGGAGCAGCGGCTGGACGTTTGCGTTTTTTGCTCCGGAGGCTGCCGAGAGTGAAAAACGGTGGTTTTGAGGATGGATTCCACAGGAAAGCAGAGAGGTCCAAAAGGTGTGGGGCATTTGAAGGGGTTCCCGGAGGCAGTGAGGACCAGCATGACTTTTCCCCGCTGGGGCCTTTGCTGTGGGAGCAGCGGCTGGACATTTGCGTTTTTTGCTCCGGAGGCTGCCGAGAGTGAAAAACGGTGGTTTTGAGGATGGAGTCCACAGGAAAGCAGAGAGGTCCAAAAGGTGTGGGGCATTTGAAGGGGTTCCCGGAGGCAGTGAGGACCATCATGACTTTTCCGCCTTGGAACCTTTGCAGTGGGTGCAGCGGCTGGACGTTTGCGTTTTTTGCTTTAGAGGATGCCGTGGGTTAAAAACGGTGGTTTTGAGGCTAGAGTCCACAGGAAAGCATAGAGGTCTAAAAGGTGTGGGGCATTTGAAGGGGTTCCCGGAGGCAGTGAGGACCAGCATGACTTTTCCCCGCTGGGGCCTTTGCTGTGGGAGCAGCGGCTGGACGTTAGCGTTTTTTGCTACAGAGACTACCGAGGGTTAAAAATGGTGGTTTTGAGGATGGAGTCCACAGGAAAGCAGAGAGGTCCAAAAGGTGTGGGGCATTTGAAGGGGTTCCCCGAGGCAGTGAGGACCAGCATGACTTTTCCCCGCTGGGGCCTTTGCTGTGGGAGCAGCGGCTGGACGTTTGCGTTTTTTGCTCCGGAGGCTGCCGAGAGTGAAAAACGGTGGTTTTGAGGATGGAGTCCACAGGAAAGCAGAGAGGTCCAAAAGGTGTGGGGCATTTGAAGGGGTTCCCGGAGGCAGTGAGGACCAGCATGACTTTTCCCCGCTGGGGCCTTTGCTGTGGGACCAGCAGCTGGACGTTTGCGTTTTTCGCTACAGAGACTACCGAGGGTTAATAACGGTGGTTTTGAGGATGGATTCCACAGGAAAGCAGAGAGGTCCAAAAGGTGTGGGGCATTTGAAGGGGTTCCCGGAGGCAGTGAGGACCAGCATGACTTTTCCCCGCTGGGGCCTTTGCTGTGGGAGCAGCGGCTGGACGTTTGCGTTTTTTGCTCCGGAGGCTCCCGAGAGTGAAAAACAGTGGTTTTGAGGATGGAGTCCACAGGAAAGCAGAGAGGTCCAAAAGGTGTGGGGCATTTGAAGGGGTTCCCGGAGGCAGTGAGGACCAGCATGACTTTTCCCCCCTGAGACCTTTGCTGTGGGAGCAGCGGCTGGACGTTTGCGTTTTTTGCTCCGGAGGCTCCCGAGAGTGAAAAACAGTGGTTTTGAGGATGGAGTCCACAGGAAAACAGAGAGGTCCAAAAGGTGTGGGGCATTTGAAGGGGTTCCCGGAGGCAGTGAGGACCAGCATGACTTTTCCCCCCTGAGACCATTGATGTGGGAGCAGCGGCTGGACGTTTGCGTTTTTTGCTCCGGAGGCTGCCGAGAGTGAAAAATGGCGGTTTTGAGGTTATAGTCCACAGGAAAGCAGAGAGGTCTAAAGTATGTGGAGCGTTTGAAGGGGTTCCCGGAGGCAGTGAGGACCAGCATGACTTTTCCCCCCTGAGACCTTTGCTGTGCGAGCAGCGGCTGGACGTTTGCGTTTTTTGCTTTAGAGGCTGCCGTGGGTTAAATACGGTGGTTTTGAGGCTAGAGTCCACAGGAAAGCAGAGAGGTCTAAAAGGTGTGGGGCATTTGAAGGGGTTCCCGGAGGCAGTGAGGACCAGCATGACTTTTCCCCGCTGGGGCCTTTGCTTTGGGAGCAGCGGCTGGACGTTTGCGTTTTTTGCTCCGGAGGCTGCCAAGAGTGAAAAACGGTGGTTTTGAGGATGGAGTCCACAGGAAAGCAGAGAGGTCCAAAAGGTGTGGGGCATTTGAAGGGGTTCCCGGAGGCAGTGAGGACCAGCATGACTTTTCCCCGCTGGGGCCTTTGCTGTGGGAGCAGCGGCTGGACATTTGCGTTTTTTGCTCCGGAGGCTGCCGAGAGTGAAAAACGGTGGTTTTGAGGATGGAGTCCACAGGAAAGCAGAGAGGTCCAAAAGGTGTGGGGCATTTGAAGGGGTTCCCGGAGGCAGTGAGGACCAGCATGACTTTTCCGCCTTGGAACCTTTGCTATGGGAGCAGCGGCTGGACGTTTGCGTTTTTTGCTTTAGAGGCTGCCGTGGGTTAAAAACGGTGGTTTTGAGGCTAGAGTCCACAGGAAAGCATAGAGGTCTAAAAGGTGTGGGGCATTTGAAGGGGTTCCCGGAGGCAGTGAGGACCAGCATGACTTTTCCCCGCTGGGGCCTTTGCTGTGGGAGCAGCGGCTGGACGTTTGCGTTTTTTGCTCCGGAGGCTGCCGAGAGTGAAAAACAGTGTTTTTGAGGATGGAGTCCACAGGAAAACAGAGACGTCCAAAAGGTGTGGGGCATTTGAAGGGGTTCCCGGAGGCAGTGAGGACCAGCATGACTTTTCCCCGCTGGGGCCTTTGCTGTGGGACCAGCAGCTGGACGTTTGCGTTTTTCGCTACAGAGACTACCGAGGGTTAATAACGGTGGTTTTGAGGATGGATTCCACAGGAAAGCAGAGAGGTCCAAAAGGTGTGGGGCATTTGAAGGGGTTCCCGGAGGCAGTGAGGACCAGCATGACTTTTCCCCGCTGGGGCCTTTGCTGTGGGAGCAGCGGCTGGACGTTTGCGTTTTTTGCTCCGGAGGCTCCCGAGAGTGAAAAACAGTGGTTTTGAGGATGGAGTCCACAGGAAAGCAGAGAGGTCCAAAAGGTGTGGGGCATTTGAAGGGGTTCCCGGAGGCAGTGAGGACCAGCATGACTTTTCCCCCCTGAGACCTTTGCTGTGGGAGCAGCGGCTGGACGTTTGCGTTTTTTGCTCCGGAGGCTCCCGAGAGTGAAAAACAGTGGTTTTGAGGATGGAGTCCACAGGAAAACAGAGAGGTCCAAAAGGTGTGGGGCATTTGAAGGGGTTCCCGGAGGCAGTGAGGACCAGCATGACTTTTCCCCCCTGAGACCTTTGATGTGGGAGCAGCGGCTGGACGTTTGCGTTTTTTGCTCCGGAGGCTGCCGAGAGTGAAAAATGGCGGTTTTGAGGTTATAGTGCACAGGAAAGCAGAGAGGTCCAAAAGGTGTGGGGCGTTTTAAGGGGTTCCCGGAGGCAGTGAGGACCAGCATGACTTTTCCCCCCTGAGACCTTTGCTGTGCGAGCAGCGGCTGGACGTTTGCGTTTTTTGCTTTAGAGGCTGCCGTGGGTTAAATACGGTGGTTTTGAGGCTAGAGTCCACAGGAAAGCAGAGAGGTCTAAAAGGTGTGGGGCATTTGAAGGGGTTCCCGGAGGCAGTGAGGACCAGCATGACTTTTCCCCGCTGGGGCCTTTGCTTTGGGAGCAGCGGCTGGACGTTTGCGTTTTTTGCTCCGGAGGCTGCCGAGAGTGAAAAACGGTGGTTTTGAGGATGGATTCCACAGGAAAGCAGAGAGGTCCAAAAGGTGTGGGGCATTTGAAGGGGTTCCCGGAGGCAGTGAGGACCAGCATGACTTTTCCCCGCTGGGGCCTTTGCTGTGGGAGCAGCGGCTGGACGTTTGCGTTTTTTGCTCCGGAGGCTGCCGAGAGTGAAAAACGGTGGTTTTGAGGATGGAGTCCACAGGAAAACAGAGAGGTCCAAAAGGTGTGGGGCATTTGAAGGGGTTCCCGGAGGCAGTGAGGACCAGCATGACTTTTCCCCCCTGGCTCCTTTGCTGTGGGAGCAGCGGCTGGACGTTTGCGTTTTTTGCTCCGGAGTGTGCCGAGAGTGAAAAATGGCGGTTTTGAGGTTATAGTCCACAGGAAAGCAGAGAGGTCCAAAAGGTGTGGGGCATTTGAAGGGGTTCCCGGAGGCAGTGAGGACCAGCATGACTTTTCCGCCTTGGAACCTTTGCTGTGGGAGCAGCGGCTGGACGTTCGCGTTTTTTGCTCCAGAGGCTGCCGAGAGTGCAAAACAGTGGTTTTGAGGATGGAGTCCACAGGAAAGCAGAGAGGTCTAAAAGGTGTGGGGCATTTGAAGGGGTTCCTGGAGGCAGTGAGGACCAGCATGACTTTTCCCTGCTGGGTCCTTTGCTGTGGGACCAGCGGCTGGACGTTTACGTTTTTTGCTCCGGAGGCTGACGAGAGTGAAAAACACTGGTTTTGAGGATGGATTCCACAGGAAAACAGAGAGGTCAAAAAGGTGTGGGGCATTTGAAGGGGTTCCCGGAGGCAGTGAGGACCAGCATGACTTTTCCTTTCTTGGGCCTTTGCTGTGGGAGCAGCGGCTGGACGTTTGCGTCTTTTGCTCTGGAGGCTGCCGAGAGTGAAAAACGGTTGTTTTGAGGATGGAGTCCACAGGAAAACAGAGAGGTCCAAAAGGTGTGGGGCATTTGAAGGGGTTTCCGGAGGCAGTGAGGACCAGCATGACTTTTCCTCCTTGGAACCTTTGCTGTGGGACCAGCGGCTGGACATTTGCGTTTTTTGCTCCGGAGGCTGCTGAGGTAAAAAACGGTGGTTTTGAGGCTAGAGTCCGTAGGGAAGCAGAGAGGGCCCAAGTGTGTGGGGCATTTGGAGGGCTTCCCGGAGGCAGTGAGGACCAGCATCACTTGTCCCCGCTGGGGCCTTTACTGTGGGAGCAGCAGCTGAACGTTTGCGTTTTTCACTCCGGAGGCTGCCGAGAGTGAAAAACGGTGGTTTTGAGGCAATGAATTATGAAAATCACAAAATTTTTTCTTTGGCCTCCACTTTTTTGGCCTCCACTTTTTTGGCCTCCACTTTTTTGGCCTCCACTTTTTTGGCCTCCACTTTTTTGGCCTCCACTTTTTTGGCCTCCACTTTTTTGGCCTCCACTTTTTTGGCCTCCACTTTTTTGGCCTCCACTTTTTTGGCCTCCACTTTTTTGGCCTCCACTTTTTTGGCCTCCACTTTTTTGGCCTCCACTTTTTTGGCCTCCACTTTTTTGGCCTCCACTTTTTTGGCCTCCACTTTTTTGGCCTCCACTTTTCCTCCTCTGGCCTCCACTTTCCGGCTTTTACTTTCTGGCCTCCGGCCTCCACCTTCCGGCCTCTATCTCCTTACTGTTGTTCCTGTTTTTCCATCTTTACGCCTTGCCCGTCCCCTCTTTCTCTCCCAGTGTTTCTACTTTCCCTTCCCCCCTTTCCTTTTTTCCCTCGTCCCCCCCTTTTTGTTTTTCCCCTGTCCCACTTTTCCTCCTTTTTGTTCTGCACTGTTCCGTCCCCCCTTTCCCCTCTCCTCCTTATTATTTTTTTATTTTTTAGTATAGAATCACACGCATACATTTCCACCTGAAGGGAAAGGGGGAGGGACAAGCCCTTTCCCGAGAACAGACAGCAGCTTTACTGCCACACTAACAATGGCTGCAAAATTTCTTCAGATGGATCAACACTCATTTGAAGTCTTCAAATACTTCTCATCTTTAAAGGAGGTGCCGCATGTCCACCTGAATCCTTCCTCTTTCTTCTGGCCTATTTGGTAATACGCTGAAATAGGATGATGCCATTTACGGCAGCCCAAGGTCCATTGTTGGGGTTGTATGCCTCAGAAGAGGGAGATTCATAGGGGACATTAGAAAACGTTACAATCTGGAAACATGGGTGGGAGCCATTGAAATAGAGAAAACCCTCTCATTTTACTATCTATTGACATATGACTATTTGTTTGCGTATAGCGAAGGTGTTCAAAATAAAAATCTACTCTACAAAAAACCTCCTCTATTACATAAAGGATTTTAGAATATAAAATATGTGTCCCACAGTCCGTTTTTACCTTTATTGTTCTCTCTCTGCCTGGCTCCCCGTCCCCATTCTTTAATTGCTCTGTCTCTCTCCTTCAGCTCATCGAGGTTTTTTGGTATGTTTCAGTTTATCTCTGTCTACCTCACTGCCCCCTTTTTTAATTCCTTCTTCTCTGCCTTGTGGCTCATTGCTCTTTTTTGGTTTGTGTGTTTTTTGTTGGTTTTTTTTTTTTTTTTTTTTTCATCTCTGTCAGCATGGTTTCCTGTTGCTTCCTTCTTCCTGGCCTGTAGCCCATCGCTGTTGCATTGGGTTTACCATGCGAGGTGTCGTTAGCTGGGGCGGGGGCTGCAGGGGTGGGTTCTGTGAGAAGACACCGGGTGTTGTTCCCATGTTGGGCACAGCCAGTTCCCACGCTGAGACGGATGTGCTGCTGGTTAAAGCTGAGCCCATCGGCAGCGCTGGTAGGAAGCAGAGCAGAGGTTCTCCTGCAGCCTGTGGTGAAGACCATGGTGAGGCAGGCTGTTCCCCTGCAGTCCAGGGAGGTCCAGGGTGGAGCCAACGTGCCCCTGCGGCGCGTGGAGGACCCGAGGCCGGAGCAGGTGGCTGTGCCTGAAGGAAGCCGAGAGCCTGTGCGAGACCTGCGGCCTCGTGGGAGGGACCCCCCACTGGAGCAGAAAAAGAGCCTGAGGAGGAAGGAGCCGCAACCCCCATGCCATGTCCCCTGCGTTGGTCAGGGGTGGGATGTAGAGAAGTCAGGAGAGAAGAGGCGCCCAGGAAAAGAGGGAGGGGTGGCAGGAAGGTGTTTTATTTTGCGTTTGTTCCTATTTGTCATTATTTGATTAACAGTAAGTTAAATTAATTTCCCCTCCTACCCTTCCCTCTCTGATTCCCCAAACTAATTTGAACTTCTTGCCCGTGTGGCTTGTGCTATGTCGCTTTTCAAATTGTCTTCCTACCTCTCCCTCCATGCAGCTCTGCGTACCTAGGTTTGAATTCTGGTGTATGATTCTTGTATCCCATCGCTTTCAAAATTTTCTGTCCTTGTCTCCCTCTAGCCGTCTCCCTGTCTGTAAATCCCCATTCTTCCCTCTCTTTCCTGCACCCAGGCACTCTTTTTCACTTTCTTTTTACATCTCCCTGTCCCTATTTTTTAGTTTTTGTCTATGTTTCGTGTACCATATTGCCTTTTGAGATTTTCTTTCAATGTCTACCTCTGTCCGGATCCCCGGTGTTATTTTTTATGTCTTGCCAATGTTTCTTTTCCCCCTGACACGGCAGAAATTTTCCCCGCCCCTTGTCTTGTCTCCGTCTTCTTGTCCTGCCGGTCCCTTTGGCCTCTGTCCTGCTCCCTGTCGCTCTTATTTGTTCCTCCATCTCTATGCCTGTTATTTTGCGCAGTCTGTCCGCTCTCCTCTCTCTACGTGGCTGTCCCACTCCCCACCCCTCTCTTGTTTGCAGCGTGCTGTTTTCTGCTTCCCTGTCTCACACCTCTTCTCTATGTCCCTCTGTCCTTCCTCCTGCTTTTCTCTTGCCTTTTCTCCCTCTGTCCTGTTGCGTTTGGGCACTGAGCCTTATAGCCAACTCACTGCTGGGATTTCTTGCGTACATTAATGAATAAACTTTTCCTGCCCCTTGTGTGCCCCTGGATGTGTTTGCATCCCCTGGGTGCAGAGGTCGTGGCTGGGGACAGGGGCAGGGGAGGGGGCGATGTGCTGTGGGGCTTTGGCAAGGGCCCCTGCTCCTGACGGGCTCCAGCTGTGGGCTGGGGCAGCCCAGGTGGGACCAGTGAGGTGATGGTGGGACGGGGCCAAGGGTTTAAAAAGGCTGCAGGTGGGGATGAGTGGGGGCAGCCTCAGGTGCAGCCAGTGAGGCTGAGGATGGGGCTGGCCCTGCTGTGCCAAGGGTCGGGGGCTGCCTGGGCACGCATGCCTGCTGGAGCTGGCTGAGGAGTGAAAAGAAGGGGGTTCCACAGGCGGCTGCCCCCAGCAAGGAGCGGACGGTCCCCACGGCGAGGAAGGATCACTCCCAGCCATTCCTGACAGCGCACACCACCAACTCACAGCTCCAGGACGTCGGTACCTCTGTCAGCTGCACATGTGAGCCACCGTGCCTCCGGGAAGCCTCGGGGGAGAGTTTAATAGCATGCTTTTTGTTTTTTCCATTCCATTTCGATGAATTCCCGACTTTACCGAAAATGGAAATTTGTGTTTTTCACTAATGTTGCTGTATACTGTGTAAGATGCTGATATAATTACTCTTTATAGGGCTGATGATGAGACTATCAAGCAGGGGTTCAGGTTAGCATCTTGTATGTGTCTGTCTATGGCGTTTCAGTATTTTTAAAGAAAGCAGAAGGGACATAAGGCATAGTGTATTTCAGGTGATGGGACCGCTCATTGCATTTCCCCTTCACCCTTCCCTGTCCCCTTTCCCTGTTTTCCCCCTTCTTCCCTGTGTTCCCCCGTTCCCCCCTTTTCCCTTTCTTTCCCGTTCTCCTCATCCCCCTTTACCCTTCTTTTCCTTGTCCCCTTTCCCCTTTCTTCCCTCCCGTCCCACCTTTCCCTCTTTCCCTTTATTCCCCCACCCCGTGTTCCCCCTTTCCTTTCCCTTTCTTCCACCCTGTCGCCCCTTTCCCCCTTTGCCTTTCTTTCCCCCTGTCCAATGTCCCCTATTTCCCCTTTTGTTCTACCTCCCCTGTTCCCTCATTATCCCTTATACCCCCCACCCCCCGTGCCCTTTCTTCCCCACACTACTGTCCCCCTTTCCCCCTTCCTTTCCCCTATGCCTCCTGTTTTGCTCTTTCCCTTCATCCTTGGTACCCCCTTTAATTCTTCCCCGTTGCCCCTTTCCCCGTCCTTTCCCTCTGCCCTTTCCCCCCCGTTGCCCCGTTCCTTCTTTTTCAATGATGCTCTCCCAATGTGTTCCATGCTCCCCCTTTCTCCCTTGTTCCCCCTTTCCTTCTCCTGCATCCCCCCTTTTCCCTACCCTTCTTTCTCAGTTCCCCCTACCATCTGTGTTCCGTGTCCCCCCTTCCCCATTTCCTCACCCCCCATCACCCCTTTTCTTTCTCCATTTTTCCTCCGTCCCATTTCTCCCTTTCTTTCCCCCACTCCATCCGCTGTCCCCCTCTTTCCACCTGTCTTGTCTCTCCTGTTCCAGGTCCCCCCTCTCTCTTTCTACCTCCCTTTCTTTCTGTTTTTCCATCTTCACACCTCGCCCGCCCCCCCTTCATTGTTTCTGCCCTGCTGCTCCCCTTTCTTCTTTTTTTTTTCCCCCAGCTGTCTCCTCTTTTCTCCTTTCTTGGCTCCCCCTTTTCCCTCTCATTCCCACGTTGCACCCTCCCCCCCCACTGCTCCCCCCCTCCTCACATGGCCCTTGTGACTCGCAGGTCTTCTTGCCCGACAGTGACTTCCATCCCGGCATGATTCTTCTTGCTGAGAGTTTTCCCTCACCTTTGAGGCACATTGTTTGTAGTGTTCTGTGTAGTATCTGTGCATGTGCGCGTGGCTCGGAGTCACCCCGCCCAGGGGTGTAGAGTCAGGAGTAGGTGGGATACCTTTAAGAGTATACGGTTTATATTTTGATGTGTCGAGGCAAAAGCGGTAAAATCATTTCGGACCGAGTAGCTGTGAGTGGGTTTTGCGAACAGGTTTTTCATTAACGCTTCCTGGGGAAGGACAGAGCTCTGCAGGAGGGGCCATTCAGCGCTGGCGCCAGAGACTGCATCTCAGACGAAAGGAGGCTGCCGAGAGTGAAAAATGGTGGTTTTGAGGATGGATTCCACAGGAAAGCAGAGAGGTCCAAAAGGTGTGGGGCATTTGAAGGGGTTCCCGGAGGCAGTGAGGACCAGCATGACTTTTCCCCCCTGAGACCTTTGCTGTGGGAGCAGCAGCTGGATGTTTGAGTTTTTTGCTCCGGAGGCTGCCGAGAGTGAAAAACGGTGGTTTTGAGGATGGAGTCCACAGGAAAGCAGAGAGGTCCAAAAGGTGTGGGGCATTTGAAGGGGTTCCCGGAGGCAGTGAGGACCAGCATGACTTTTCCCCCCTGAGACCTTTGCTGTGGGAGCAGCAGCTGGATGTTTGAGTTTTTTGCTCCGGAGGCTGCCGAGAGTGAAAAACGGTGGTTTTGAGGATGGAGTCCACAGGAAAGCAGAGAGGTCCAAAAGGTGTGGGGCATTTGAAGGGGTTCCCAGAGGCAGTGAGGACCAGCATGACTTTTCCGCCTTGGAACCTTTGCTGTGGGAGCAGCGGCTGGACGTTTGCGTTTTTTGCTACAGAGACTACCGAGGGTTAAAAACGGTGGTTTTGAGAATGGATTCCACAGGAAAGCAGAGAGGTCCAAAAGGTGTGGGGCATTTGAAGGGGTTCCCGGAGGCAGTGAGGACCAGCATGACTTTTCCCCTCTGGCTCCTTTGCTGTGGGAGCAGCGGCTGGACGTTTACGTTTTTTGCTCCGGAGGCTGCCGAGAGTGAAAAACGGTGGTTTTGAGGAGGGAGTCCACAGGAAAGCAGAGAGGTCCAAAATGTGTGGGGCATTTGAAGGGGTTCCCGGAGGCAGTGAGGACCAGCATGACTTCTCCCCGCTGGGGCCTTTGCTGTGGGAGCAGCGGCTGGACGTTTGCGTTTTTTGCTCCGGAAGCTGCAGAGAGTGAAAAACAGTGGTTTTGAGGATGGAGTCCACAGGAAAGCAGAGAGGTCCAAAAGGTGTGGGGCATTTGAAGGGGTTCCCGGAGGCAGTGAGGACCAGCATGACTTTTCCCCCCTGGCTCCTTTGCTGTGGGAGCAGCGGCTCGACGTTTGCGTTTTTTGCTCCGGAGGCTGCCGAGGGTTATTAATAGTGGTTTTGAGGATGGATTCCACAGGAAAGCAGAGAGGTCCAAAAGGTGTGGGGCATTTGAAGGGGTTCCTGGAGGCAGTGAGGACCAGCATGACTTTTACCCCGTGAGACATTTGCTGTGGGAGCAGCGGCTGGACTTTTGTGTTTTTTGCTACAGAGACTACCGAGGGTTAAAAACGGTGGTTTTGAGGATGGATTCCACAGGAAAGCAGAGAGGTCCAAAAGGTGTGGAGCATTTGAAGGGGTTCCCGGAGGCAGTGAGGACCAGCATGACTTTTCCCTGCTGGGGCCGTTGCTGTGGAAGCAGCGGCTGGACATTTGCGTTTTTTGCAACAGAGACTACCGAGGGTTATTAACAGTGGTTTTGAGGATGGATTCCACAGGAAAGCAGAGAGGTCCAAAAGGTGTGGGGCATTTGAAGGGGTTCCTGGAGGCAGTGAGGACCAGCATGACTTTTACCCCCTGAGACCTTTGCTGTGGGAGCAGCGGCTGGACGTTTGCGTTTTTTGCTCCGGAGGCTGCCGAGAGTGAAAAACGGTGGTTTTGAGGATGGAGTCCACAGGAAAACAGAGAGGTCCAAAAGGTGTGGGGCATTTGAAGGGGTTCCCGGAGGCAGTGAGGACCAGCATGACTTTTCCCCGCTGGGGCCTTTGCTGTGGGAGCAGCGGCTGGACGTTTGCGTTTTTTGCCCCGGAGGCAGCCGAGAGTGAAAAACGGTGGTTTTGAGGATGGAGTCCACAGGAAAACAGAGAGGTCCAAAAGGTGTGGGGCATTTGAAGGGGTTCCCGGAGGCAGTGAGGACCAGCATGACTTTTACCCGCTGGGGCTTAGCTGTGGGAGCAGCGGCTGGACGTTTGCGTTTTTTGCTCCGGAGGCTGCCGAGAGTGAAAAACGGTGGTTTTGAGGATGGAGTCCACAGGAAAGCAGAGAGGTCCAAAAGGTGTGGGGCATTTGAAGGGGTTTCCAGAGGCAGTGAGGACCAGCATGACTTTTCCCCCCTGAGACCTTTGCTGTGGGAGCAGCGGCTGGACGTTTGTGTTTTTTCCTCCGGAGGCTGCTGAGAGTGAAAAACAGTGATTTTGAGGTTAGAGTCCACAGGAAAGCAGAGAGGTCCAAAAGGTGTGGGGCCTTTGAAGGGGTTCCCGGAGGCAGTGAGGACCAGCATGACTTCTCCGCCTTGGAACCTTTGCTGTGGGAGCAGCGGCTGGATGTCTGCGTTTTTTGCTACAGAGACTACCGAGGGTTAAAAACGGTGGTTTTGACGATGGATTCCACAGGAAAGCAGAGAGGTCCAACAGGTGGGGGGCATTTGAAGGGGTTCCCAGAGGCAGTGAGGACCAGCATGACTTTTACCCGCTGGGGCTTTGCTGTAGGAGCAGCAGCTGGACGTTTGCGTTTTTTGCTCTGGAGGCTGCCGAGAGTGAAAAATGGTGGTTTTGAGGATGGAGTCCACAGGAAAGCAGAGAGGTCCAAAAGGTGTGGGGCATTTGAAGGGGTTCCCGGAGGCAGTTAGGACCAGCATGACTTTTCCCCGCTGGGGCCTTTGCTGTGGTAGCAGTGGCTGGACGTTTGCGCTTTTTGCTCCGGAGGCTGCCGAGAGTGAAAAACGGTGGTTTTGAGGATGCATTCAACAGGAAAGCACAGAGGTCCAAAAGGTGTGGGGCATTTGAAGGGGTTCCCGGAGGCAGTGAGGACCAGCATGACTTTTCCCCCCTGAGACCTTGTCTGTGGGAGCAGTGGCTGGACGTTTGTGTTTTTTGCTCCGGAGGCTGCTGAGAGTGAAAAACAGTGATTTTGAGGATGGAGTCCACAGGAAAGCAGAGAGGTCCAAAAGTTGTGGGGCATTTGAAGGGGTTCCCGGAGGCAGTTAGGACCAGCATGACTTTTCCCTGCTGGGGCCTTTGCTGTGGTAGCAGCGGCTGGACGTTTGTGTTTTTTGCTCCGGAGGCTGCTGAGAGTGAGAAACAGTGATTTTGAGGTTAGAGTCCACAGGAAAGCAGAGAGGTCCAAAAGGTGTGGGGCATTTGAAGGGGTTCCCGGAGGCAGTGAGGACCAGCATGACTTTTCCGCCTTGGAACCTTTGCTGTCGGAGCAGCGGCTGGACGTTTGCGTTTTTTGCTCCAGAGGCTGCCGAGAGTGAAAAACGGTGGTTTTGAGGATTGAGTCCGTAGGGAAGCAGAGAGGGCCCAAGTGTGTGGAGCTTTTGAAAGGGTTCCTGGAGGCAGTGAGGACCAGCATGACTTTTCCCCCGTGAGACATTTGCTGTATGAGCAGCGGCTGGACGTCTGCGTTTTTTGCTACAGAGACTACCGAGGGCTAAAAACGGTGGTTTTGAGGATGGATTCCACAGGAAAGCAGAGATGTCCAAAAGGTGGGGGGCATTTGAAGGGGTTCCCAGAGGCAGTGAGGACCAGCATGACTTTTACCCGCTGGGGCTTTGCTGTAGGAGCAGCGGCTGGACGTTTGCGTTTTTTGCTCTGGAGGCTGCTGAGAGTGAGAAATGGTGGTTTTGAGGATGGAGTCCACAGGAAAGCAGAGAGGTCCAAAAGGTGTGGGGCATTTGAAGGGGTTCCCGGAGGCAGTGAGGACCAGCATGACTTTTCCCCTCTGGCTCCTTTGCTGTGGGAGCAGCGGCTGGACGTTTGCGTTTTTTGCTCCGGAGGCTGCCGAGAGTGAAAAACGGTGGTTTTGAGGATGGAGTGCACAGCTAAGGAGAGAGGTCCAAAAGGTGTGGGGCATTTGAAGGGGTTCCCGGAGGCAGTGAGGACCAGCATGACTTCTCCGCCTTGGAATCTTTGCTGTCGGAGCAGCGGCTGGACGTTTGCGTTTTTTGCTCCAGAGGCTGCCGAGAGTGCAAAACAGTGGTTTTGAGGATGGAGTCCACAGGAAAGCAGAGAGGTCCAAAAGGTGTGGGGCATTTGAAGGGGTTCCCGGAGGCAGTGAGGACCAGCATGACTTTTCCCCGCTGGGGCCTTTGCTGTGGTAGCAGTGGCTGGACCTTTGCGCTTTTTGCTCCGGAGGCTGCCGAGAGTGAAAAACGGTGGTTTTGAGGATGCATTCAACAGGAAAGCACAGAGGTCCAAAAGGTGTGGGGCATTTGAAGGGGTTCCCGGAGGCAGTGAGGACCAGCATGACTTTTCCCCCCTGAGACCTTTGCTGTGGGAGCAGCGGCTGGACGTTTGCATTTTTTGCTTTAGAGGCTGCTGAGAGTGAAAAACAGTGATTTTGAGGTTAGATTCCACAGAAAAGCAGAGAGGTCCAAAAGGTGTGGGGCATTTGAAGGGGTTTCCAGAGGCAGTGAGGACCAGCATGACATTTCCCCCCTGAGACCTTTGCTGTGGGAGCAGCGGCTGGACGTTTGTGTTTTTTGCTCCGGAGGCTGCTGAGAGTGAAAAACAGTGATTTTGAGGTTAGAGTCCACAGGAAAGCAGAGAGGTCCAAAAGGTGTGGGGCATTTGAAGGGGTTCCCGGAGGCAGTGAGGACCAGCATGACTTTTCCTTCTTGGGCCTTTGCTGTGGGACCAGCAGCTGGACGTTTGCGTTTTTTGCTCCTGAAGATGTCGAGAGTGAAAAACAGTGGTTATGAGGATGGAATCCACAGGAAAGCAGAGAGGTCCAAAATGTGTGGGGCATTTGAAGGGGTTCCCGGAGGCAGTGAGGACCAGCATGACTTTTCCCCGCTGGGGCCTTTGCTGTGGGAGCAGCGGCTGGACGTTTGCGTTTTTTTGCTCCGGAGGCTGCCGAGAGTGAAAAACGGTGGTTTTGAGGATGGAGTCCACAGGAAAGCAGAGAGGTCCAAAAGGTGTGGGGCATTTGAAGGGGTTCCCGGAGGCAGTGAGGACCAGCATGATTTTTCCCCGCTGGAACCTTTGCTTTGGGAGCAGCGGCTCGACGTTTGCGTTTTTTGTTCTGGAGGCTGCCGAGAGTGAAAAACGGTGGTTTTGAGGATGGATTCCACGGGAAAGCAGAGAGGTCCAAAAGCTGTGGGGCATTTGAAGGGGTTCCCGGAGGCAGTGAGGACCAGCATGACTTTTCCCCGCTGGGGCCTTTGCTGTGGGAGCAGCAGCTGGACATTTTAGATTTTTGCTCCGGAGGCTGCCGAGAGAGAAAAACAGTGGTTTTGAGGATGGAGTCCACAGGAAAGCAGAGAGGTCCAAAAGGTGTGGGGCATTTGAAGGGGTTCCCGGAGGCAGTGAGGACCAGCATGACTTTTCCCCGCTGGGGCCTTTGCTGTGGGAGCAGCGGCTGGACATTTGCGTTTTTTGCTACAGAGACTACCGAGGGTTATTAACAGTGGTTTTGAGGATGGAGTCCACAGGAAAGCAGAGAGGTCCAAAAGGTGTGGGGCATTTGAAGGGGTTCCCAGAGGCAGTGAGGACCAGCATGACTTTTCCGCCTTGGAACCTTTGCTGTGGGAGCAGCGGCTGGACGTTTGCGTTTTTTGCTACAGAGACTACCGAGGGTTAAAAATGGTGGTTTTGAGAATGGATTCCACAGGAAAGCAGAGAGGTCCAAAAGGTGTGGGGCATTTGAAGGGGTTCCCGGAGGCAGTGAGGACCAGCATGACTTTTCCCCTCTGGCTCCTTTGCTGTGGGAGCAGCGGCTGGACGTTAGCGTTTTTTGCTCCGGACGATGCCGAGAGTGAAAAACGGTGGTTTTGAGGATGGAGTCCACAGGAAAGCAGAGAGGTCTAAAAGGTGTGGGGCATTTGAAGGGGTTCCCGGAGGCAGTGAGGACCAGCATGAATTTTCCCCGCTGGGGCCTTTGCTGTGGGAGCAGCGGCTGGACGTTTGCGTTTTTTTTTCTCCGGAGGTTGCCGAGAGTGAAAAACAGTGGTTTTGAGGATGGAGTCCACAGGAAAGCAGAGAGGTCCAAAAGGTGTGGGGCATTTGAAGGGGTTCCCAGAGGCAGTGAGGACCAGCATGACTTTTCCCCGCTGGGGCCTTTGCTGTGGGAGCAGCGGCTGGACGTTTGCGTTATTTGCTCCGGAGGCTGCTGAGAGTGAAAAACAGTGATTTGAGGATGGAGTCCACAGGAAAGCAGAGAGGTCCAAAAGGTGTGGGGCATTTGAAGGGGTTCCCGGAGGCAGTGAGGACCAGCATGACTTTTCCCCGCTGGGGCCTTTGCTGTGGGACCAGCAGCTGGACGTTTGCGTTTTTCGCTACAGAGACTACCGAGGGTTAATAACGGTGGTTTTGAGGATGGATTCCACAGGAAAGCAGAGAGGTCCAAAAGGTGTGGGGCATTTGAAGGGGTTCCCGGAGGCAGTGAGGACCAGCATGACTTTTCCCCGCTGGGGCCTTTGCTGTGGGAGCAGCGGCTGGACGTTTGCGTTTTTTGCTCCGGAGGCTCCCGAGAGTGAAAAACAGTGGTTTTGAGGATGGAGTCCACAGGAAAGCAGAGAGGTCCAAAAGGTGTGGGGCATTTGAAGGGGTTCCCGGAGGCAGTGAGGACCAGCATGACTTTTCCCCCCTGAGACCTTTGCTGTGGGAGCAGCGGCTGGACGTTTGCGTTTTTTGCTCCGGAGGCTCCCGAGAGTGAAAAACAGTGGTTTTGAGGATGGAGTCCACAGGAAAACAGAGAGGTCCAAAAGGTGTGGGGCATTTGAAGGGGTTCCCGGAGGCAGTGAGGACCAGCATGACTTTTCCCCCCTGAGACCTTTGATGTGGGAGCAGCGGCTGGACGTTTGCGTTTTTTGCTCCGGAGGCTGCCGAGAGTGAAAAATGGCGGTTTTGAGGTTATAGTGCACAGGAAAGCAGAGAGGTCCAAAAGGTGTGGGGCGTTTTAAGGGGTTCCCGGAGGCAGTGAGGACCAGCATGACTTTTCCCCCCTGAGACCTTTGCTGTGCGAGCAGCGGCTGGACGTTTGCGTTTTTTGCTTTAGAGGCTGCCGTGGGTTAAATACGGTGGTTTTGAGGCTAGAGTCCACAGGAAAGCAGAGAGGTCTAAAAGGTGTGGGGCATTTGAAGGGGTTCCCGGAGGCAGTGAGGACCAGCATGACTTTTCCCCGCTGGGGCCTTTGCTTTGGGAGCAGCGGCTGGACGTTTGCGTTTTTTGCTCCGGAGGCTGCCGAGAGTGAAAAACGGTGGTTTTGAGGATGGATTCCACAGGAAAGCAGAGAGGTCCAAAAGGTGTGGGGCATTTGAAGGGGTTCCCGGAGGCAGTGAGGACCAGCATGACTTTTCCCCGCTGGGGCCTTTGCTGTGGGAGCAGCGGCTGGACGTTTGCGTTTTTTGCTCCGGAGGCTGCCGAGAGTGAAAAACGGTGGTTTTGAGGATGGAGTCCACAGGAAAACAGAGAGGTCCAAAAGGTGTGGGGCATTTGAAGGGGTTCCCGGAGGCAGTGAGGACCAGCATGACTTTTCCCCCCTGGCTCCTTTGCTGTGGGAGCAGCGGCTGGACGTTTGCGTTTTTTGCTCCGGAGTGTGCCGAGAGTGAAAAATGGCGGTTTTGAGGTTATAGTCCACAGGAAAGCAGAGAGGTCCAAAAGGTGTGGGGCATTTGAAGGGGTTCCCGGAGGCAGTGAGGACCAGCATGACTTTTCCGCCTTGGAACCTTTGCTGTGGGAGCAGCGGCTGGACGTTCGCGTTTTTTGCTCCAGAGGCTGCCGAGAGTGCAAAACAGTGGTTTTGAGGATGGAGTCCACAGGAAAGCAGAGAGGTCTAAAAGGTGTGGGGCATTTGAAGGGGTTCCTGGAGGCAGTGAGGACCAGCATGACTTTTCCCTGCTGGGTCCTTTGCTGTGGGACCAGCGGCTGGACGTTTACGTTTTTTGCTCCGGAGGCTGACGAGAGTGAAAAACACTGGTTTTGAGGATGGATTCCACAGGAAAACAGAGAGGTCAAAAAGGTGTGGGGCATTTGAAGGGGTTCCCGGAGGCAGTGAGGACCAGCATGACTTTTCCTTTCTTGGGCCTTTGCTGTGGGAGCAGCGGCTGGACGTTTGCGTCTTTTGCTCTGGAGGCTGCCGAGAGTGAAAAACGGTTGTTTTGAGGATGGAGTCCACAGGAAAACAGAGAGGTCCAAAAGGTGTGGGGCATTTGAAGGGGTTTCCGGAGGCAGTGAGGACCAGCATGACTTTTCCTCCTTGGAACCTTTGCTGTGGGACCAGCGGCTGGACATTTGCGTTTTTTGCTCCGGAGGCTGCTGAGGTAAAAAACGGTGGTTTTGAGGCTAGAGTCCGTAGGGAAGCAGAGAGGGCCCAAGTGTGTGGGGCATTTGGAGGGCTTCCCGGAGGCAGTGAGGACCAGCATCACTTGTCCCCGCTGGGGCCTTTACTGTGGGAGCAGCAGCTGAACGTTTGCGTTTTTCACTCCGGAGGCTGCCGAGAGTGAAAAACGGTGGTTTTGAGGCAATGAATTATGAAAATCACAAAATTTTTTCTTTGGCCTCCACTTTTTTGGCCTCCACTTTTTTGGCCTCCACTTTTTTGGCCTCCACTTTTTTGGCCTCCACTTTTTTGGCCTCCACTTTTTTGGCCTCCACTTTTTTGGCCTCCACTTTTTTGGCCTCCACTTTTTTGGCCTCCACTTTTTTGGCCTCCACTTTTTTGGCCTCCACTTTTTTGGCCTCCACTTTTTTGGCCTCCACTTTTTTGGCCTCCACTTTTTTGGCCTCCACTTTTTTGGCCTCCACTTTTTTGGCCTCCACTTTTCCTCCTCTGGCCTCCACTTTCCGGCTTTTACTTTCTGGCCTCCGGCCTCCACCTTCCGGCCTCTATCTCCTTACTGTTGTTCCTGTTTTTCCATCTTTACGCCTTGCCCGTCCCCTCTTTCTCTCCCAGTGTTTCTACTTTCCCTTCCCCCCTTTCCTTTTTTCCCTCGTCCCCCCCTTTTTGTTTTTCCCCTGTCCCACTTTTCCTCCTTTTTGTTCTGCACTGTTCCGTCCCCCCTTTCCCCTCTCCTCCTTATTATTTTTTTATTTTTTAGTATAGAATCACACGCATACATTTCCACCTGAAGGGAAAGGGGGAGGGACAAGCCCTTTCCCGAGAACAGACAGCAGCTTTACTGCCACACTAACAATGGCTGCAAAATTTCTTCAGATGGATCAACACTCATTTGAAGTCTTCAAATACTTCTCATCTTTAAAGGAGGTGCCGCATGTCCACCTGAATCCTTCCTCTTTCTTCTGGCCTATTTGGTAATACGCTGAAATAGGATGATGCCATTTACGGCAGCCCAAGGTCCATTGTTGGGGTTGTATGCCTCAGAAGAGGGAGATTCATAGGGGACATTAGAAAACGTTACAATCTGGAAACATGGGTGGGAGCCATTGAAATAGAGAAAACCCTCTCATTTTACTATCTATTGACATATGACTATTTGTTTGCGTATAGCGAAGGTGTTCAAAATAAAAATCTACTCTACAAAAAACCTCCTCTATTACATAAAGGATTTTAGAATATAAAATATGTGTCCCACAGTCCGTTTTTACCTTTATTGTTCTCTCTCTGCCTGGCTCCCCGTCCCCATTCTTTAATTGCTCTGTCTCTCTCCTTCAGCTCATCGAGGTTTTTTGGTATGTTTCAGTTTATCTCTGTCTACCTCACTGCCCCCTTTTTTAATTCCTTCTTCTCTGCCTTGTGGCTCATTGCTCTTTTTTGGTTTGTGTGTTTTTTGTTGGTTTTTTTTTTTTTTTTTTTTTCATCTCTGTCAGCATGGTTTCCTGTTGCTTCCTTCTTCCTGGCCTGTAGCCCATCGCTGTTGCATTGGGTTTACCATGCGAGGTGTCGTTAGCTGGGGCGGGGGCTGCAGGGGTGGGTTCTGTGAGAAGACACCGGGTGTTGTTCCCATGTTGGGCACAGCCAGTTCCCACGCTGAGACGGATGTGCTGCTGGTTAAAGCTGAGCCCATCGGCAGCGCTGGTAGGAAGCAGAGCAGAGGTTCTCCTGCAGCCTGTGGTGAAGACCATGGTGAGGCAGGCTGTTCCCCTGCAGTCCAGGGAGGTCCAGGGTGGAGCCAACGTGCCCCTGCGGCGCGTGGAGGACCCGAGGCCGGAGCAGGTGGCTGTGCCTGAAGGAAGCCGAGAGCCTGTGCGAGACCTGCGGCCTCGTGGGAGGGACCCCCCACTGGAGCAGAAAAAGAGCCTGAGGAGGAAGGAGCCGCAACCCCCATGCCATGTCCCCTGCGTTGGTCAGGGGTGGGATGTAGAGAAGTCAGGAGAGAAGAGGCGCCCAGGAAAAGAGGGAGGGGTGGCAGGAAGGTGTTTTATTTTGCGTTTGTTCCTATTTGTCATTATTTGATTAACAGTAAGTTAAATTAATTTCCCCTCCTACCCTTCCCTCTCTGATTCCCCAAACTAATTTGAACTTCTTGCCCGTGTGGCTTGTGCTATGTCGCTTTTCAAATTGTCTTCCTACCTCTCCCTCCATGCAGCTCTGCGTACCTAGGTTTGAATTCTGGTGTATGATTCTTGTATCCCATCGCTTTCAAAATTTTCTGTCCTTGTCTCCCTCTAGCCGTCTCCCTGTCTGTAAATCCCCATTCTTCCCTCTCTTTCCTGCACCCAGGCACTCTTTTTCACTTTCTTTTTACATCTCCCTGTCCCTATTTTTTAGTTTTTGTCTATGTTTCGTGTACCATATTGCCTTTTGAGATTTTCTTTCAATGTCTACCTCTGTCCGGATCCCCGGTGTTATTTTTTATGTCTTGCCAATGTTTCTTTTCCCCCTGACACGGCAGAAATTTTCCCCGCCCCTTGTCTTGTCTCCGTCTTCTTGTCCTGCCGGTCCCTTTGGCCTCTGTCCTGCTCCCTGTCGCTCTTATTTGTTCCTCCATCTCTATGCCTGTTATTTTGCGCAGTCTGTCCGCTCTCCTCTCTCTACGTGGCTGTCCCACTCCCCACCCCTCTCTTGTTTGCAGCGTGCTGTTTTCTGCTTCCCTGTCTCACACCTCTTCTCTATGTCCCTCTGTCCTTCCTCCTGCTTTTCTCTTGCCTTTTCTCCCTCTGTCCTGTTGCGTTTGGGCACTGAGCCTTATAGCCAACTCACTGCTGGGATTTCTTGCGTACATTAATGAATAAACTTTTCCTGCCCCTTGTGTGCCCCTGGATGTGTTTGCATCCCCTGGGTGCAGAGGTCGTGGCTGGGGACAGGGGCAGGGGAGGGGGCGATGTGCTGTGGGGCTTTGGCAAGGGCCCCTGCTCCTGACGGGCTCCAGCTGTGGGCTGGGGCAGCCCAGGTGGGACCAGTGAGGTGATGGTGGGACGGGGCCAAGGGTTTAAAAAGGCTGCAGGTGGGGATGAGTGGGGGCAGCCTCAGGTGCAGCCAGTGAGGCTGAGGATGGGGCTGGCCCTGCTGTGCCAAGGGTCGGGGGCTGCCTGGGCACGCATGCCTGCTGGAGCTGGCTGAGGAGTGAAAAGAAGGGGGTTCCACAGGCGGCTGCCCCCAGCAAGGAGCGGACGGTCCCCACGGCGAGGAAGGATCACTCCCAGCCATTCCTGACAGCGCACACCACCAACTCACAGCTCCAGGACGTCGGTACCTCTGTCAGCTGCACATGTGAGCCACCGTGCCTCCGGGAAGCCTCGGGGGAGAGTTTAATAGCATGCTTTTTGTTTTTTCCATTCCATTTCGATGAATTCCCGACTTTACCGAAAATGGAAATTTGTGTTTTTCACTAATGTTGCTGTATACTGTGTAAGATGCTGATATAATTACTCTTTATAGGGCTGATGATGAGACTATCAAGCAGGGGTTCAGGTTAGCATCTTGTATGTGTCTGTCTATGGCGTTTCAGTATTTTTAAAGAAAGCAGAAGGGACATAAGGCATAGTGTATTTCAGGTGATGGGACCGCTCATTGCATTTCCCCTTCACCCTTCCCTGTCCCCTTTCCCTGTTTTCCCCCTTCTTCCCTGTGTTCCCCCGTTCCCCCCTTTTCCCTTTCTTTCCCGTTCTCCTCATCCCCCTTTACCCTTCTTTTCCTTGTCCCCTTTCCCCTTTCTTCCCTCCCGTCCCACCTTTCCCTCTTTCCCTTTATTCCCCCACCCCGTGTTCCCCCTTTCCTTTCCCTTTCTTCCACCCTGTCGCCCCTTTCCCCCTTTGCCTTTCTTTCCCCCTGTCCAATGTCCCCTATTTCCCCTTTTGTTCTACCTCCCCTGTTCCCTCATTATCCCTTATACCCCCCACCCCCCGTGCCCTTTCTTCCCCACACTACTGTCCCCCTTTCCCCCTTCCTTTCCCCTATGCCTCCTGTTTTGCTCTTTCCCTTCATCCTTGGTACCCCCTTTAATTCTTCCCCGTTGCCCCTTTCCCCGTCCTTTCCCTCTGCCCTTTCCCCCCCGTTGCCCCGTTCCTTCTTTTTCAATGATGCTCTCCCAATGTGTTCCATGCTCCCCCTTTCTCCCTTGTTCCCCCTTTCCTTCTCCTGCATCCCCCCTTTTCCCTACCCTTCTTTCTCAGTTCCCCCTACCATCTGTGTTCCGTGTCCCCCCTTCCCCATTTCCTCACCCCCCATCACCCCTTTTCTTTCTCCATTTTTCCTCCGTCCCATTTCTCCCTTTCTTTCCCCCACTCCATCCGCTGTCCCCCTCTTTCCACCTGTCTTGTCTCTCCTGTTCCAGGTCCCCCCTCTCTCTTTCTACCTCCCTTTCTTTCTGTTTTTCCATCTTCACACCTCGCCCGCCCCCCCTTCATTGTTTCTGCCCTGCTGCTCCCCTTTCTTCTTTTTTTTTTCCCCCAGCTGTCTCCTCTTTTCTCCTTTCTTGGCTCCCCCTTTTCCCTCTCATTCCCACGTTGCACCCTCCCCCCCCACTGCTCCCCCCCTCCTCACATGGCCCTTGTGACTCGCAGGTCTTCTTGCCCGACAGTGACTTCCATCCCGGCATGATTCTTCTTGCTGAGAGTTTTCCCTCACCTTTGAGGCACATTGTTTGTAGTGTTCTGTGTAGTATCTGTGCATGTGCGCGTGGCTCGGAGTCACCCCGCCCAGGGGTGTAGAGTCAGGAGTAGGTGGGATACCTTTAAGAGTATACGGTTTATATTTTGATGTGTCGAGGCAAAAGCGGTAAAATCATTTCGGACCGAGTAGCTGTGAGTGGGTTTTGCGAACAGGTTTTTCATTAACGCTTCCTGGGGAAGGACAGAGCTCTGCAGGAGGGGCCATTCAGCGCTGGCGCCAGAGACTGCATCTCAGACGAAAGGAGGCTGCCGAGAGTGAAAAATGGTGGTTTTGAGGATGGATTCCACAGGAAAGCAGAGAGGTCCAAAAGGTGTGGGGCATTTGAAGGGGTTCCCGGAGGCAGTGAGGACCAGCATGACTTTTCCCCCCTGAGACCTTTGCTGTGGGAGCAGCAGCTGGATGTTTGAGTTTTTTGCTCCGGAGGCTGCCGAGAGTGAAAAACGGTGGTTTTGAGGATGGAGTCCACAGGAAAGCAGAGAGGTCCAAAAGGTGTGGGGCATTTGAAGGGGTTCCCGGAGGCAGTGAGGACCAGCATGACTTTTCCCCCCTGAGACCTTTGCTGTGGGAGCAGCAGCTGGATGTTTGAGTTTTTTGCTCCGGAGGCTGCCGAGAGTGAAAAACGGTGGTTTTGAGGATGGAGTCCACAGGAAAGCAGAGAGGTCCAAAAGGTGTGGGGCATTTGAAGGGGTTCCCAGAGGCAGTGAGGACCAGCATGACTTTTCCGCCTTGGAACCTTTGCTGTGGGAGCAGCGGCTGGACGTTTGCGTTTTTTGCTACAGAGACTACCGAGGGTTAAAAACGGTGGTTTTGAGAATGGATTCCACAGGAAAGCAGAGAGGTCCAAAAGGTGTGGGGCATTTGAAGGGGTTCCCGGAGGCAGTGAGGACCAGCATGACTTTTCCCCTCTGGCTCCTTTGCTGTGGGAGCAGCGGCTGGACGTTTACGTTTTTTGCTCCGGAGGCTGCCGAGAGTGAAAAACGGTGGTTTTGAGGAGGGAGTCCACAGGAAAGCAGAGAGGTCCAAAATGTGTGGGGCATTTGAAGGGGTTCCCGGAGGCAGTGAGGACCAGCATGACTTCTCCCCGCTGGGGCCTTTGCTGTGGGAGCAGCGGCTGGACGTTTGCGTTTTTTGCTCCGGAAGCTGCAGAGAGTGAAAAACAGTGGTTTTGAGGATGGAGTCCACAGGAAAGCAGAGAGGTCCAAAAGGTGTGGGGCATTTGAAGGGGTTCCCGGAGGCAGTGAGGACCAGCATGACTTTTCCCCCCTGGCTCCTTTGCTGTGGGAGCAGCGGCTCGACGTTTGCGTTTTTTGCTCCGGAGGCTGCCGAGGGTTATTAATAGTGGTTTTGAGGATGGATTCCACAGGAAAGCAGAGAGGTCCAAAAGGTGTGGGGCATTTGAAGGGGTTCCTGGAGGCAGTGAGGACCAGCATGACTTTTACCCCGTGAGACATTTGCTGTGGGAGCAGCGGCTGGACTTTTGTGTTTTTTGCTACAGAGACTACCGAGGGTTAAAAACGGTGGTTTTGAGGATGGATTCCACAGGAAAGCAGAGAGGTCCAAAAGGTGTGGAGCATTTGAAGGGGTTCCCGGAGGCAGTGAGGACCAGCATGACTTTTCCCCGCTGGGGCCGTTGCTGTGGAAGCAGCGGCTGGACATTTGCGTTTTTTGCAACAGAGACTACCGAGGGTTATTAACAGTGGTTTTGAGGATGGATTCCACAGGAAAGCAGAGAGGTCCAAAAGGTGTGGGGCATTTGAAGGGGTTCCTGGAGGCAGTGAGGACCAGCATGACTTTTACCCCCTGAGACCTTTGCTGTGGGAGCAGCGGCTGGACGTTTGCGTTTTTTGCTCCGGAGGCTGCCGAGAGTGAAAAACGGTGGTTTTGAGGATGGAGTCCACAGGAAAACAGAGAGGTCCAAAAGGTGTGGGGCATTTGAAGGGGTTCCCGGAGGCAGTGAGGACCAGCATGACTTTTCCCCGCTGGGGCCTTTGCTGTGGGAGCAGCGGCTGGACGTTTGCGTTTTTTGCCCCGGAGGCAGCCGAGAGTGAAAAACGGTGGTTTTGAGGATGGAGTCCACAGGAAAACAGAGAGGTCCAAAAGGTGTGGGGCATTTGAAGGGGTTCCCGGAGGCAGTGAGGACCAGCATGACTTTTACCCGCTGGGGCTTAGCTGTGGGAGCAGCGGCTGGACGTTTGCGTTTTTTGCTCCGGAGGCTGCCGAGAGTGAAAAACGGTGGTTTTGAGGATGGAGTCCACAGGAAAGCAGAGAGGTCCAAAAGGTGTGGGGCATTTGAAGGGGTTTCCAGAGGCAGTGAGGACCAGCATGACTTTTCCCCCCTGAGACCTTTGCTGTGGGAGCAGCGGCTGGACGTTTGTGTTTTTTCCTCCGGAGGCTGCTGAGAGTGAAAAACAGTGATTTTGAGGTTAGAGTCCACAGGAAAGCAGAGAGGTCCAAAAGGTGTGGGGCCTTTGAAGGGGTTCCCGGAGGCAGTGAGGACCAGCATGACTTCTCCGCCTTGGAACCTTTGCTGTGGGAGCAGCGGCTGGATGTCTGCGTTTTTTGCTACAGAGACTACCGAGGGTTAAAAACGGTGGTTTTGACGATGGATTCCACAGGAAAGCAGAGAGGTCCAACAGGTGGGGGGCATTTGAAGGGGTTCCCAGAGGCAGTGAGGACCAGCATGACTTTTACCCGCTGGGGCTTTGCTGTAGGAGCAGCAGCTGGACGTTTGCGTTTTTTGCTCTGGAGGCTGCCGAGAGTGAAAAATGGTGGTTTTGAGGATGGAGTCCACAGGAAAGCAGAGAGGTCCAAAAGGTGTGGGGCATTTGAAGGGGTTCCCGGAGGCAGTTAGGACCAGCATGACTTTTCCCCGCTGGGGCCTTTGCTGTGGTAGCAGTGGCTGGACGTTTGCGCTTTTTGCTCCGGAGGCTGCCGAGAGTGAAAAACGGTGGTTTTGAGGATGCATTCAACAGGAAAGCACAGAGGTCCAAAAGGTGTGGGGCATTTGAAGGGGTTCCCGGAGGCAGTGAGGACCAGCATGACTTTTCCCCCCTGAGACCTTGTCTGTGGGAGCAGTGGCTGGACGTTTGTGTTTTTTGCTCCGGAGGCTGCTGAGAGTGAAAAACAGTGATTTTGAGGATGGAGTCCACAGGAAAGCAGAGAGGTCCAAAAGTTGTGGGGCATTTGAAGGGGTTCCCGGAGGCAGTTAGGACCAGCATGACTTTTCCCTGCTGGGGCCTTTGCTGTGGTAGCAGCGGCTGGACGTTTGTGTTTTTTGCTCCGGAGGCTGCTGAGAGTGAGAAACAGTGATTTTGAGGTTAGAGTCCACAGGAAAGCAGAGAGGTCCAAAAGGTGTGGGGCATTTGAAGGGGTTCCCGGAGGCAGTGAGGACCAGCATGACTTTTCCGCCTTGGAACCTTTGCTGTCGGAGCAGCGGCTGGACGTTTGCGTTTTTTGCTCCAGAGGCTGCCGAGAGTGAAAAACGGTGGTTTTGAGGATTGAGTCCGTAGGGAAGCAGAGAGGGCCCAAGTGTGTGGAGCTTTTGAAAGGGTTCCTGGAGGCAGTGAGGACCAGCATGACTTTTCCCCCGTGAGACATTTGCTGTATGAGCAGCGGCTGGACGTCTGCGTTTTTTGCTACAGAGACTACCGAGGGCTAAAAACGGTGGTTTTGAGGATGGATTCCACAGGAAAGCAGAGATGTCCAAAAGGTGGGGGGCATTTGAAGGGGTTCCCAGAGGCAGTGAGGACCAGCATGACTTTTACCCGCTGGGGCTTTGCTGTAGGAGCAGCGGCTGGACGTTTGCGTTTTTTGCTCTGGAGGCTGCTGAGAGTGAGAAATGGTGGTTTTGAGGATGGAGTCCACAGGAAAGCAGAGAGGTCCAAAAGGTGTGGGGCATTTGAAGGGGTTCCCGGAGGCAGTGAGGACCAGCATGACTTTTCCCCTCTGGCTCCTTTGCTGTGGGAGCAGCGGCTGGACGTTTGCGTTTTTTGCTCCGGAGGCTGCCGAGAGTGAAAAACGGTGGTTTTGAGGATGGAGTGCACAGCTAAGGAGAGAGGTCCAAAAGGTGTGGGGCATTTGAAGGGGTTCCCGGAGGCAGTGAGGACCAGCATGACTTCTCCGCCTTGGAATCTTTGCTGTCGGAGCAGCGGCTGGACGTTTGCGTTTTTTGCTCCAGAGGCTGCCGAGAGTGCAAAACAGTGGTTTTGAGGATGGAGTCCACAGGAAAGCAGAGAGGTCCAAAAGGTGTGGGGCATTTGAAGGGGTTCCCGGAGGCAGTGAGGACCAGCATGACTTTTCCCCGCTGGGGCCTTTGCTGTGGTAGCAGTGGCTGGACCTTTGCGCTTTTTGCTCCGGAGGCTGCCGAGAGTGAAAAACGGTGGTTTTGAGGATGCATTCAACAGGAAAGCACAGAGGTCCAAAAGGTGTGGGGCATTTGAAGGGGTTCCCGGAGGCAGTGAGGACCAGCATGACTTTTCCCCCCTGAGACCTTTGCTGTGGGAGCAGCGGCTGGACGTTTGCATTTTTTGCTTTAGAGGCTGCTGAGAGTGAAAAACAGTGATTTTGAGGTTAGATTCCACAGAAAAGCAGAGAGGTCCAAAAGGTGTGGGGCATTTGAAGGGGTTTCCAGAGGCAGTGAGGACCAGCATGACATTTCCCCCCTGAGACCTTTGCTGTGGGAGCAGCGGCTGGACGTTTGTGTTTTTTGCTCCGGAGGCTGCTGAGAGTGAAAAACAGTGATTTTGAGGTTAGAGTCCACAGGAAAGCAGAGAGGTCCAAAAGGTGTGGGGCATTTGAAGGGGTTCCCGGAGGCAGTGAGGACCAGCATGACTTTTCCTTCTTGGGCCTTTGCTGTGGGACCAGCAGCTGGACGTTTGCGTTTTTTGCTCCTGAAGATGTCGAGAGTGAAAAACAGTGGTTATGAGGATGGAATCCACAGGAAAGCAGAGAGGTCCAAAATGTGTGGGGCATTTGAAGGGGTTCCCGGAGGCAGTGAGGACCAGCATGACTTTTCCCCGCTGGGGCCTTTGCTGTGGGAGCAGCGGCTGGACGTTTGCGTTTTTTTGCTCCGGAGGCTGCCGAGAGTGAAAAACGGTGGTTTTGAGGATGGAGTCCACAGGAAAGCAGAGAGGTCCAAAAGGTGTGGGGCATTTGAAGGGGTTCCCGGAGGCAGTGAGGACCAGCATGATTTTTCCCCGCTGGAACCTTTGCTTTGGGAGCAGCGGCTCGACGTTTGCGTTTTTTGTTCTGGAGGCTGCCGAGAGTGAAAAACGGTGGTTTTGAGGATGGATTCCACGGGAAAGCAGAGAGGTCCAAAAGCTGTGGGGCATTTGAAGGGGTTCCCGGAGGCAGTGAGGACCAGCATGACTTTTCCCCGCTGGGGCCTTTGCTGTGGGAGCAGCAGCTGGACATTTTAGATTTTTGCTCCGGAGGCTGCCGAGAGAGAAAAACAGTGGTTTTGAGGATGGAGTCCACAGGAAAGCAGAGAGGTCCAAAAGGTGTGGGGCATTTGAAGGGGTTCCCGGAGGCAGTGAGGACCAGCATGACTTTTCCCCGCTGGGGCCTTTGCTGTGGGAGCAGCGGCTGGACATTTGCGTTTTTTGCTACAGAGACTACCGAGGGTTATTAACAGTGGTTTTGAGGATGGAGTCCACAGGAAAGCAGAGAGGTCCAAAAGGTGTGGGGCATTTGAAGGGGTTCCCAGAGGCAGTGAGGACCAGCATGACTTTTCCGCCTTGGAACCTTTGCTGTGGGAGCAGCGGCTGGACGTTTGCGTTTTTTGCTACAGAGACTACCGAGGGTTAAAAATGGTGGTTTTGAGAATGGATTCCACAGGAAAGCAGAGAGGTCCAAAAGGTGTGGGGCATTTGAAGGGGTTCCCGGAGGCAGTGAGGACCAGCATGACTTTTCCCCTCTGGCTCCTTTGCTGTGGGAGCAGCGGCTGGACGTTAGCGTTTTTTGCTCCGGACGATGCCGAGAGTGAAAAACGGTGGTTTTGAGGATGGAGTCCACAGGAAAGCAGAGAGGTCTAAAAGGTGTGGGGCATTTGAAGGGGTTCCCGGAGGCAGTGAGGACCAGCATGAATTTTCCCCGCTGGGGCCTTTGCTGTGGGAGCAGCGGCTGGACGTTTGCGTTTTTTTTTCTCCGGAGGTTGCCGAGAGTGAAAAACAGTGGTTTTGAGGATGGAGTCCACAGGAAAGCAGAGAGGTCCAAAAGGTGTGGGGCATTTGAAGGGGTTCCCAGAGGCAGTGAGGACCAGCATGACTTTTCCCCGCTGGGGCCTTTGCTGTGGGAGCAGCGGCTGGACGTTTGCGTTATTTGCTCCGGAGGCTGCTGAGAGTGAAAAACAGTGATTTGAGGATGGAGTCCACAGGAAAGCAGAGAGGTCCAAAAGGTGTGGGGCATTTGAAGGGGTTCCCGGAGGCAGTGAGGACCAGCATGACTTTTCCCCTCTGGGGCCTTTGCTGTGGGAGCAGCGGCTGGACGTTTGCGTTTTTTGCTCCTGAAGATGTCGAGAGTGAAAAACAGTGGTTTTGAGGATGGAGTCCACAGGAAAGCAGAGAGGTCCAAAAGGTGTGGGGCATTTGAAGGGGTTCCCCGAGGCAGTGAGGACCAGCATGACTTTTCCCCGCTGGGGCCTTTGCTGTGGGAGCAGCGGCTGGACGTTTGCGTTTTTTGCTCCGGAGGCTGCCGAGAGTGAAAAACGGTGGTTTTGAGGATGGAGTCCACAGGAAAGCAGAGAGGTCCAAAAGGTGTGGGGCATTTGAAGGGGTTCCCGGAGGCAGTGAGGTCCAGCATGATTTTTCCCCGCTGGAACCTTTGCTTTGGGAGCAGCGGCTGGACGTTTGCGTTTTTTGCTCCGGAGGCTGCCGAGAGTGAAAAACGGTGGTTTTGAGGCTAAAGTCCACAGGAAAACAGAGAGGGCCCAAGTGTGTGGGGCATTTGAAAGGGTTCCTGGAGGCAGTGAGGACCAGCATGACTTTTCCCCGCTGGGGCCTTTGCTGTGGGAGCAGCGGCTGGACGTTTGCGTTTTTTGCTACAGAGACTACCGAGGGTTAAAAACGGTGGTTTTGATGATGGATTCAACAGGAAAGCAGAGAGGTCCAAAAGGTGTGGGGCATTTGAAGGGGTTCCCGGAGGCAGTGAGGACCAGCATGACTTTTCCCCGCTGGGGCCTTTGCTGTGGGAGCAGCGGCTGGACATTTGCGTTTTTTGCTACAGAGACTACCGAGGGTTATTAACAGTGGTTTTGAGGATGGAGTCCACAGGATAACAGAGACGTCCAAAAGGTGTGGGGCATTTGAAGGGGTTCCCGGAGGCAGTGAGGACCAGCATGACTTTTTCCCGCTGGGGCATTTGCTGTGGGAGCAGCGGCTGGACGTTTGCGTTTTTTGCCCCGGAGGCAGCCGAGAGTGAAAAACGGTGGTTTTGAAGATGGAGTCCACAGGAAAACAGAGAGGTCAAAAAGGTGTGGGGCATTTGAAGGGGTTCCCGGAGGCAGTGAGGACCAGCATGACTTTTCCGCCTTGGAACCTTTGCTGTGGTAGCAGCGGCTGGACGTTTGCGTTTTTTGCTTTAGAGGCTGCTGAGAGTGAAAAACAGTGATTTTGAGGATGGAGTCCACAGAAAAGCAGAGAGGTCCAAAAGGTGTGGGGCATTTGAAGGGGTTTCCAGAGGCAGTGAGGACCAGCATGACATTTCCCCCCTGAGACCTTTGCTGTGGAAGCAGCGGCTGGACGTTTGCGTTTTTTGCTTTAGAGGCTGCTGAGAGTTAAAAACAGTGATTTTGAAGTTAGATTCCACAGGAAAGCAGAGAGGTCCAAAAGGTGTGGGGCATTTGAAGGGGTTCCCAGAGGCAGTGAGGACCAGCATGACTTTTCGCCTCTGGCTCCTTTGCTGTGGGAGCAGCGGCTGGACGTTTACGTTTTTTGCTCCGGAGGCTTCCGAGAGTGAAAAACGGTGGTTTTGAGGATGGAGTCCACAGGAAAGCAGAGAGGTCTAAAAGGTGTGGGGCATTTGAAGGGGTTCCCGGAGGCAGTGAGGACCAGATGACTTTTCCCCGCTGGGGCCTTTGCTGTGGGACCAGCAGCTGGACAATTGCGTTTTTTGCTCCTGAAGATGTCGAGAGTGAAAAACAGTGGTTTTGAGGATGGAGTCCACAGGAAAGCAGAGAGGTCCAAAATGTGTGGGGCATTTGAAGGGGTTCCCGGAGGCAGTGAGGACCAGCATGACTTTTCCCCGCTGGGGCCTTTGCTGTGGGAGCAGCGGCTGGACTTTTGCGTTTTTTGCTCCGGAGGCTGCCGAGAGTGAAAAACGGTGGTTTTGAGGATGGAGTCCACAGGAAAGCAGAGAGGTCCAAAAGGTGTGGGGCATTTAAAGGCGTTCCCGGAGGCAGTGAGGAACAGCATGATTTTTCCCCGCTGGAACCTTTGCTTTGGGAGCAGCGGCTGGACGTTTGCGTTTTTTGCTCCGGAGGCTGCTGAGAGTGAAAAACGGTGGTTTTGAGGATGGATTCCACGGGAAAGCAGAGAGGTCCAAAAGGTGTGTGGCATTTGAAGAGGTTCCCGGAGGCAGTGAGGACCAGCATGACTTTTCCCCGCTGGGGCCTTTGCTGTGGGAGCAGCGGCTGGACATTTTAGATTTTTGCTCCGGAAGATGCCGAGAGTGAAAAACGGTGGTTTTGAGGATGGAGTCCACAGGAAAGCAGAGAGGGCCCAAGTGTGTGGGGCATTTGAAAGGGTACCTGGAGGCAGTGAGGACCAGCATGACTTTTCCCCTCTGGCTCCTTTGCTGTGGGAGCAGCAACTGGACGTTTGTGTTTTTTGCTTTAGAGGCTGCCGTGGGTTAAAAACGGTGGTTTTGAGGCTAGAGTCCACAGGAAAGCAGAGAGGGCCCAAGTGTGTGGGGCATTTGAAAGGGTTCCTGGAGGCAGTGAGGACCAGCATGACTTTTCCCCGCTGAGACCTTTGCTGTGGGCGCAGCGGCTGGACGTTTGCGTTTTTTGCTACAGAGACTACCGAGCGTTAAAAACGGTGGTTTTGAGGATGGATTCCACAGGAAAGCAGAGAGGTCCAAAAGGTGTGGGGCATTTGAAGGGGTTCCCGGAGGCAGTGAGGACCAGCATGACTTTTCCGCCTTGGAACCTTTGCTGTGGGAGCAGCGGCTGGACGTTTGCGTTTTTTGCTACAGAGACTACAGAGGGTTAAAAACGGTGGTTTTGAGAATGGATTCCACAGGAAAGCAGATTGGTCCAAAAGGTGTGGGGCATTTGAAGGGGTTCCCGGAGGCAGTGAGGACCAGCATGACTTTTCCCCTCTGGCTCCTTTGCTGTGGGAGCAGCGGCTGGACGTTAGCGTTTTTTGCTCCGGAGGATGCCGAGAGTGAAAAACAATGGTTTTGAGGATGGAGTCCACAGGAAAGCAGAGAGGTCTAAAAGGTGTGGGGCATTTGAAGGGGTTCCCGGAGGCAGTGAGGACCAGCATGACTTTTCCCCGCTGGGGCCTTTGCTGTGGGAGCAGCGGCTGGACGTTTGCGTTTTTTGCTCCTGAAGATGTCGAGAGTGAAAAATAGTGGTTTTGAGGATGGAGTCCACAGGAAAGCAGAGAGGTCCAAAATGTTTGGGGCATTTTAAGGGGTTCCCGGAGGCAGTGAGGACCAGCATGAATTTTCCCCGCTGGGGCCTTTGCTGTGGGAGCAGCGGCTGGACGTTTGCGTTTTTTGCTCCGGAGGCTGCCGAGAGTGAAAAACGGTGGTTTTGAGGATGGAGTCCACAGGAAAGCAGAGAGGTCCAAAAGGTGTGGGGCATTTGAAGGGGTTCCCGGAGGCAGTGAGGACCACCATGATTTTTCCCCGCTGGAACCTTTGCTTTGGGAGCAGCGGCTGGACGTTTGCGTTTTTTGCTCCGGAGGCTGCCGAGAGTGAAAAACGGTGGTTTTGAGGATGGAGTCCACAGGAAAACAGAGAGGGCCCAAGTGTGTGGGGCATTTGAAGGGGTTCCCGGAGGCAGTGAGGACCAGCATGACTTTTCCCCCCTGAGACATTTGCTGTGGAAGCAGCGGCTGGACGTTTGCGTTTTTTGCTTTAGAGGCTGCTGAGAGTTAAAAACAGTGATTTTGAAGTTAGATTCCACAGGAAAGCAGAGAGGTCCAAAAGGTGTGGGGCATTTGAAGGGGTTCCCGGAGGCAGTGAGGACCAGCATGACTTTTACCCGCTGGGGTTTTGCTGTGGGAGCAGCAGCCGGACATTTGCGTTTTTTGCTCCGGAGGCTGCCGAGAGTGAAAAACGGTGGTTTTGAGGATGGAGTCCACAGGAAAGCAGAGAGGTCCAAAAGGTGTGGGGCATTTGAAGGGTTTCCCGGAGGCAGTGAGGACCAGCATGACTTTTCTCCGCTTGAACCTTTGCTGTGGGAGCAGCGGCTGGACGTTTGCGTTTTTTACTACAGAGACTACTGAGGGTTAAAAACGGTGGTTTTGAGGATGGAGTCCACAGGAAAGCAGAGAGGACCAAAAGGTGTGGGGCATTTGAAGGGGTTCCCGGAGGCAGTGAGGGCCAGCATGACTTTTCTCCGCTTGAACCTTTGCTGTGGGAGCAGCGGCTGGACGTTTGCGTTTTTTGCTCCGGAGGCTGCCAATCGTGAAAAAAAGTGGTTTTGAGGATGGAGTCCACAGGAAAGCAGATTGGTCCAAAAGGTGTGGGGCATATGAAGGGGTTCCCGGAGGCAGTGAGGACCAGCATGACTTTTGCCCCCTGGAACCTTTGCTTTGGGAGCAGCGGCTGGGCGTTTGCGTTTTTTGCTCCGGAGGCTGCCGAGAGTGAAAAACGGTGGTTTTGAGGATGGAGTCCACAGGAAAGCAGAGAGGTCCAAAAGGTGTGGGGCATTTGAAGGGTTTCCCGGAGGCAGTGAGGACCAGCATGACTTTTCCCCGCTGGGGCCTTTGCTGTGGGAGCAGCGGCTGGACGTTTGCGTTTTTTACTACAGAGACTACTGAGGGTTAAAAACGGTGGTTTTGAGGATGGAGTCCACAGGAAAGCAGAGAGGACCAAAAGGTGTGGGGCATTTGAAGGGGTTCCCGGAGGCAGTGAGGGCCAGCATGACTTTTCTCCGCTTGAACCTTTGCTGTGGGAGCAGCGGCTGGACGTTTGCGTTTTTTGCTCCGGAGGCTGCCAATCGTGAAAAACAGTGGTTTTGAGGATGGATTCCACAGGAAAGCAGAGAGGTCCAAAAGGTGTGGGGCATATGAAGGGGTTCCCGGAGGCAGTGAGGACCAGCATGACTTTTGCCCCCTGGAACCTTTGCTTTGGGAGCAGCGGCTGGGCGTTTGCGTTTTTTGCTCCAAAGGCTGCCGAGAGTGAAAAACGGTGGTTTTGAGGTTAGAGGCCATAGGAAAGCAGAGAGGCCCAAAATGTGTGGGGCTTATGAAGGGGTTCCCGGAGGCAGTGAGGAGCAGCATGACTTTTCCCCGCTGGAACCTTTGCTGTGGGAGCAGCGGCTGGACGTTTGCGTTTTTTGCTCCGGAGGCTGCCGAGAGTGAAAAACGGTGGTTTTGAGGATGGAGTCCACAGGAAAGCAGAGAGGTCCAAAAGGTGTGGGGCATTTGAAGGGGTTCCCGGAGGCAGTGAGGACCAGCATGACTTTTCCCCGCTGGGGCCTTTGCTGTGGGACCAGCGGCTGGACGTTTGCGTTTTTTGCCCCGGAGGCTGCCGAGAGTGAAAAACCGTGGTTTTGAGGATGGAGTCCACAGGAAAGCAGAGAGGTCCAAAAGGTGTGGGGCATTTGAAGGGGTTCCCGGAGGCAGTGAGGACCAGCAGTACTTTTGCCCCCTGGAACCTTTGCTTTGGGAGCAGCGGCTGGACGTTTTCGTTTTTTGCTGCGGAGGCTGCCGAGAGTGAAAAACGGTGGTTTTGAGGATGGAGTCCAAAGGGAAGCAGAGAGGGCCCAAGTGTGTAGGGCATTTGAAGGGGTTCCCGAAGGCAGTAAGGACCACCATGACTTTTCCCCCCTGGAACCTTTGCTGTGGGAGCAGCGGCTGGACATTTGAGTTTTTTCCTACAGAGACTACCGAGCATTAATAACAGCGGTTTTGAGTATGGATTCCACAGGAAAGCAGAGAGGTCCAAAAGGTGTGGGGCATTTGAAGGGGTTCCCGGAGGCAGTGAGGACCAGCATGACTTTTCCCCCTTGAAACGTTTACTGTGGGAGCAGCGGCTGGATTGTTGCATATTTTGCTCTGGAGGCTGCCGAGAGTAAATAACGGTGGTTTTGAGGATGGAGTCCACAGGAACGCAGAGAGGTCCAAAAAGTGTGGGGCATATGAAGGGGTTCCCGGATGCAGTGAGGACCAGCATGACTTTTCTCCGCTTGAACCTTTGCTGTGGGAGCAGCGGCTGGACGTTTGCGTTTTTTGCTACAGAGACTACCGAGGGTTAAAGCGGTGGTTTTGAGGATGGAGTCCACAGGAAAGTAGAGAGGTCTAAAGTTGTGGGGCATTTGAAGGGGTTCCCGGAGGCAGTGAGGACCAGTATGATTTTTGCCCGCTGGGGCCTTTGCTGTGGGAGCAGCGGCTGGACGTCTGCGTTTTTTGCTCCGGAGGCTGCCGAGAGTGAAAAACGGTGGTTTTGAGGATGGATTCCACAGGAAAGCAGCGAGCTCCTAAAGGTTTGGGGCATTTGAAGGGGTTCGGGGAGGCAGTGAGGACCAGCATGACTTTTCCCCGCTGGGGCCTTTGCTGTGGGAGCAGCGGCTGGACATTTGCGTTTTTTGCTCCAGAGACTACCGAGGGTTAAAAATGGTGGTTTTGAGGATGGATTCCACAGGAAAGCAGAGAGGGCCCAAGTGTGTGGGGCATTTGAAGGGGTTCCCGGAGGCAGTGAGGACCAGCATGACTGTTCCCCCCTGAAATCTTTACTGTGGGAGCAGCGGCTGGATGTTTGCATTTTTTGCTCTGGAGGCTGCCGAGAGGAAAAAACGGTGGTTTTGAGGATGGAGTCCACAGGAAAGCAGTGAGGTCCAAAAGGTGTGTGGCATATGAAGGGGTTCGCGGATGCAGTGAGGACAACCATGACTTTTCCCCCTGGAACCTTTGCTTTGGGAGCACTGGCTGGACATCTGCGTTTTTTGCTCCGGAGGCTGCCGAGAGTGAAAAACGGTGGTTTTGATGATTGAGTCCATAGGAAAGCAGAGAGGTCCAAAAGGTGTGGGGCATTTGAAGGGGTTCCAGGAGGAAGTGAGGACCAGCATGACTTTACTTCATTAGTACCTTTGCTGTGGGAGCAGCGGCTGGGCGTTTGCCTTTTTTGCTCCGGAGGATGCCGAGAGTGAAAAACACTGATTTTGAGGTTAGAGACCACAGGAAAGCAGAGAGGTCCAAAAGGTGTGGCTCATTTGAAGGGGTTCCCGGAGGCAGTGAGGACCAGCATGACTTTTCCCCGCTGGGGCCTTTGCTGTGGGAGCAGCGGCTGGACGTTTGCGTTTTTTGCTCCGGAGGCTGCCGAGAGTGAAAAACGGTGGTTTTGAGGATGGAGTCCACAGGAAAGCAGAGAGGTCCAAAAGGTGTGAGGCATATGAAGGGGTTCCCGGAGGCAGTGAGGACCACCATGACTTTTCCCCGCTGAGGCCTTTGCTGTGGGAGCAGCGGCTGGACATTTGCGTTTTTTGCTCTGGAGGCTGCCGAGAGTGAAAAACGCTGGTTTTGAGGATGGAGTCCACAGGAAAGCAGAGAGGTCCAAAAGGTGTGGGGCATTTGAAGGGGTTCCCGGAGGCAGTGAGGACCACCATGACTTTTCCCCCCGAGACCTTTGCAGTGAGAGCAGCGGCTGGACGTTTGCGTTTTTTGCTCCGGAGGATGCCGAGAGTGAAAAACAGTGACTTTTAGGATAGAGTCCACATGAAAGCAGAGAGGTCCAAAAGGTGAGAGGCATATGAAGGGGTTCGTGGAGGCAGTGAGGACCACCATGACTTTTCCCTGCTGGGGCCTTTGCTGTGGGAGCAGCGGCTGGACGTTTGCGTTTTTTGCTCCGGAGCCTGCCGAGAGTGAAAAACACTGATTTTGAGGATGGAGTCCACAGGAAAGCAGAGAGGTCCAAAAGGTGTGGGGCATTTGAAGGGGTTCCCGGATGCAGTGAGGACCACCATGACTTTTCCCCCCTGGAACCTTTGCTGTGGGAGCAGCGGCTGTACGTTTGCGTTTTTTGCTCAGGAGGCTGCCGAGAGTAAAAAACGGTGGTTTTGAGGATGGATTCCACAGGATAGCAGAGAGGTCCAAAAGGTGTGGGGCATTTGAAGGGGTTCACGGAGGCAGTGAGGACTAGCATGACTTTTACCCGCTGGGGCCTTTGCTGTGGGAGCAGGGCTGGACGTTTGCATTTTTTGCTCCAGAGACTACCGAGGGTTAAAAATGGTGGTTTTGAGGATGGATTCCACAGGAAAGCAGAGAGGGCCCAAGTGCGTGGGGCATTTGAAGGGGTTCCCGGAGGCAGTGAGGACCAGCATGACTTTTCCCCACTGGGGCCTTTGCTGTGGGAGCAGTGGCTGGACGTTTGCGTTTTTTGCCCCGGAGGCTGCCGAGAGTGAAAAACGGTGGTTTTGAGGATGGATTCCACAGGAAAGCAGAGAGGTCCAAAAGGTGTGAAGCATTTGAAGGGGTTCCCGGAGGCAGTGAGGACCACTATGACTTTTCCCCCCTGGAACCTTAGCAGTGGGAGCAGCGGCTGGACATTTACGTTTTTTGCTCCGGAGAATGCCGAGAGTGAAAAACAGTGATTTGGTGGTTAGAATCCACAGGAAAGCAGAGAGATCCAAAAGGTGTGGAGCATTTGAAGGGGTTCCCGGAGGCAGTGAGGACCAGCATGACGTTTCCCCGCTGGGGCTTTTGCTGTGGGAGCAGCGGCTGGACGTTTGCGTTTTTTGCTCCAGAGACTACCGAGGGTTAAAAATGGTGGTTTTGAGGATGGATTCCACAGGAAAGCAGAGAGGGCCCAAGTGCGTGGGGCATTTGAAGGGGTTCCCGGAGGCAGTGAGGACCAGCATGACTTTTCCCCGCTGGGGCCTTTGCTGTGGGAGCAGTGGCTGGACGTTTGCGATTTTTGCCCCGGAGGTTGCCGAGAGTGAAAAACGGTGGTTTTGAGGATGGAGTCCACAGGAAAACAGAGAGTTCCAAAAGGTGTGGGGCATTTGAAGGGGTTCCCGGAGGCAGTGAGGACCACCATGACTTTTCCCCCCGAGACATTTGCAGTGAGAGCAGCGGCTGGAGGTTTGCGTTTTTTCCCTCGGAGGCTGCTGAGAGTGAAAAACGGTGGTTTTGAGGATGGATTCCACAGGATAGCAGAGAGGTCCAAAAGGTGTGGGGCATTTGAAGGGGTTCACGGAGGCAGTGAGGACTAGCATGACTTTTACCCGCTGGGGCCTTTGCTGTGGGAGCAGGGCTGGACGTTTGCGTTTTTTGCTCCAGAGACTACCGAGGGTTAAAAATGGTGGTTTTGAGGATGGATTCCACAGGAAAGCAGAGAGGGCCCAAGTGCGTGGGGCATTTGAAGGGGTTCCCGGAGGCAGTGAGGACCAGCATGACTTTTCCCCACTGGGGCCTTTGCTGTGGGAGCAGTGGCTGGACGTTTGCGTTTTTTGCCCCGGAGGCTGCCGAGAGTGAAAAACGGTGGTTTTGAGGATGGATTCCACAGGAAAGCAGAGAGGTCCAAAAGGTGTGGGGCATTTGAAGGGGTTCCCGGAGGCAGTGAGGACCACCATGACTTTTCCCCCCGAGACATTTGCAGTGAGAGCAGCGGCTGGACGTTTGCGTTTTTTGCTCCGGAGGCTGCCGAGAGTGAAAAACAGTGATTTGGAGGTTAGAATCCACAGGAAAGCAGAGAGATCCAAAAGGTGTGGGGCATTTGAAGGGGTTCCCGGAGGCAGTGAGGACCAGCATGACGTTTCCCCGCTGGGGCTTTTGCTGTGGGAGCAGTAGCTGGACGTTTGCGTTTTTTGCTCCAGAGACTACCGAGGGTTAAAAATGGTGGTTTTGAGGATGGATTCCACAGGAAATCTGAGAGGGCCCAAGTGCGTGGGGCATTTGAAGGGGTTCCCGGAGGCAGTGAGGACCAGCATGACTTTTCCCCACTGGGGCCTTTGCTGTGGGAGCAGTGGCTGGACGTTTGCGTTTTTTGCCCCGGAGGCTGCCGAGAGTGAAAAACGGTGGTTTTGAGGATGGATTCCACAGGAAAGCAGAGAGGTCCAAAAGGTGTGGGGCATATGAAGGGGTTCCCGGATGCAGTGAGGACCAGCATGACTTTTCCCCGCTGGGGCCTTTGCTGTGGGAGCAGCGGCTGAACGTTTGCGTTTTTTGCTACAGAGACTACCGAGGTTTAAAGCGGTGGTTTTGAGGATAAAGTACACAGGAAAGCAGAGAGGTCTAAAGTTGTGGGGCATTTGAAGGGGTTCCCGGAGGCAGTGAGGACCAGCATGATTTTTCCCCCCTTGAACCTTTGCTGTGGGAGCAGCGGCTGGACGTTTGCGTTTTTTGCTCCGGAGGCTGCCGAGAGTAAAAAACGGTGGTTTTGAGGATGGAGTGCACAGGAAAGCAGAGAGGGCCCAAGTGTGTGGGGCATTTGAAGGGGTTCCCGGAGGCAGTGAGGACCACCATGACTGTTCCCCCCTGAAACCTTTACTGTGGGAGCAGCGGTTGGATGTTTGCATTTTTTGGTCTGGAGGCTGCAGAGAGTAAAAAACGGTGGTTTTGAGGATGGAGTCCACAGGAAAACAGTGAGGTCCACAAAGTGTGGGGCATATGAAGGTGTTCCCGGATGCAGTGAGGACCACCATGACTTTTCCCCCCTGGAACATTTGCTGTGGGAGCAGTGGCTGGACGTTTGCGTTTTTTGCTCCGGAGGCTGCCGAGAGTAAAAAACGGTGGTTTTGAGGATGGAGTCCACAGGAAAGCAGAGAGATCCAAAAGGTGTGGGGCATTTGAAGGGGTTCCAGGAGGAAGTGAGGACCAGCATGACTTTTCCCCGCTTGGGCCTTTGCTGTGGGAGCAGCAGCTGAACGTTTGCGTTTTTTACTACAGAGACTACCGAGGGTTAAAAACGGTGGTTTTGAGGATGGAGTCCACAGGAAAGCAGAGAGGTCCAAAAGGTGTGGGGCATTTGAAGGGGTTCCCGGAGGCAGTGAGGACCAGCATGACTTTTCCCCGCTGGGGCCTTTGCTGTGGGAGCAGTGGCTGGACGTTTGCGTTTTTTGCTCCGGAGGCTGCCGTGAGTGAAAAACACTGATTTTCAGGATGAAGTCCACATGAAAGCAGAGAGGTCCAAAAGGTGTGAGGCATATGAAGGGGTTCCCGGAGGCAGTGAGGACCACCATGACTTTTCCCCGCTGGGGCCTTTGCTGTGGGAGCAGCGGCTGGACATTTGCGTTTTTTGCTCCGGAGGCTGTCGAGAGTGAAAAACGGTGGTTTTGAGGATGGAGTCCACATGAAAGCAGAGAGGTCCAAAAGGTTTTAGGCATATTAAAGGGTTCCCGGAGGCAGTGAGGACCAGCATGACTTTTCCCTGCTGGGGCCTTTGCTGTGGTTGCAGCGGCTGGACGTTTGCGTTTTTTGCTCCGGAGGCTGCCGAGAGTGAAAAACGGTGCTTTTGAGGATGGAGTCCACAGGAAAGCAGAGAGGTTCCAAAGGTGTAAGGCATTTGAAGGGGTTCCCGGAGGCAGTGAGGACCAGCATGACTTTTCCCCGCTGGGGCCTTTTCTGTGGGAGCAGCGGCTGAACGTTTGTGTGTTCTGCTACAGAGACTACCGAGGCTTAAAAAAGCTGGGTTTGAGGATGGAGTCCACAGGAAAGCAGAGAGGTCTAAAGGTGTGGGGCATTTGAAGGGGTTCCCGGAGGCAGTGAGGACCAGCATGACTTTTCCCTCCTGGAAACTTTGCTGTGGGAGCAGCGGCTGGATGTTTGCATTTTTTGCTCTAGAGGCTGCAGAGAGTAAAAAACGGTGGTTTTGAGGATGGATTCCACAGGAAAGCAGAGAGGTCCAAAAGGTGTGGGGCATTTGAAGGGCTTCCCTGAGGCAGTGAGGACCACCATGACTTTTCCCCGCTGAGACCTTTCCTGTGGGAGCAGCGGCTGGACGTTTGCTTTTTTTCCCTCGGAGGCTGCCGAGAGTGAAAAACGGTTTTGAGGATGGATTCCACAGGATAGCAGAGAGGTCCAAAAGGTGTGGGGCATTTGAAGGGGTTCACGGAGGCAGTGAGGACCAGCATGACTTTTACCCGCTGGGGCCTTTGCTGTGGGAGCAGGGCTGGACGTTTGCGTTTTTTGCCCCGGAGTGTTCCGGGAGTGAAAAACGGTGTTTTTGAGGATGGAGTCCACAGGAAAGCAGAGAGGTCCAAAAGGTGTGGGGCATTTGAAGGGGTTCCCGGAGGCAGTTAGGACCAGCATGACATTTCCCCCCTGGAACCTTTGATTTGGGAGCAGCGGCTGGGCATTTTCGTTTTTTGCTGCGGAGGCTGCCGAGAGTGAAAAACAGTGGTTTTGAGGATGGAGTCCACAGGAAAGCAGAGAGGTCCAAAAGGTGTAGGGCATTTGAAGGGGTTCCCGGAGGCAGTGTGGACCAGCATGACTTTTACCTGATGGGGCCTTTGCTGTGGGAGCAGCAGCTGGACGTTTGCGTTTTTTGCTCTAGAGGCTGGCGAGCGTGAAAAACGGTGGTTTTGAGGATGGAGTCCGTAGGGAAGCAGAGAGGGCCCAAATGTGTAGGGCATTTGAAGGGGTTCCCGAAGGCAGTGAGGACCACCATGACTTTTCCCCCCTGGAATTTTTGCTGTGGGAGCAGCGTCTGGACATTTGTGTTTTTTCCTACAGAGACTACCGAGGGTTAATAACAGTGGTTTTGAGGATGGAGTCCACAGGAAAGCAGAGAGGTCCAAAAGGTGTGGGGCATTTGAAGGGGTTCCCGGAGGCAGTGAGGACCAGCATGACTTTTCCCCGCTGGGGCCTTTGCTGTGGGAGCAGCGGCTGGACTTTTGCGTTTTTTGCTCCGGAGGCTGCCGAGAGTGAAAAACGGTGGTTTTGAGGATGGAGTCCACAGGAAAACAGAGAGGGCCCAAGTATGTGGGGCATTTGAAGGGGTTCCCGGAGGCAGTGAGGACCAGCATGACTTTACGTCCTTAGTATCTTTGCTGTGGGAGCAGCGGCTGGACATTTGCGTTTTTTGCTACAGAGACTACCGAGGGTTAATAACGGTGGTTTTGAGGATGGAGTCCACAGGAAGGCAGAGAGGTCCAAAAGGTGTGGGGCATTTGAAGGGGTTCCCGGAGGCAGTGAGGACCAGCATGACTTTTCCCCGCTTGGGCCTTTGCTGTGGGAGCAGCGGCTGGACGTTTGCGTTTTTTGCTCCGGAGGCTTCCGAGAGTGAAAAACGGTGGTTTTGAGGATGGAGTCCACAGGAAAGCAGAGAGGTCCAAAATGTGTGGGGCATTTGAAGGGGTTCCCGGAGGCAGTGAGGACCAGCATGACGTTTCCCCGCTGGGGCCTTTGCTGTGGGAGCAGCGGCTGGACGTTTGCGTTATTTGCTCTGGAGGCTGCCGAGAGTGAAAAACGGTAGTTTTGAGGATGGAGTGCACAGGAAAGCAGAGAGGTCCAAAAGGTGTGGGGCATTTGAAGGGGTTCCCGGAGGCAGTGAGGACCAGCATGACTTTTCCCCCCTGGAAACTTTGCTGTTGGAACAGCGGCTGGACGTTTCCGTTTTTTGCTCCGGTGGCTGCCGAGAGTGAAAAACGGTGGTTTTGAGGATGGAGTCCACAGGAAAGCAGAGAGGGCCCAAGTGTGTGGGGCATTTGAAGGGGTTCCTGGAGGCAGTGAGGACCACCATGACTTTTCCCCCCTGAGACCTTTGCTGTGGGAGCAGCGGCTGAACGTTTGCGTTTTTTACTCCGGAGGCTGCCGAAAGTGAAAAACGGTAGTTTTGAGGATGGAGTCCACAGGAAAACAGAGAGGTCCAAAAGGTGTGGGGCATTTGAAGGGGTTCCCGGAGGCAGTGAGGACCAGCATGACTTTTCCCCGCTGGGGCCTTTGCTGTGGGAACAGCGGCTGGACGTTTGCCATTTTTCCTACGGAGGATGCCGAGAGTTAAAACCAGTGATTTTGAGCTTAGTGTCCACAGGAAAGTAGAGAGGTCCAAAAGGTGTGTGGCATTTGAAGGGGTTCCCGGAGGCAGTGAGGACCAGAATAACTTTTCCCCGCTGGGGCCTTTGCTGTGGGAGCAGCGGCTGGACGTTTGCGTTTTTTGCTCCAGAGACTACTGAGGGTTAAAAACGGTGGTTTTGAGGATGGAGTCCACAGGAAAGCAGTGAGGGCCCAAGTGTGTGGGGCATTTGAAGGGGTTCCCGGAGGCAGTGAGGATCAACATGACTTTTTTCCCTAGGAACGTTTGCTGTGGGAGCAGCGGCTGGACGTTTGCGTTTTTTGCTCCGGAGGCTACCGAGACTGAAATCGGTGGTTTTGAGGATGGAGTTCACAGGAAAGCAGAGAGGTCCAAACGGTGTGGGGCATATGAAGGGGTTCCCGGAGGCAGTGAGGACCAGCATGACTTTACTTCCTTAGAACCTTTGCTGTGAGAGCAGCGGCTGGACGTTTGCGTTTTTTGCTCCGGAGTCTGCCGAGAGTGAAAAACGGTGCTTTTGAGGATGGAGTCCACAGGAAAGCAGAGAGGTCCAAAAGGTGTGGGGCATTTGAAGGGGTTCCCGGAGGCAGTGAGGACCAGCATGACTTTTCCCCCCTTGAACCTTTGCTGTGGGAGCAGCGGCTGGACGTTTGCTTTTTTTTCTCTGGAGGCTGCCGAGCGTGAAAAACAATGGTTTTGAGACTGGACATCACAGGAAAGCAGAGAGGTCCCAAAGGTGTGGGGCATTTGAAGGGGTTCCCGGAGGCAGTGAGGACCAGCATGACTTTTCCCCACTGGGGCCTTTGCTGTGGGAGCAGCGGCTGGACTTTTGCTGTTTTCACTCCGGACGCTGCCGAGAGTGAAAAATGGTGGTTTTTAAGATGGAGTCCACAGGAAAGCAGAGAGGGCCCAATTGTGAATTGCATCTGAAACTGTTCTTATAGGCAGTGAGGACCAGCATGACTTTTCCTTTCTGGTACCTTTGCGGTGGTAGCAGCGGCTGGACATTTGCGTTTTTTGCTCCAGAGTGTGCCGAGAACGAAAAACAGTTGTTTTGAGTCAATTAATTATGCAAATCACAAAATTTTTTCTTTGGCCTGCGGCCTCCACTTTCCGGCCTCCACTTTCCGGCCTCCACTTTCCGGCCTCCGGCCTCCACTTTTCGGCCTCCAATTTTCGGCCTCCAATTTTCGGCCTCCACTTTCCGGCCTCCACTTTCCGGCCTCCATTTTTCGGCCTCCACTTTCCGGCCTCCACTTTCCGGCCTCCGGCCTCCACTTTCCGGCCTCCACTTTCCGGCCTCCACTTTCCGGCCTCCACTTTCCGGCCTCCACTTTCCGGCCTCCACTTTCCGGCCTCCGGCCTCCACTTTCCGGCCTCCACTTTCCGGCCTCCGGCCTCCACTTTCCGGCCTCCGGCCTCCACTTTCCGGCCTCCACTTTCCGGCCTCCACTTTCCGGCCTCTGGCCTCGATTTTTCGGACTCCACTTTCCGGCCTCCCTTTTCCAGCCTTTACTTTCTGGCCTCCACCTTCAGGCTTCCACTTTCCGGCCTCCACTTTCTGCCCTCCGGCCTCCATTTTCCGTCCTCCACTTTTTGGCCTCCGGCCTCTGCATTCCGGCTTATATCTCCTTGCCTCCACCTTCCGGCCTCCAACTCATTACTGTTGTTCCTGTTTTTCCATCTTTACGCCTTGCCCGTCCCCTCTTTCTCCCCCAGTGTTTCTACTTTCCCTTCCCCCCTTTCCTTTTTTCCCTCACCCCCCCTTTTTGTTTTTCCCCTGTCCCACTTTTCCTCCTTTTTGTTCTGCACTGTTCCGTCCCCCCTTTCCCCCTTTCTTTCTGTACTGTTCCATCCTCCCTTTCCCCTCTCCTCCTTATTATTTTTTTATTTTTTCGTATAGAATCACACGCATACATTTCCACCTGAAATGGTGCCCCCCCCCCCCCCCCCCCCCCGCCACATATCCAGTATCCCTTTGTCCCTCTCCTTCCCCCGGTCCTCTTTTTCTCGTTTTCTTCCATCCCTGTCCTCCCTTTCCTCATTTCCTTGCCTACGCATCACCCCTTTTTTTCTTTCTCCATTTTTCCACTCTCCCATATCCCTTCTTTCCTCCTTTCTTTCCTCCCTATCCCATTCTCTCTTTCCTTTCCCCTACTCCATCTGCTGTCCCCCCCTTTCCCCCTGTGTTGTCTCTCCTGTTCCATATCTCTCCTCTCTGTCTTTCTACTCCCCTTGCCCCTGTTTTTCCAGCTTTACACCTCACCCGCCCCCCCTTTATTGTTTCTTCCCTGCTGCCCTCCCTTTCTCCTCCCCCCGCAGTCTCCTCTTTCCTCCACATCTCCTATTTTCTTTTCCCCCTTTCTCCCTTGCCTTCCACCCATGTCGCCTGTTTTCCCCTTGCTGTCCCCCTTCCTGTCGCCCTGTTCCCCTACCATCCCCTCCCACGTCGCACCTTTCCTCCTTACTGTTCCCCTTTGTCATCCCTTTTCCCCTTTGCCTTCCCTCTTTGTTGCCCCTTTCCCTCTTCCCTTGCGTCCTTTTGCCTTCCCTCCTTCCACCCTTGCCTCTTTCCCTGTTGCCATCCCCCGGATCCCCCCTTTTCCCTTTCCTTCCTTCCCATGTGCCCCCTTTCTCTCCCCCGTCCCATCTCTCTCTTTACTTCCCCCCACTTCATCTTCTGTCTCCCCCTTTCTGCTTTTCTTTTCTCCCCAGTCTGCTGTCCCCCCTTTCCCCTTTTCTTTCCACCTCCCCTTTTCTCCCTTTCCCCCTCCTCTTCCCCTGTACTCCCTTTGCCCTTTTCCCCCCTTTGTCCTCTTTTCTCCATTTGCTCTTTTTTGCTCTGTCTCCTCTTTCCTGCTTGAAATTTTCTTCCTCCATCCCATTCCGTTTTCCCCTTTCTTTGCTTCCATTCTCTGTCCCCCTTTTCATTCTTTCTCCTTTTCTCCCACCGCGCTTCTACCCATCCTCTATTTCTCCTTTCTTACTTTTCCTTTTTTCCCCTCCCATTCTGTGTTCTCCCTTTCCTTTACTCCTCCCCCCTCACATGTTCCCTCTTTCCTGTTTTCCTACTGTTCCCTCTCCCCCTTTCCTCCTTCCATTTCTCCCACCCTCTTTTTCCTTCCCTTCTTTCCCCTTTCTTTCTGCCCTCTTTCCCCCTCCCCTTTTCTGTCCGTTCCCTGTTCCCCTCCCACCTCTTTCTCCCGTCTACCCCCCATCTTCCCCTGCTGTTGTTTTCACTCCTGACCCCTTTCCCCCTTCCCATTTTTTCCTTCCTGTTCCCCCATTTCTGTTTTTCCTTCCCCCAGTTAACTTTTCTTCCTCCCATTCCACCTTTCCCATTCTTCCCCTGCTGTTCCCGATTTTTACCTTTCTTCACACCCACTTTCCACCTTTTGTCTCCCGTTGCCTCACTCTCCCTTACTCCCCTGTCCCTCCTTGTTGCTTTTAGCCATTCTTTCCCGTCCTGTGTTGCCACTTCATCCCCTCCCCTCGTTTTTCCCCCCTCCCCTCGTTTTTCCCCCCTCCCCTCGTTTTTCCCCCCTCCCCTCGTTTTTCCCCCCTCCCCTCGTTTTTCCCCCCTCCCCCCCTTTCCCCTCCCTGCACACACCCCTTCCCCTGCCCCTTCCCCCTATTTTTTTTTAATTATTTTTTTATTTTTTAGTATAGAATCACACGCATACATTTCCACCTGAAGGGAAAGGGAGAGGGACAAGCCCTTTCCCGAGAACAGACAGCAGCTTTACTGCCACACTAACAATGGCTGCAAAATTTCTTCAGATGGATCAACACTCATTTGAAGTCTTCAAATACTTCTCATCTTTAAAGGAGGTGCCGCATGTCCACCTGAATCCTTCCTCTTTCTTCTGGCCTATTTGGTAATACGCTGAAATAGGATGATGCCATTTACGGCAGCCCAAGGTCCATGGTGGGGGGTGTATGCCTCAGAGGAGGGAGATTCATAGGGGACATTAGAAAACGTTACAATCTGGAAACATGGGTGGGAGCCATTGAAATAGAGAAAACCCTCTCATTTTACTATCTATTGACATATGACTATTTGTTTGCGTATAGCAAAGGTGTTCAAAATAAAAATCTACTCTACAAAAAACCTCCTCTATTACATAAAGGATTTTAGAATATAAAATATGTGTCCCACAGTCCGTTTTTACCTTTATTGTTCTCTCTCTGCCTGGCTCCCCATCCCCATTCTTTAATTGCTCTGTCTCTCTCCTTCAGCTCATCGAGGTTTTTTGGTATGTTTCAGTTTATCTCTGTCTACCTCACTGCCCCCTTTTTTAATTCCTTCTTCTCTGCCTTGTGGCTCATTGCTCTTTTTTGTTTTGTGTGTTTTGTTTTTTTTTTTTTTTTTTCATCTCTGTCAGCGTGGTTTCCTGTTGCTTCCTTCTTCCTGGCTTGTAGCCCATCGCTGTTGCATTGGGTTTACCATGCGAGGTGTCGTTAGCTGGGGCGGGGGCTGCAGGGGTGGGTTCTGTGAGAAGACACCGGGTGTTGTTCCCATGTTGGGCACAGCCAGTTCCCACGCTGAGACGGATGTGCTGCTGGTTAAAGCTGAGCCCATCGGCAGCGCTGGTAGGAAGCAGAGCAGAGGTTCTCCTGCAGCCTGTGGTGAAGACCATGGTGAGGCAGGCTGTTCCCCTGCAGTCCAGGGAGGTCCAGGGTGGAGCCAACGTGCCCCTGCGGCGCGTGGAGGACCCGAGGCCGGAGCAGGTGGCTGTGCCTGAAGGAAGCCGAGAGCCTGTGCGAGACCTGCGGCCTCGTGGGAGGGACCCCCCACTGGAGCAGAAAAAGAGCCTGAGGAGGAAGGAGCCGCAACCCCCATGCCATGTCCCCTGCGTTGGTCAGGGGTGGGATGTAGAGAAGTCAGGAGAGAAGAGGCGCCCAGGAAAAGAGGGAGGGGTGGCAGGAAGGTGGGGTTTGGATTTGTTCTTATTTGCATTATTTGAGGAACAATGACTTAACTTCCCCAAGTTGAGCCTGGTTTGTCTGTGACAGTAATTGGTAAGTAATCTCTGTCTTTATCTTTACGTATAAGCTTGTCTGCTGTATTTTCTCTCCCTCTCCTGTTTCTTATTCTGTTTGCTTTTTAAATTTTATCACTAGGTGAACTTTTATTCAGTTAGCTATCCCCATTTTGTAATGTTTTCCTGTCTGCGTCTTACCCTGTTGCCATATCTCTTTCTATGTTTACTTTTATGAAGTTGCCAATACTCATTTATTAAGTGTTCTGTGCTGGTCATGTACCCTGTTGCTTTCAAAGATTTTTATTTAGTTTGCTGTCTTTATATTTTCATTTTTATTTATTTCTTCGTCTAATTGCTCTTGCTTTTAACTTGTTCTTTCTATCTGCTTTTATCTCATTGTCTGTGTTTATTTTAAACTTTTTTCTTCTTTCATTAATGCTGACAGTTTTGAAAATCTTCATTCTACATGTCTGATTCAGTTCGCTGTTCACAGTTTCTGTTTTTTTGCCTGTTTCCCTAATACTCTTTATTGGTTATCTTTTTTAATTTTCTCATCTTTCCTTAGTGCCATCGCTTTTAAAATTCTCTTTTACATCTGTTTTAGTTTGCCGTTAATCTTTGTCTTTACTTCCCCTGTTGCCTATCTCTTTTTTAATGTTCTTGCTATGCCTACTTTTAGTCTCTTTGCCATCTTATAAAAATTGTCTTCCTTTGTGCTATTGCTTTTTAACTTTTCTTCCTAATCCTGCATTTTAGTTTGCCATTGCTATTTTCTAATTTTTTTCCTTGATTCTTTAATCACGGATATTCTGAAGACTTTCTGTCAACATTTATCTCCTTTGCTGTCTGTATTTTTAATTATTTCTTGCCTTTCCTTAGTGCCCTCTCTTTTTAAATTTTCTTTCTACATCTTTTGAGATTGCCATCGCTATTTTTTTATTTTCTTTCTTATTTACTCGATCCCCGATCAAATTTTCTGTCTGAGCTCTTACCCTCAGACACCTCTCCTCTCTTTGTTTGTGCCTCAGAGTTCTCTTATCGTCCTCTCTGCCATCTAGTGTGCTTCCATTTGGTCCCCAGCCTCTTCAGACTCCCTCCTCACGTCCCTGAGTCTTCTTTGGTCTCTCTCACCATGTCACAACACCTACGGATGCTTTCAAGGTTGCCCTTAGCATACGTTTAGCTTTATCGCAGGCATCACACCCCTTTTGTTCCCTCGGAAGAGTTCCTGAGTCCGTATCTGCTACCCAGAGTGGGAAACCAAAGTTTTCCCTAGTGTTTCTAGCTAGATCGGCAAAGCCTTAGACCGCAAGATGTAACAGCAACGTAGCAAACTTTGGCGGAACGCCTTCTTAGCGCACGAACAGCTAGTAGTTTTGCATGACTTTGATACATTGTAACCTAACTAACTTAATGAAATTGTATAAGTAATAATAATGAAGATTGTATACTTAACATTATGAATTAGAGCGACTGTTTCAGTCAAGGGGAAACTGTAATTCTTCGAAATGAAAAACGGGACCGTTCTGCCCAGAATCATCAGAAGACAGATGACATACATCAACGGATGAGACAGAGAGATCCTGAAACTGCATAAGGCGGTAAAATCACCTGCACTAAAACTCCAGTCATCAAAGAGGACACGTAACCGTTGAACAATTTGATCGGTCAAGAGCCACACTCGTCACGTTAACATGTGCATGAATAGCTTATGCAATAGAATGTGAGGCTTTAAAAAGCACAGGAAAAGAACCCACGGGGTCCCTCTTTGGAGGCCCCGAGCTATTAATAAATCAACTTTGTGACAGAACCTGGGGCACAAACTCTTTATTTACAGTCAGAGGCTAAGACCGGTTCCACCTAGACTCCTTTCTGAGGAGTTTAGAAAGGAAGGGGTTCCGGTCTGAACCTCGCGACTCCGGGGGGCAGGTGTTCCCAGACCGTTCTTCAAGACCCAGCCCAGTCCCTCCGTCCTCTCTTCCCTCGAGCTGTGCCTCTATTAGTTTCCTGGGCCTCCAATGACACGGTTACTCTGTTGAAATTCAGTCATCGCGTTCCCAGTCATTTTTCTGTCCCTCCGACTTCCGACACTTTCCCTGTGCTCCACATCCATCTTGTAGCTCTTTAGGTGGGGCCATCTTTGAGCCGTAGAGCTCAAACCCACTCATTTGTTCTTCTACACTACCTAGGATTGCGCATTCTGTCCCCTGCGACCCGAGACCATCTGTACTCCACTCAGAGGATCACCCGAGTTCCTCCTTGTCATCCCCAAGCCTTCTTTGGTCCCTCATAGATACCCCTCTCCTCACCATCAAGATGCTTCCCAAGACCCTCCTCGATCTCCCCAGCACCTCATAGCACTTAATCTCCCTTTCTTTCGGTCCGTCAGAGCCTCTGGTTTTTCTTTGCCATACAACGCTCCTTTATTTTTCTCTCTGCTATTGAGGGTATCGCCATTAGGTGCTTCTCTCACTCATTCATCTGTGATTTGCCCAGATGCCCTCCTGGAACTCCGAGGCATCCGCCGTGGCTCTGAGCCTTCTTTTCTTACTCTGCCCCCTCCCAATGCCTCTATTCTCTATAGCCATGCGTTCCGAGTCCTTTCTCGTACTCCACAGCGCTCTTAGAGCACTTCAGCTTCCTTTTGGTAGTATTTTTTTGTCCGCCTCAGAGCGCCCTTAGCTTACTATTTGCAATTTAAGATGCCTTCATTCTGTCCCCAGCGACCTGACAATATCTGTACTTTGTCGAAATCCCCTTTGGAGTTCCTCATCCTTAGTTTTGAGGCTTCTTTGAGCTCTCAGGCCCCTTGGGACTCCTCCGCTGCTCCCACCGAGCTCTCGTGACACAACCGCTGTGTCCTGGAGTCCCATTTTAGCTCCGGAGGGCACTCCACACCCCTCTTTCCCCCTCAGAACACTTCCCGAGTCCCCATCTCTTACTCTGGTCTGTCTTTTTGTCCTGTCACCCCTGGTCCCCGAGGATATCTGTATTTTGCTCAATTCCCTTTTGAGCTCGTCACATCTCCCCATCTCCTTTGGTCTCTCTGGCCCCTTTGGGACCTTTCTAATTCCTCTGACCACGTCTCCTGTTCTGATAGAACTTTTTCCGAAACCATCTGTATGCTCCAGAGCCACCTGTTTGGTGTCTGTCTTATAGTATGTTTCTATATCGTATCCGGTACCCTAAAGATGCCTATCGTTGGCTGAGATCTCCTCTTAGAAAGCCCTCATCTATTTTTATAGACATATTTCCCGTGGTGGTTTTGGTTGTCTTTTGCAATTTATTTTTGTTTTACGTACTCAGGTGTTACTTAGAATGCTTCATACCATTTCTGATACTTTTGTTGAATTTCCACATGTGTTGGTGCTTTCTGTCCTCTCGGACTCATCTAGTTCCGTTAACGGTATCGGTCAAGGAGAGATCACGTAGGGCTCTAAATTGTCAGCACTTTACAGTAAATAACGTACGGTACAAGCAGAGATATTTTTGGGAAGGTTTTCTCACGGGATCTAGTTCCGCTTTGTCGTTCAATCCTATCCAGAACATAATTCGGGCAGAAGGTAGGTAGTATGCACGGTCCCGCTAAAAGTAAAGCGTGACCCTGTACCTCTGTATTTTGTTTGAAAGGAAACTAAAGCACATAAATTTTGATGATAATATCATTATTACATTTAGTAAACTAGTGTCTTTTAGGGCTTAGTATGATTTCTAATTCTTTCTATCTACGCAATGGAACATTAAATTGAATTACTTACCCGGTCACATTGCTGACGCCATCGCTTCAGTCACAGTAGAAAAGCAGATATCGGCCTTTCTTGTAAGCGCCACTTTCCCTGTTCAGTCCCTCGCGGGCTGTAAACTTAAGGCTGACGAGAAAAGGAGCTGCTACCCCTGTGGCGGCCTTTATGGCTTCTGCTGGTCCATCCCACCCCTTCCCGGGGGGTTGTGGGAAGGGCGGAAGGCGGGGCCCGGGGTATATGAGCCACAGCCTCTGCTGACTGAGCTCATTCTGCAGTTGGGTGTCTCCGGTGTAGGTCTTTTGCTGATCCTGTGGTCAAATGTAGTTTTGGAGCCGGCTCAGCTGTTCGGGCTGGTGTGCGTTCACATTTAGAGAAGGAGAACTCATAAGTTCTAGGAAAGACCTTCCAGACCAGTTAACGTTCAGCAGTGTATTTAATAGAAAATAAAGGTGGGTTTTTCTGGTTTTTTTTTTTTAGGTTAGTAGTTTTATATTGAGCATTCAGGGATGGTAAGATGGTTTAATAGTACGTATTTCTTTTTTTTTCCAGGTACCCTGCATTTTCTTGGAATTCCTGACTTAATTGGAGATGGAACTTTGTGGGTTTTTCTCACCAGTTTTGTTACATACAGCGTAAGTTGCTAATATAAATTTTCTTAATAAGAGCAACGATAAGATTATCTAGCGGGCGCTAGGGTGAGCATCTTGTATACATCCGTATATGAAGTGTTAGCATTTCTCAAGAAAGTAGCAGAGATTCAAGGTATAGTGGTTTTCACTGGCTTTGTGGGTCTGTAACGCAGCCCAGAGTCCGTGGGAAGAAAGGAGCTGCCTGCAGGGCACGGCTCGGAAGAGCAGCTCCCGAGGGGCAGCTGACAAGAGGGGGTTCAGAGGCTCTCATACAGGGCAGGAGTTGTCTGGAAGAAGCGGGGTTCCTTCCCTGTCAGTTCAGGAGAAGAGAAGGGGGTTTTGAAGCTTTGGGACAGGGGAAAGGGAGGCAGGTTCCTCAGACTTTCTCAGAGGTTTTGCAGTTGGATTTGGGTGTCGATGAGGTCTGTTCCATTGCGGTCTCCTGCATTTGAGGTGGGCCGAGTAGTATCGAGGAGGAGCATGTGACCTGTGACTTTATGCAAGCGCAATGGTAATTTTGTGTTTCTTTGGTGTCTTAGGTGCTGTAATTAATTGTTGCTTATGACTCTGGATTTGGTGGGGTTTTTTATTTCTTTATTTTGCAGATGATGGACCCGGTGACTGCAGGAACATACCAGCTAGCTGTTTTTTGCGTGTTAAGTCAAGGATGGATTTGGACGCCCGGCCCTTTGAAAGATGAGTTGAAGAACAGGCGCAGGAGAGGGGACAAGGGAGACAATTGTGGGAAAGGATTTGTAAAAGTTAGTGTAGGGCAGAGGGCTGTCGCGGAGCAATCCCCTTTAGGCAGGTAAGGGGAGCGGGTTACTCTTCAGCCCGACGGTAGCGTGCGCCGGGCAGGGCGGTTCCAGCCTGTGTCTGCGGTGTCATCGGTGTGGTCTGTCTTTGGTGTATTAGACCTTTGTCGGATCTCGATGTCGGGTTTATGCTCCAGGAGCAAGGCACAGTGCCTCAGGTAGCACCCCTGGAGTCTCGAACGCCTGTTCTCATCGGCATAGCGCCAGTCGGGCGCCGCTTTTCTTGCATTAAAAGCCTAAAGCGTGGATAGGTGCGGCGTCACGGAAGTGTCTGGACGGTCTTCATTTGCGGCGCGGTTCCCAGCTGCGTGAGCAGCTCTGCTCTCTGGCCATCCGTTTTCAGGGCGCGGGCCTTCTGCCCCGCATCGTTACGCTCTTAGGTCTTGAAGCCCGGCTTTCTGCATGTACATCTTCGCAGTTTGGTGAGTCACTTCTTGTCACGGGTCGTGACGTTCTGCACGTTCTCCGGGGTTTCCGTCGAGGCCCCTCACTTCACCATTACGGTCTCGCTCATCATTTTGCTCGATGACGTCTTTGGTCGAGGTGTCGTCATTCTCGCTGAGAGTTTTCCCTCATCTTTGAGGTACATTGTAGGATTTTGTGTAGCGTCAATCTGTCCATCTGTGTGTTTGTGTGGCTCAGAGCCGCCCTGCCCGGGGGTGTCGAGTCAGGGGTAGGTGGGATGGCAGTAAGAGTGTGTGCTTAACCCAGTGTTCTGGCTAGGCTGTTGGGGCCAAGGTGGTACAGTCACCTGGGATCGAGTAGCCATCGGCGGGTTGCGTGGGCAGCTTTTTTTGGTAATGTTCTTAGGGGCGCAGCAGAGCTATGAGGGAGAGGCTGTTAAGCAGTATCGACGGAGATTGCCTCTCCAAGGTATTGAGGCTGCTTTGTGTGGAGTTTAAGATTAGTGGGCTTTGGTTCTGGCAGGTTGTAGTTGGGCTGTAGATGACACTCGTCAATGGGAACATTTGTCATTATGAAGCTATCTCTCCGTCTCCAGGTGACTTCTTTGATATTGTTTTTTCAGGCGCAGGGGGACGTGCTGTACGGGGCGACGTAGGAGAGCTGAGCGGAGCTCTGTCAGAAGGTGGGTAGGTGTGTGGTCTTAGAGGGAAGCCGTGAGCGGTGGCTCTGCGATGACTACATCAGGGTATTTTTCTGTTTCAGTTGGAAGCTTGAAGCAAGGAGCACCGTGGGATACGGGCACCAGGGCTGATTCAGTGCAGGTAAGATGAGTGATTGGGTAGCAGTTAGTTGTCTGGGTGTTGTATTGCCAGTGAAGTGATAAGCGACCGGTGTTGTTTGTGTCTTACAGGTGGCGCGCAAGGGTGAAGGCGGTGACCCAAAGCGGTAGAGGACGGGCCGGCGAGTTGTCACGTGGAAGGGGCGGGAGATGCGAATCGGTGGCCAGGGGCTACGGTTGAGGGCAGTGTCTCAGCATGTGCTGTATCTCTTGGATTTTTGCAGGTGCCGCACGCAGGCTCGGTGGGGTGCTGCCGCGTGCTGTCGAGCCGTAGGAGCAGGTGAGGGGGTTGTGGGCAGGGTAGGCGTCTCGTAGCAAAGTATTCTGTGGTAGCTCAGTGAAGCATTTCCCTTTGGATTTGCAGGTACTGTGCAGGCTGCATTTGGAATTGGAGGAGAATTTTAGGCGAGCTGTGTTGTAGAGAGGAGGCGCCTGGGGCTGGTGAGTTATTTAAATGCAATTGTAATTTTGTGACTCTTAAACGCTACAAACAATGAGCGTCACAGCATGCGACTGTGGCATCAGTGGAGAGCAGGCGAGCGGAATGCCACGGCGCATCTGAGCTGGGGATGGCACAGGAAAATTGCGTGTTGACAACAGCGTCATCAGTCAATATCGCTTCGGTCTGTAGATTCATGTGTGGTTTTGTTGTGTGAATAACTTTTTTTTTTTTTTTTTTTCAGATGATGAAGAGAAACCTGGTGAATGCAGGATCAATCCATTTGGCTGCTTGTGGTGTTTTTCTTGTTGAGGATGGCTTCGGACTCATCGCTCTTTGAAAGATAAGCTGAGGAAATGTCGGTGGAAACTGTTTGGGGGGGACGGGACAAGTTTGGGAGTCGCAGGGATGGCTTTTAAAGTTAGCGTAGGGCAGAGGGCTGTCGCGGAGCAATCCCCTTTAGGCAGGTAAGGGGAGCGGGTTACTCTTCAGCCCGACGGTAGCGTGTGCCGGGCAGGGCGGTTCCAGCCTGTGTCTGCGGTGTCATCGGTGTGGTCTGTCTTTGGTGTATTAGACCTTTGTCAGATCTCGATGTCGGGTTTATGCTCCAGGAGCAAGGCACAGTGCCTCAGGTAGCACCCCTGGAGTCTCGAACGCCTGTTCTCATCGGCATAGCGCCAGTCGGGCGCCGCTTTTCTTGCATTAAAAGCCTAAAGCGTGGATAGGTGCGGTGTCACGGAAGTGTCTGGACGGTCCTCATTTGCGGCGCGGTTCCCAGCTGCGTGAGCAGCTCTGTTCTCTGGCCATCCGTTTTCAGGGCGCGGGCCTTCTGCCCCGCATCGTTACGCTCTTAGGTCTTGAAGCCCGGCTTTCTGCATGTACATCTTCGCAGTTTGGCGAGTCGCTTCTTGTCACGGGTCGTGACGTTCTGCACGTTCTCCGGGGTTTCCGTCGAGGCCCCTCACTTCACCATTACGGTCTCGCTCATCATTTTGCTCGATGACGTCTTTGGTCGAGGTGTCGTCATTCTCGCTGAGAGTTTTCCCTCATCTTTGAGGTACATTGTAGGATTTTGTGTAGCGTCAATCTGTCCATCTGTGTGTTTGTGTGGCTCGGAGCCGCCCTGCCCGGGGGTGTCGAGTCAGGGGTAGGTGGGATGGCAGTAAGAGTGTGTGCTTAACCCAGTGTTCTGGCTAGGCTGTTGGGGCCAAGGTGGTACAGTCACCTGGGATCGAGTAGCCATCGGCGGGTTGCGTGGGCAGCTTTTTTTGGTAATGTTCTTAGGGGCGCAGCAGAGCTATGAGGGAGAGGCTGTTAAGCAGTATCGACGGAGATTGCCTCTCCAAGGTATTGAGGCTGCTTTGTGTGGAGTTTAAGATTAGTGGGCTTTGGTTCTGGCAGGTTGTAGTTGGGCTGTAGATGACACTCGTCAATGGGAACATTTGTCATTATGAAGCTATCTCTCCGTCTCCAGGTGACTTCTTTGATATTGTTTTTTCAGGCACAGGGGGACGCGCTGTGTGGGGCGACGTAGGAGAGCCGAGCGGAGCTCTGTCAGAAGGTGGGTAGGTGTGTGGTCTTAGAGGGAAGCTGTGAGCGGTGGCTCTGCGATGACTACATCAGGGTATTTTTCTGTTTCAGTTGGAAGCTTGAAGCAAGGAGCACCGTGGGATACGGGCACCAGGGCTGATTCAGTGCAGGTAAGATGAGTGATTGGGTAGCAGTTAGTTGTCTGGGTGTTGTATTGCCAGTGAAGTGATAAGCGACCGGTGTTGTTTGTGTCTTACAGGTGGCGCGCAAGGGTGAAGGCGGTGACCCAAAGCGGTAGAGGACGGGCCGGCGAGTTGTCACGTGGAAGGGGCGGGAGATGCGAATCGGTGGCCAGGGGCTACGGTTGAGGGCAGTGTCTCAGCATGTGCTGTATCTCTTGGATTTTTGCAGGTGCCGCACGCAGGCTCGGTGGGGTGCTGCCGCGTGCTGTCGAGCCGTAGGAGCAGGTGAGGGGGTTGTGGGCAGGGTAGGCGTCTCGTAGCAAAGTATTCTGTGGTAGCTCAGTGAAGCATTTCCCTTTGGATTTGCAGGTACTGTGCAGGCTGCATTTGGAATTGGAGGAGAATTTTAGGCGAGCTGTGTTGTAGAGAGGAGGCGCCTGGGGCTGGTGAGTTATTTAAATGCAATTGTAATTTTGTGACTCTTAAACGCTACAAACAATGAGCGTCACAGCATGCGACTGTGGCATCAGTGGAGAGCAGGCGAGCGGAATGCCACGGCGCATCTGAGCTGGGGATGGCACAGGAAAATTGCGTGTTGACAACAGCGTCATCAGTCAATATCGCTTCGGTCTGCAGATTCATGTGTGGTTTTGTTGTGTGAATAACTTTTTTTTTTTTTTTTCAGATGATGAAGAGAAAGCTGGTGAATGCAGGATCAATCCATTTGGCTGCTTGTGGTGTTTTTCTTGTTGAGGATGGCTTCGGACTCATCGCTCTTTGAAAGATAAGCTGAGGAAATGTCGGTGGAAACTGTTTGGGGGGGGCGGGACAAGTTTGGGAGTCGCAGGGATGGCTTTTAAAGTTAGCGTAGGGCAGAGGGCTGTCGCGGAGCAATCCCCTTTAGGCAGGTAAGGGGAGCGGGTTACTCTTCAGCCCGACGGTAGCGTGTGCCGGGCAGGGCGGTTCCAGCCTGTGTCTGCGGTGTCATCGGTGTGGTCTGTCTTTGGTGTATTAGACCTTTGTCAGATCTCGATGTCGGGTTTATGCTCCAGGAGCAAGGCACAGTGCCTCAGGTAGCACCCCTGGAGTCTCGAACGCCTGTTCTCATCGGCATAGCGCCAGTCGGGCGCCGCTTTTCTTGCATTAAAAGCCTAAAGCGTGGATAGGTGCGGTGTCACGGAAATGTCTGGACGGTCCTCATTTGCGGCGCGGTTCCCAGCTGCGTGAGCAGCTCTGCTCTCTGGCCATCCGTTTTCAGGGCGCGGGCCTTCTGCCCCGCATCGTTACGCTCTTAGGTCTTGTACATGCAGAAAACCGGGCTTCATCTTCGCAGTTTGGCGAGTCGCTTCTTGTCACGGGTCGTGACGTTCTGCACGTTCTCCGGGGTTTCCGTCGAGGCCCCTCACTTCACCATTACGGACTCGCTCATCCTTTTGCTTGATGACGTCTTTGGTCGAGGTGTCGTCATTCTCGCTGAGAGTTTTCTCTCATCTTTGAGGTACATTGTAGGATTTTGCGTAGCGTCAGTCTGTCCATCTGTGTTTGTGTGGCTCGGAACCGCCCTGCCCGGGGGTGTCGAGTCAGGGGTAGGTGGGATAGGAGTAAGAGTCTATGGTTAACATGTTGCTGTGTCCAGGCTGCTGGGGCCAAGGTGGTACAGTCATCTGGGATCGCGTAGCCATCAGCAGGCTGTATGGACAGTGCTTCCATTAGTGGTTTTTGAGATGAGCCGTGCCACGTTGGACGTGCTGGTCAGCGGTAGTGCAGGAGTCTGCACCTTAAAAACCAAAAAGGCTGCTTCGTATGGCACTTTGAGTTTGTTTTTTTTTTTTGTTATGACAGGCTGTAGTTGGAATCTAGATAGTATTTGTAATTGGGAATGTGACCATCGGAATGAGGAAGCCATCGCTTCCCAGGTGACTCGTTTGATGTTGTTTTTCAGATGCAGAGGGACAAGCTGTGCAGGGCGATGTAGCAGAGTCAATCGGAGCACTATAAGAAGGCGGGTCGCCATGTGCGGCATTAGAGGGAAGATGTGAATGGTGGCTCTATGACAGCATTTATGGTATCATTTTTTTCAATTTCAATCCCTGAAGCAACGAGCTGACTCAGTGGCTGACTCTGTCCAGGTGACCGGCGATCGGCAGGCTGAAGTACCAGTTGTTTTTCAGGCCAGTCAAGTTTTAAGGAACCTGTGCCGCTTGTATTTTACAGGTGGGGTGCAAGACCGAAAGCGGCAATCCAAAGTGACGGAGGCTGGGCCGGCAAGCTGTCAAGGTAAAGCAGCGGGAGATGGGAATTGTTATCCACAGCCTAAAGTTTCAGACTGTATCTCAGCATGTGCTGCTCTGCTTGTGTTTTTGCAGGTGCCGCACATAGGCTCAGATGAACAATGCCACAAGCCCGTGAACGGTTCGAGCCGGCGAGGCCGTCGCGGGCCCCTTTAGTGTCTAACAGCAAAGTATCACGTGTCAGCTCAGTGAAGCTTTTCTCCCTTTTACTTTGCAGGCACTGTGCGGGCCGCCTTTGGGAGCGGGCGAGGGTTTGAGGCGAGCCAGGTAGTCGAGAGGAGGCACACAGGGTAAGTGACTTCTTGCGAGCGCAATGGTAATTTTGAGTCTCTCGGTCTTTTAGGTGCCACAAATGATGACCGTCTGCACAGGAGAAGAAACAGAAGGATGTCAAGGAGGATTCTAAACCTGCCTAAGTGACTCGAAGCTGGGGTGTAGAAGAACAGGTATACCATACTAATCACTGTTTAGTCTCGTGTGCTTGACAGGCAGACCATCTGCGTTTTGATAACGTCAGCCTGCGAGAGACTCGGAAGCACCCCGTTGGACAAGCTTGAGATTCCTGCCCTCCTGTGGGAAAGGGCAAAGCGCGGCAGTGAACTCTGGCCGCGCAATCCCCAATATACAGGTGCAAACAGCACATTTGGTGATCCTCGAGCACAGACAGATCGGTGCCTGGATCTGTGCTCGTGTGCCTCTGCCCAGGCCCCACTTTGGGAGTTTCCCGGCTGGTGATGTAATGACAAAAAACTTACTCGTCGCACTTCACCTGTGTTTTTGTGGCTCTTCCTGCGCCCCGCCCGTGTTGGCTCACACGCAGCCGCAGCATTTGACTTTGTAGTCGACACGGAGCAGGTAATCAGAAATGCAGCGGCACTTCTGAGGAGGGGCGTGTTGCGGTAAAGGTCCGTCTTGACTGACGTGATGCCGACTGACGGCAGTGTTGTGTGCTGTTTGGGTCTTTCTTTAAAGGTGATGAAGAGGAGACTGGTGACAGCTGCATGAATCCTGTCGGCAGACTGTGGTTTTTCTCGTTGCGAATGGATTAAGCCTCCCGGCCCTCTGAAAGATAAGTCGAGGGAGCGGCACCGCGGTGGGGTCGGGGGAAGGTGGGGACGAGGTCGGCAATTGCAGGGACAGGTTTTAAAGGTAGCGTAGGGCAGAGGGCTGTCCAGGAGCTGTCTCCTTTGGGCAGGTAAAGGGGGAGCAGGTTACTCCTCAGTGCAACGCTAGCATGTGCCGGGCAGGGCGGTTTCAGCCTGTGTCTGTTGTCGTATAGTCTGTGTGATACGTCTTATGTGTCATAGAGCTTCCTCAGTTCTTAATGTCCTCGTTGCTCTTTGCACAAGGAGCATGACACATGTCTCAGGCGCAGCCCGTGGGGTTCAATCGCCAGTACTCATCAGCACGGTGCCAACCGGGTGTTACTCTTGTCGCTTTATGAGCTTAAAGCGTGGATCGGTCTTGATCGGAAGACTTTTCGGTCGCTCCGCTTTTGTAGCATCGTTCCCGGCTGCACGAGCAGCTCTGCTCTCTACCCATCCATTTTCAGGGACCGTGTCTTGTTCCCTTCATCCTTATGTTTGTAGGGCTTGAAGCCGGGCTTCGTGCACATACATCATCTCGGTTTTGAGAGTCATTTCTCGTCACAGGCCTTGGAGTCCTACTCTTTTTTTTTTTTTTTTTTTTTTAATTGGGGGTGTTTCCCAGAGCCTCCTCCCATCACCGTTGCGGTCTTGCAGGTCTTCTTGCCCGACAACGACTTCCATCCCGGTGTCATTCTTCTCACTGAGAGTTTTCTCTCACCTTTGAGGCACATTGTTTGTGGTGTTCTGTGTAGTATCTGTGCATGTCTTCGTGGCTCGGAGTCGCCCTGCCCGGGGGTGTAGAGTCAGGCGTAGGTGGGATAGCCGTAATATTCTACTGTTAATATGTTGGTGTGTCGAGGCAATGTCGGTAAGGTTATTTCGGACCGAGCGGCCATCAGCGGGTTTTGCGAACAGGTTTTTCATTAACGCTTTATGGGGAAGGGCAGAGCTCTGCAGGAGGGGCCGTTCAGCGGTAGCGCCGGAGACCGCATCTCAAAGAAGCAAAGGCTGCTATGCGTGGGGCTTGAAGTTTGTGGGTGTTTTTTCTGGCGAGCTGCCAGATGATGTTTCTAAATAGGAACCAGACTTAAGCGTTACGAAGCTATCTCTCTGCGTCCAGCTGATCGTCGATGTTGTTTTTTCAGACATAGCGGGACCAGCTGCCCAGGGTGACGCAGCAGAGCCGAGCGGAGTACCGTGAGAAGGTGGGTCATCGTTTCCGGTATTAGAGGGAAGATGTGACCGCTGCCTCTGCGAGTGCAGTTACACTTGGTTGTTTTGTCGTTGTTTATCCCCAGTTTGAATTCTTGATTCTGTCAGGTGCCAGAACAATGACGGTCACAGCATCCAACTCGGGAATCCGTGCAGAGCAGGTGAGCAGAACACCACGGCGTGTCCGAGGCAGGGGCTGTTACAGGAGAAGTTTATGTTGACCGACGCGATGCTTCCCAACGGCAGTATTGTGTGTGCATTTTTTTTGTTTGTTTTTGCAGGCGACGAAGAATCTATCACCTGCAGGATTAATGCTGTTTGCCAATCGGGGGTTTTTTTCATCGAGGATGGCTTTGGAGCCCAGGCTCTCTGAAAGCTCAGCGGATGGACTGGCGGCCGAGATTGTTTGGGGAGGGAGGGGACAGGGTCAGCAACCGGAGAGATGGGTTTTAAAGTTAGCGTAGGGCAGAGGGCTGCCCCGGTACCGGTCCCCTTTGGGCAGGTGAAGAGAGGGGGTTACTCTTCAGCGTGAGGGTAACCTGCACCGGTCAGGGCAGTTCCGGCTCATGTTTGTCATCACGTAGTTTGCACGGCCTGTTTTCTGTGTCTTGCGTAATACCTTCTTCTGGTCTCAAAGTCTCCATTGCTCCTTTTTTGATCAGGAGGCACCTCGCTGGCCCTCCAGAGTGTCTAGAGAGCATCACCTCATCAGCGTAGTGCCTGTCCAGCAGTTCTCGTCTCGATAGTCTACTTTAAAGCGTCCTTCCTTCCAGCGCGTATTATGTTGCGGATCTTGCCGATCGGTCTCCACTTGCGGCGGCAAGCCAGGCGGCACGTGCGGCTCCCTCGTTGAGATTCCCGTTTCCACAGAGTAGTCTTCTGGGGTTTCGTTCCCATGTCCTTAAGAGGTTCAGGTCTTAAAGCCTGCCTTCTCATGCATCCACCGTGACGATTTTGGCGGCCGCTTTCTGTCACAGGCGGCAGCCGTCGCCTCTCTTGCAGGGCCGCTACAAGGTATTTACGTCACCGTGGCACCGTAGGGCTTCTGCGCCGGCATCATCGACCCTACGGGAGTTGTTCTCACCCACAGTCTTATAGTGTCTCACGGTCACTCTTGCAGCCTCTGCACGCGCCACGGGTCCGCGTGCGCCACCTGCGATCGGAGCTTCAAGCACACTTAGCGTCACGGATGTATCCGGAGGGTTACCTTCCGGGAGGCGATGTGGCCTAGAAGGACCGCTCTGCTTTTGTACTTTCTAGTTCCATAGAGATGTTCTATGGCATCTCATCCGCATGCCTTTTTGAGGTAAGGTCCTAAAGCCAAGCTTCTCAGGCACGTGTCATTCTAGAGTTGCGTTGTAGCGCGGCGCTGTAGTTCGGACTGCCATCCGAGACCGCCTAGCCAGGCAGCGCTTACTTTTTCTTTTGCTTTGTAAAGCTCAGTATTTGGGTATGCGTCGCATCGTACCGCCCCGTAATCGTCTCGGCCGCTATCAGAGACCACTTCGCAGCGTAACTCCCCATCGTGCGTTTTGTGTCGGACCGTTCTGTATTTGAATGGGTATGGCATTGTTTGGCTCTATTGGTTTTGCATTGTACCGCCCTGTAATTGTGTCAACCTTCATCTGAGACCGTTTTACATTGTAACGGCCCCTATCGTCTTTTGTCTCACATCGTGCCACTCCGTAACTATCTCGACCGCCACGCGAGACCGTCTCGCTTCATACTGCCCCCTACTGGTTTTTTTTTGTCGGATCAATCTGTACCAGAGCGCACGTTGCATTGTTTGGCATTGTATTGGCTTTGCATCGTATAGCTCTGTAACGGTCTCGACTGCCATTTGAGACCGTCTTGTATCGTATCGCCCCGTATCGCATCGTGTCTCACATTGTATAGCTCTGTAACGGTCTCGACTGAGATCGGAGATGGTTTTGCATTGTACAACCCTGTATTTCCTTTTTTTTTTTAATTGGATCATTCCCTATTTGAATGCCTATTGCACTGTCTATCTCTGTAGCGATTGTGCATTGTATTTCTCTGTAATAGTCTTGACTGACATTGGAGAGCATCTCATATTGTGCAGGTCTACTTTGTATCACATCGTGATGCTCCGTAACCGTCTCGCCCGCCAGCAGAGACCATCTGGCTTTGTGTCACCCTGTATTGTGTGTTGTTATTAGATCACTGTTTTTTTGAGCGTGTATTGTATTGTTCTGCTGAGTATCAGTTTTGCATTGTACCGCCGCGAAATTGTCTTGACCAACATCTGAGGCGGTCTCGCATCGTACCACCCTCTATTGCGGTTTTGTTATCGGAGCGTTCCGTATTTGACTGCCTAGTGCCTCGTTCGGCTCCGTATGGGATTTGCCTCGTCTGGGTCTGCGTCGGTGTCTACCACCATCCAAGACCGTCTCGCATCGTATCGCCTCATATTGTTGTTTGCCTTTTGTCGGCACCCCTCCGTAGTCATCTGGACCGCCGCCGGAGACGATGTCACGTCGCACCACCCTGTAACCGTCTCAACTGCCGTCAGAGATGGACCTGCATTCTATCACCCTGTATTGTATTTTGTCTCAATGGTGCTCTAAGGGCACGTCAAGTTGTTTGACTTGTGTGAACATTACGTGGCTCTATCTTTGTATGTATCATATGATATTGTGTAGGCAGCATAGATGGTTAAAGGGTCTCCATCTCTCTGCACGTGGCCAGGAAGGGAGTGAATTACAACCAGATTGTGAGGTAAGATAAGGTAAGACATTAATGCATTTGTGGTTTTTATGCAGTTGCTTTAGGCGACTTGCGGTAAGTGTGTAGAAAGAGCAGATGGGGCTCTGAGCAGTCAGGGATTTGCAGGCTTGTAGGGCAAATAACTGGGGTAAAAAAAAAAAAAAAAAGAAAAACAAAAACAACAAACAAACAAACAAAAAAAAAAACAGCCAGGGGATGTATTTCTTTCCCCTGTTTGTTTTTTTTTTTTTTTTTTCTCCCAGTCTTGGCCGCTCTGCGAGGTGATGTTTATTGCCATAGTTTTGGTAGATGACAGGCACGGGCCGGGGCTTTTGCAGGCAGGGTAACCTGCGAGGCCGCTCTGGGTGGCGCTCTGGAGGAGCGCCGCAGAGACGGGCCCACGGCAGCTTTTGGCCGGCAGGTGGGAGAAGGCAGGAGCCGAGCGGGAGGTTGGGCCGGTGTGGCCGTGGAGGGAGCGGCGTGTTTGGCCAGTGTATGTGTGTGGTTTGGTGGTTGTGTTGACCCGCAGGCTGGCTGCGGCTGTGTGCGTGTTTTCCTTTGCAGGCTCGTAGGGCGAATAACTAGAATAAAAAACCCCAGCCGGGGGATTTTTTTTTTCTTCCCCCGGCTGGGTTTTTTTTCCCCGGTCCCGGCCGCTCTGCGAGGCGACGTTCATCGCCAAGGTTTGGGCGGAGGTCAGGCACGGGCCGGGGTTTTTGCAGGCAGGGTCACCTGCGAGGCCGCTCTGGGTGGCGCTCTGGAGGAGCGCCGCAGAGACAGGCCCACGGCAGCTTTTGGCCGGCAGGTGGGAGAAGGCAGGAGCCGAGCGGGAGGGGAGGCTTGTGGGGTAGCAGAGGGAGCAGGGTGTATTTTGGTGGTTGTGTTGACCCGCAGGCTGGCTGCGGCTGTGTGCGTGTTTTCCTTTGCAGGCTCGTAGGGCAAATCACTAGAATAAAAAACCCCAGCCGGGGGATTTTTTTTTTCTTCCCCCGGCTGGGTTTTTTTTCCCCGGTCCCGGCCGCTCTGCGAGGCGACATTCATCGCCAAGGTTTGGGCGGAGGTCAGGCACGGGCCGGGGTTTTTGCAGGCAGGGTCACCTGCGAGGCCGCTCTGGGTGGCGCTCTTGAGGAGCGCCGCAGAGACGGGCCCACGGCAGCTTTTGGCCGGCAGGTGGGAGAAGGCAGGAGCCGAGCGGGAGGTTGGGCCGGTGTGGCCGTGGAGGGAGCGGGGTGTTTGGCCGGTGTTTGTGTGTGGTTTGGTGGTTGTGTTGACCCGCAGGCTGGCTGCGGCTGTGTGCGTGTTTTCCTTTGCAGGCTCGTAGGGCGAATAACTAGAATAAAAAACCCCAGCCGGGGGATTTTTTTTTTCTTCCCCCGGCTGGGTTTTTTTTCCCCGGTCCCGGCCGCTCTGCGAGGCGACGTTCATCGCCAAGGTTTGGGCGGAGGTCAGGCACGGGCCGGGGTTTTTGCAGGCAGGGTCACCTGCGAGGCCGCTCTGGGTGGCGCTCTTGAGGAGCGCCGCAGAGACGGGCCCACGGCAGCTTTTGGCCGGCAGGTGGGAGAAGGCAGGAGCCGAGCGGGAGGTTGGGCCGGTGTGGCCGTGGAGGGAGCGGCGTGTTTGGCCGGTGTATGTGTGTGGTTTGGTGGTTGTGTTGACCCGCAGGCTGGCTGCGGCTGTGTGCGTGTTTTCCTTTGCAGGCTCGTAGGGCGAATAACTAGAATAAAAAACCCCAGCCGGGGGATTTTTTTTTTTCTTCCCCCGGCTGGGTTTTTTTTCCCCGGTCCCGGCCGCTCTGCGAGGCGATGTTCATCGCCAAGGTTTGGGCGGAGGTCAGGCACGGGCCGGGGTTTTTGCAGGCAGGGTCACCTGCGAGGCCGCTCTGGGTCGCGCTCTTGAGGAGCGCCGCAGAGACGGGCCCACGGCAGCTTTTGGCCGGCAGGTGGGAGAAGGCAGGAGCCGAGCGGGAGGTTGGGCCGGTGTGGCCGTGGAGGGAGCGGCGTGTTTGGCCAGTGTATGTGTGTGGTTTGGTGGTTGTGTTGACCCGCAGGCTGGCTGCGGCTGTGTGCGTGTTTTCCTTTGCAGGCTCGTAGGGCGAATAACTAGAATAAAAAACCCCAGCCGGGGGATTTTTTTTTTCTTCCCCCGGCTGGGTTTTTTTTCCCCGGTCCCGGCCGCTCTGCGAGGCGACGTTCATCGCCAAGGTTTGGGCGGAGGTCAGGCACGGGCCGGGGTTTTTGCAGGCAGGGTCACCTGCGAGGCCGCTCTGGGTGGCGCTCTGGAGGAGCGCCGCAGAGACAGGCCCACGGCAGCTTTTGGCCGGCAGGTGGGAGAAGGCAGGAGCCGAGCGGGAGGGGAGGCTTGTGGGGTAGCGGAGGGAGCAGGGTGTATTTTGGTGGTTGTGTTGACCCGCAGGCTGGCTGTGGCTCTGTGCGTGTTTTCCTTTGCAGGCTCGTAGGGCGAATAACTAGAATAAAAAACCCCAGCCGGGGGATTTTTTTTTTCTTCCCCCGGCTGGGTTTTTTTTCCCCGGTCCCGGCCGCTCTGCGAGGCGACATTCATCGCCAAGGTTTGGGCGGAGGTCAGGCACGGGCCGGGGTTTTTGCAGGCAGGGTCACCTGCGAGGCCGCTCTGGGTGGCGCTCTTGAGGAGCGCCGCAGAGACGGGCCCACGGCAGCTTTTGGCCGGCAGGTGGGAGAAGGCAGGAGCCGAGCGGGAGGTTGGGCCGGTGTGGCCGTGGAGGGAGCGGCGTGTTTGGCCGGTGTATGTGTGTGGTTTGGTGGTTGTGTTGACCCGCAGGCTGGCTGTGGCTCTGTGCGTGTTTTCCTTTGCAGGCTCGTAGGGCGAATAACTAGAATAAAAAACCCCAGCCGGGGGATTTTTTTTTTTCTTCCCCCGGCTGGGTTTTTTTTCCCCGGTCCCGGCCGCTCTGCGAGGCGACGTTCATCGCCAAGGTTTGGGCGGAGGTCAGGCACGGGCCGGGGTTTTTGCAGGCAGGGTCACCTGCGAGGCTCCTGAAAATGGAGTTTTGGGGGAGCAGTCTGGTATGTGATTAGTGTTTGTCATGTTTGGGAGTTGTGTGTAGTGGTAGTTCATGTTTACGGGGCAATGTTTGGGGTGTCGGAGGAGATGGCTAGTGTGGAGGAGGAATGGGCATCTCTATACCTGTGTGGCAAAGTAATAGTCTTGGGCAGTGATGTGAGAAATATGGCATCAGAATCTGTATTAATTTTTCTCTGGTTTGATTTTTATAGGTCTGCAGCCTTTTCCAGAGGAGAACCATTCACCCATTCCTTTGTGAGGGTAGGAAGTTTTGGAGGAGCTGTCACCGAGAAGATCGAACCTGACAGACTCGGGGAATGAGAGCGCATCCCTCAGGGGAGCGAGAACTATAAGAAGGCCTTTAGCTGTCACGGCACGACCGGGAAGATGTGGACTGCTGCTATGGTGCCGAGGGTTACGGCGGAGCAGTTTCTGGAGCGTCTTTGTGCAGGCACAAAGTCCAAAGAGAGCAACAGATACTGCAAGCTATGCATTTAATGTATGCTTAAGAACTGTAACAGCACAGTAAGAGTTTATATTTTTTCTGGCACAACCCTCGTCATAATCCTGTGGCGTACTTTCAAATGTATTTTTAAATTGGTCCCCTTCTGTCAACAGATTCATTCAGGGCTGTGTTATTTAAAAGGTCAATGCCCAAGTCACAGAGCTTGCAATGTCTCCTCTGACACGTCTATAATCAAGGATCATTAAATCACCCCTTTGCAAGTGAAAATGAAATAACCGATAGGATGTAAGTTGTTAGTGTTAGGCATTGTCAGCTGGGGCCAGTACAGGTAAGGGAGTTGCATCGGCGGCGAAAGAAGGTCGATGTACATATTCGGACGAGTATGGAGTCAAAGTAGGTGCTGACGAGGGAGCGTATGTAGTAGTCGCGCCCCCATCCAAGGTAACGGAAAATGTGGAGACGGCTCCCCGGGCCGGAGAATGTCCGTAATGTAGGAGCGCCCCTAGGAGGACAGTAGTAGGACCCATCGAGGTTCGAGGCGTATTGCACAGAAGGCGTCAGTGTGATCAGCGAGGAAGGGGAACGGCCACGACAATTCCAGGAAGTCCATCTGTCAGATAAATGCCAGGAGCGCGGTCCGCATCTGCAATTAATAAAATAGTGTTTGCTCTCATCCCGCTGCTGTTTGGTTTTTGATGGATTTGGGACTCGGGTGGGTACGTGCAACTCAGTTGTAGAGCGTGTATATGTCAGAGCACGCCTGCGTGTGGTGGAGCACGGCTGAGAATTGTCGAGCACGTGATTGTGACGGGTTATTGAGCTCTGCATGCACAACGGCGA